>NC_081398.1:7139725-7472225 GCF_030684315.1 Stegostoma tigrinum
AACAGAAAGAAAGTAAAAACAAGGTTAATTATCTGACACAATTAGTAATGTCTTAACGCGAACTGCAAAAAATAGTTTTAATGTGTTTCCCAACAATTGAGTGTAGGAGTTGGGATGTCATGTTAGCGAGTCGTAGAGATGTACTTCCAGAACCTTCCATCCAACTCATCCATGCCTACCTTTTGAGAAGGAGTTGGACCATGATCTGAAAAGGAATAATGTGCAGGGTCACAGGGATGAGACAGAGGGTGTGGCATCAGCTGAGTTGCTCATATGAGGAGCAATTGAGGATCTGGATATGTACTGAACGAAGTTTAGAGGGATAAGGGGGTGGGGAGTGAAATCTGTTTGAAACTTACAGTACACTGAGAGGCCTGGATAGAGTGGATATGGGGAAGATGTTTTGACCAGAATGAGACTAGGACATAAGGGCACAGAACGCACATTGCCGCAGAACGCTATGGCGGTCAAGTGATTGACTGTATTTAAGACAGAAATAGATGAGTCCTGAAGAGGGGTAATACCTGAAATGTTGACTTTATCTTTCCTTCTGATGATGCCTGGCCTGCTGTGTTCTTCCAGCCTCCTGTTTGTCTACCTTGGATTCAACCATCTTCAGTTATTTTGTCTCTAACTGTAGATAGATTCTTGATGGGTAAGGGGATCAAGGGCTACGGGGAGAAGGCAGGAGAATAGGGGCTGATAAAAATATCAGCTGTGATCTAATGGTGGAGCAGCCTGAATTGACCAAATGACCTAATTCTGCTCCTATATCTTGTGGTCTGGCAGAGAGCCAGCACAAGCCCAACAGGCTGAATAGCCTCCTTCCGCCTTGCCGCTGTCCAATGATTCGTTGGGATCAATCTCAACAGCTCCCTTTGGGAGAGTTTCATGTTCTCCCTGCTGTCTGGATGAAGAGGTTGAATTCCCGGCTGGAGTCATTAACGATGAACCAATTTGTCATCGTCAAGAAACCCATTTGCCACACTCACAGTACCATACATAAAGTCACTCCATCCAGCATTTCTCCAGAGAACACTGTCCCACTTTGGAAGAAGTTGCGCAACTTTTTTTCCTACATACAGAGGCCACAACTGAATCACTTCAGCTGCGAGGAACACGGCATTTTCAGAATGCCTGATTCCAGACTATTCAATTGAGTGCTCCATACAGAGCTGTGGCAGACAGTCCATTCACAGGCGGTAGAAGGTGTCGGAGAATGGGGCACAGGAAATATTTCAAAGACAATTCATTGATCAGGCCTTCGAGTATCGGAGTTGGGACATCATGTTGAGGTGATGTTGGCGAGGCCTCTTCTGGAGTACTGTGTAGTGCTGGTCTCCCTGTAACAGGAAGGATATTATGAAGCTGACAGGGTTTATTAAAGATTTACCAGGATGTTGCTGGGAATGGAAGATTTGAGACATAAAAATAGATTGGAAAGGCTGGGACTTTTTTTTTGCTGGAGGTTGAGGTGTGACCTTATAGAGGTTTATAAAATCTTGAGGAGCACAGATAAGGTGAATGACAAGGAACAAAAACAAAGTCGCTGGAAAAGTAAGCAGCTCTGGCTGCATCTGTGGAGGAGAAAAAAGGGTGAACATTTCAGGTCCAATGACCCTTCCTCAGAACAGGTGAATGTCAAGGGTTTTTCCCTTTTGATGATGGGGGGTTCAAAACTTGGGGGCACATTTTTAAGATGATGGGAGAAAAATATAAACAGAACGTGAGGGGCAATATCTTTTGCACAGAGAACGGTTCGTGTCTGGAGGAAAAGGCGGATCCAGGCATAGTTACAATGTTTAAAAGATATTTGCATAAGTGCATGAATACGAAAGGCTTGGAAAGAAATTGGCCAAGTGCAAATAGGTGGAATTAGTTTAGTTTTCAATTGTATTAAGCATGGATTATTTGGACAGAAGGGTCTGCTTCCACGCTGTATGACTCTATGGCAATCTCTCGAAGCTTCCTCTTGAAGTTCCCATTCATTTAACATCAACAGATGGGAAGCAGATGAGGCACAACCGTGATAAAGATGGCCACCATCAAAAATGGTATCAAGGCCTTCTGGGAAGTCATGGGCAGTTGCTGAAAGGGAATGGTGAGAGAGAGAGAGAGACAGAAAGAGGAGGAAACAAGCAACATGTCACCTGCCATCTCTCTGGTGACAGCTGACATCTTCCGCATGAGACAGGCTCACAGTCTGAGAACCTACCAAATTAGACAAATTCAACCATGCCCTTGGGAGGGGGATGTGGAGTGGGGCAGAGGTTTGTCTCAGTGCCCAGGTCTGGCTTGAGGGCAGGGAAAGGGGCCAATGTTCCCAGGTCAGGGGAGAGCCACTGTGCCCTGTTGGAATTGAAGAGGGCACTGTGCTCATGTTAGGTGGAGCAAAAATAGAAGGTGTAAGCCATTAGACCCCTCAAGCCCCATTCAGTGGGATCGTGGGTGATCATTCAACTCAGTCCCCACTCCTGCTTTCTCCACCATACCCTTTGTTCCCTTTAGCCCCAGATTTACATCTATTTCACCCCTGAAAACATTCAATGTTTTGGCCTCAACTGTTTTCCGTGGCAGAGAATTCCAAAGACTCCCCATTCTCTGAGTAAAGACATTTCTCTTCATTTCAGTCTGAAATGATCAATCCCATATCCTTAGACTGTGACAATTGTTCCCAGGCCCTTCTTGCATTTATCCATGTCTGATCCTGTTAGTCTGGGTTAGGCAATTTAGGACTGAGATTAGGAATAATTTCTTCACTCAAATGGTGTCAACATCTGGAATTCTTGATCACTGAAGGCTGTGGAGGCCAGGTGACTGAATATTTTCAAGAAAGAGATTGACTATTATTTTCAGGTACTGATAACGTAGAGAATTAAAAGGAGAGAATTAACTCTGGAGCTGGATACCAGTAGAGGTAAAATCATAGAGTTAAAGAGATGTACAGCATGGCAACAGACACTTCAGTTCAACTCATCCGTGTCAACCAGATATCCTAAATTAATCTAGTCTCATTTGCCAGCATTTACCGTATCTCTCTAACCCCTATTCATATAATCATCCAGACACCTTTTAAATGTTGTGATTGTACCAGCCTCCATCATTTCATCTGGCAGCTTGTTCCATGCATGCACCACCTTCTCCATGAATAAATTGTCCCCTAGGTCTCTTTTAAATCTTTCCCCTCTCACCTCAAACCTACGCTGCCGAAGTTTTGGTCTCCCCTACGCTGGGGACAGACTTTGGCTATTCGCCCTATTCATGTCCCTTAGGGTTTTATAAACTTCTACAAGGTCACACCTTAGCCTCCGATGCTCCAGTGAAAATATCCCCAGTGTATCCAGTCTCCTCCTATAGCTCAAACTCTCCGATCCTAGCAACATCACTGTAAATCTTTTCTGCACCCTCTCAAGTCTAACGATATCTTTCCAACAGCAGGGAGACCAAATTGAAAGCAGTATCCCAAAAGTGGTCTAATCAATGTCCTGTACAGCCACAACCTGATACCTTAGCTCTTACACCAAATTGTTGGAAAACACATTTGGACTTTGTTTTGCTGTTTGCATTAAGACATTTCTAACTGTCTCAGGTATATAACCTTGTTTTCATTTTCGTTCAGCTAATACGGTTATGCTCTGTTATTAAAGATCAGCAGCAGCCTTATGTTTTGGTGACTAAACATCACAGTAACCAATTGCGGATATCAAGCACAGCCTATCAAGCCAGCCTTCGATCTGGGACCTGGTTTGTCCAGTAGGTATCTAGTCTGTGTTGTAATATGCAATGTAATTCTGTAGTGTGGTAAGCTCCCAATTATCCATTATGTATAGGAAACTGGGATCATAAAGCACAGCAAATTCCCACAAATAACAACTATTTGTCCTTTCCTGGTGCTGTTGGTTATGGCTGACAGGAGCATTACAGTGTTAACCCAGCCTTTCCTGTGTTTCTTTTCAAACTACAATAATGGTTGGCTAACGCTATCTTTTTAGGTCAATCAGGCCTGAGCAGGCATTCTCAGCTTAATAACCCACTCTACTGTTTGCTGTCCTTACTATGAATCTCAGAGAAATGTAGTGGTGACACAAGTTTCAGGGCATGTGGCAGGTTTATTTACAAGAGTATGTTGAAATCAGTGTCTATTTGCTTGGCTGAGTCCGCATACAAGGTCAAGCAATCAAGTACAGTAGACACAGATCAGTGATCAGACCTGTGCAATCAAGCACCAAACAATTCCACACAACCCTGGCATTGGGGCTTGTCGGCTCTCAAAATCCTGGAGATTTGAAATTACAACGCTCTTGATTCTGAGGTGATAGCATGAGAGAAACGGCAGGAAAATTGACTGAGCCCAGAAACAGGAAGGGACTGGCAACAACAGGATAGAAGACCCTTCCCCTAAAGGTCTACATATCTGCCTCCAGCAACTTTTGCCCCTCAATGTCTCGATCCTTATGGAGTCCTAAGGTAGTCTGGCAGAAGGAAAGCATGTCCTGCGACACAGATGGCTCAAAGCAAAAGATGCAGTAAACTGAGCCCTCCAAGGTGCTGATTCTTTGCTGGAGTTGAGCAAGGAGCTGGTTTCTGGCCCTGGGGAAATGCTTCCCAAATGTAGCAATGTTCAAAAGGTGGTAGCTAGTCCCCAAGGGTATCCTGTAGGGGGCAGTGCCCAGGCTGAGGACTGTGGGCTCTTCTATATCATCGGCCATCCAGATCAGGTCTTGACTCGCTAACGTCTTTGGGTTGCTCTCCAATGGCCTGTATGGAACCCAGTCATGAATGATGGTCTTCTCAGGCAGCACCGTGTCCACCACCCTGGGGCTCAGGAACACCCGCTTGGCATGTGAGGCCCCAAGCAGGACAGGATCTTCCCATTCCATCCCGCTCTCCTTCAGCTGGGTGACAGCAGCTTCCAGCTTCATTTGGGTATCTTCTATCTTGAACTGCACAACGAGCACTTCCTGGAAAAATGGAAGCATTGAAGAAGACTCTCAGCATCCCAAAATTGTGACTTTAAGAGGTGTGTTTTGCCCTGGTTTCTTCTGGATTAGGGGACAGTTGCTGAACAGTCTATGAGAAGATAAACAACTTGTGAAGCTCCAGGTGTTTTTTTAAAGACAGGTAGAATAATAGAAGCAGCCTGAGTGGGTGTGGTCAATCTCCCACCCCCAGAACCAGGGATTTTAGGTTTAGCTTTCAGCAATTGCTGTTGCGGACTTGGAAGCTATTTTCAATTGCGTTTTTATTTTACTTGAAGCTGACAGATAAAGCTCTTTCTCTGCTACCAGATGTTTGTGTTGGTGTTCCTTTCTCCTGAACTGGAAAGGAAATAGCATTTTGCTGAATCGGCCTTTGGCAAGGGTGTGTTTATGAGATGTTGCTACATTGGGACAGTCATGATTGGTAGTTAAATAGATACATGTTTACTAGGTATTTCCATGAAGTTATACTAATTCTCCTTTTTTGTTTGTACTTTAATCTTGTTGTAAGAATCAAGTTTGCTTTTAAACCCAGTAGTTTGACCAATCACATTTGGAACACTTGTTTTTAACTACAATAAAAAGCCATGGTCTAGGCCATCTCCTTGACATATTTTGAGGGATCTTGGTTTGGTCCATAAGGTCAGGCAGGGGGAGGGGCTGAGAAGGTGAGACCTTTATGTTAACCCCAGCAGATGCAGGAATTGAATCCTTACTGTTGACATCACTCTGAATTGCAAACAAGCCACCCAGCCAGCTAAGAT
Organism: Stegostoma tigrinum; assembly: GCF_030684315.1. Taxonomy (NCBI): domain Eukaryota; kingdom Metazoa; phylum Chordata; class Chondrichthyes; order Orectolobiformes; family Stegostomatidae; genus Stegostoma; species Stegostoma tigrinum. Next base: position 7,145,469 of record NC_081398.1, read on the forward strand.
AGCAAGAACTGCAGATGCTCAGAGTCGATATAGTGCGGCACTGGAGGAACACAGCAAGTCAGGCAGCATCAGAGGAGCAGGTAAGTCGACATATTGTGCCTAGACCCTTCATCAGCCAACCGATCTCAATGAATGAGGGGTACTGGTTACATGAATCTGCAACATCTCTTGAAATACATGTCTAAAATCCATGAGTACACCTGACTCAAATAAAAAAATCTGAGATCCAAAAGTCACCAAGGCAGTGCAATTTACTTGTTGGGTTGTGGAAACTCTGATAATATTTCATCATGGTCACCAAGAGAACAAGATTTACCAATGTTGCCAGGATTGCAGGCTTTGAGTTATAAGGTGAAGCTGGGACTTTTATTGCCCGGAGCGCAGAAGGCCGAAGGCTGACCTTATAGAGATTTTTAACATCATGAAAGGTATGGGCAGGGCAAATAGCAAATTTTTCGGAAACTTGGTCAGCATGGATAGGTTGTGTTGTATGACTCTCTACCTCTCGGAGTAGGCCATTCAGCCCATCAATCCTGCACCATCATTTAATTCGGACAAGGTGAATCTCTTACTCAATTTGTGGGTGGAGACTGTGCAGAACATAAATCCTGGGGAGATGGTGACATCATGATAATTTCACTGCATTAATGATCCAGAGCCCCTAGCCCTAATGTGCTGGGGACGCAGCGCCATACTTTGACCTCTGGGAACTGAGCCTGGACCAGTTTTAAGCAATAGCCCTGGATGACCTTAGCAATTTCTTTGCCTCTCTCCAGCAGCTCCACCCTCAACGCTTCCACCACCGCAGTCTGCCCGTCATCCACAATATACACTGAAGCGAGGGCAGCCTGTCAAAAACAATGGGGAGCATTTGTATGGCATCCAACACTCAGTAAAATGGAAGCCAAATCTCTTGCCTGAAAATGCTCAGGTAAGGGGAGTGATGACCTATTGGGTATTATTGTCTGGTCTATTAATCCAGAGACCCAGGTAATGTTCTGGCGAACCTGGGTTCAAATCCTTTTGTGATAGATGGAGGAGTTTGAAATTGAAAAAAATCTAGAATTAAGATTCCAATGATGGACATGATTCAATTATTAGAGAAAACTATCTGGTTTGCTAATATCCTTAAGGGAAGGAAATCTGCCATCCTTACCTGGTCTGGCCTGCACATGACACCAGAGAGACACCGATGTGATTGGACTCCTGACTGCCCTTTGGGCAGTTAGGAATGAGCAATAAATGCTGAGCCGAGCCAGTGATGCCCTCATCCCGTGAACGAGAGGCAACACCAGCCCAAGGTTTGACTCTGGGCTGCTAAAGGAGGCATTTGAGCGAAACCTCGGTCAGATTTTCGAGAGCAGCTTAAAGGTAGGTGGTGAGAGGCAAAGAAGATACTTCCTTTGGGTTGGGGGGGGCATGCACATTGCCAGGCCCAGCATTTGTCACCCTTTCGTTTGAATGTCATCCAGCATTGGGTAGGCAGTTTGAAGTAAAACTGCAGGGTCTGGAGTCACGTGGAGGCCAGGTAAAGGGGACTTTAGTGAACCAGGTGTGTTTTTAACAACAAACGACGATGGTTATCATCGCTATGGTATGATGGATGGGTCAACTGGCCACCAATTCTCCTTCCTATATCCCTCTAGTGAGCTGTTCAGTAGTTGCTGGTGGAAAATTGACCACAATTTAGCATTGCCAATTTGCCTGATCTGCACACCTCTGGCATGTGGGAGGAAACCACAGCAACCGTAGGGGATCCATGTCAACTGGGAGAGAACAGGCAAATTCCACACAGACAGTCACCTGAGGCTAATGGAGGTGATTGGAACGGATGGGAGGGTAGGGAAAGAGCAATGGAAGGCGGGGGAGCAGCTCGAGAAGGGTCGGGGGGTGGAGGGCGGCTTCGTTTGCGAGATAGTGCCAGAGAATTTAGTTATTACGCCCAAGGCTCGACCGAGTTTGCAAAGAACTGTTGCTGCGGTGGGAATCGGAGACCGGTCGATTGGTTCGACAGAGGGAAAGAGGTCAACGCTCACTATTCGCCCCTTCTTTTTAGCCAGGTTCACCCTTCGGGCCGGATCCCAGATCCAGACGTGGTAGCAGGCAGGCAGGAAATCAAGGCCCCCGTAGACGTCTCCGCAGACGGCCATTACCTCCTGGAAATCAGCCTCCTCCGCAAGGCAGAACTCCAGCGCGAGAGCCCCTTCCTCCGCGAGGACGCTCTCCTCCGCGTGCCCCTGCTCCGCGTGAGCCCCCTCCTCCGCGTGCCCCTCCTCCACGAGGACGCTCTCCTCCGCGTGCCCCTGCTCCGCGTGAGCCGCCTCCTCCACGAGGACGCTCTCCTCCGCGTGAGCCGCCTCCTCCGCGTGCCCCTGCTCCGCGTGAGCCCCCTCCTCCGCGTGCCCTTCCTCCGCGAGGACGCTCTCCTCCGCGTGCCCCTGCTCCGCGTGAGCCCCCTCCTCCGCGTGCCCCTCCTCCGCGAGGACGCTCTCCTCCGCGTGCCCCTGCTCCGCGTGAGCCCCCTCCACGAGGACGCTCTCCTCCGCGTGAGCCCCCTCCTCCGCGTGCCCCTGCTCCGCGTGAGCCCCCTCCTCCGCCTGCCCCTCCTCCGCGAGGACCCTCTCCTCCGCGCAGCTGAACTCCGGCGCGTGGCCCCGATCCGCCATCTTGGACAGTCGGTGCGACCGGGCTTGGGCGTCGCCTGTGGAGACGGGCTGGTCCGCGCGAGTTGGGTGAGGATTTCCGTTACAACGCCTCCCTTTTGTTGCGGTGCTTTGGCCGGGTATTTGCTGAACTTCGTTTCCCACGCGAGGCAGCCGCCGCATGCCTGGGTGACCCTCCCGCCCAGGCTGGGCCCACCTGCATTCCAACGCAAACAGAAGTCGCTGGAAAAGCTGAGCAGGTCTGACAGAATCTGTAAAGGGCTGGAAAGAAACTATCAGAGTTAACATTTCGGGCCGGGTGACCCTTCTTCAGAACTGGATTCCAACTCGATTAGTGACCCAAAGGAAAGCACAGGTGCTGGAAAGCAAGGTAGGCAAACCGGAGGCTGGAAGAACATAAAATGTGAGGCTGGATGAACACAGCAGGCCAAGTAGCATCTCAGGAGCACAAAAGCTGACGATTCGGGCCTAGACCCTTCATCTCTCTCCCTATTTATTCCGGTTCCCTCCCCCCATCCCCCTCTCTGATGAAGGGTCTAGGCCCGAAACGTCAGCTTTTGTGCTCCTGAGATGCTGCTTGGCCTGCTGTGTTCATCCAGCCTCACATTTTATTATCTTGGAATCTCCAGCATCTGCAGTTCCCATTATCGCTGGAAGAACATAGCAGGCCAGGTAGCATAGATCATAGAACATTTATATAGATCATAGCAACATAGTACAGGCCTTTCGGCCCTCGATGTTGCGTCAGCCTGTGAAACCAATCTGAAGCCCCACCATCTCCTGTGTTAATGGTGATTTCTCCTTTACAGAAGGCCCTCCTCTGCAAATGGCATTGCCGGTTTGGCACCAGGTAATGATATATGCACCGTAGACAATTCCGGAGGAGTAAACACGGTGAGCACCCACTTTCTACCGCTCCTCATGGGTTCTATCACACTGCTGCAGTTAAACGGGATTGATCAAATCCTCAACTCCTGAGAATTCCCATAACAATTATAATCAACTAGCGAATATGACAACATGCTGTCAGAAGTTACAACTGAGATATTACAGCAGTGCACTCAGAAAATCTGGAGGAAAGCAGCGGTCAACGTTTCAGGCATTACCCTTCTTCAGGACTGGATGGGCACGTGGTAGAATGGTGGTGATAAGTGGACATGGGTGGCAGGTACGACCTGGTTGATCGATGGGAGGGATGAATCCAGTTAGTAGCTGAGAGGGTCAGAAGGTGGAACAGAAGGGACAATTTGGGACTGGAAGGAGAAGCTGGAGGGTGGGAGGGAAGGTTATTGGAGAACTCTGTGTTGAGTCCTCTGGGCCATAGGGTGCCCAGGCAGAAGATAAGGTGTTGTTCTTCAAATTTTGCTTTCTGAGTCACTGCGACACTGGAGGAGGCCGAGGATGGACATGGTACTGGGCACCGTACAGCCCAGAGGACTCAGCATTGAATTCTCCAATTTTGAATAACCTTTCCACTTATCCCCTGGCTCCCTTTCCAGCTGCACCTCCTCCCTTCCATTCCACCTTCTGACTCTCTTCAAACCACCAACTGGATTCATCCCTTCTATCGATAAATCAGGTTGTACCTTTTACTAGCATCTATCTATCAATTCCATTACTCTACCCTATTCCACCCCCCACTTTATCTGCAGCTCCCCCTACCCCCACATCCAGTCCTGAAGAAGGGTAATACCCAAAACGTTGACTTCTCCTTTCTTCCAGATGCCACCTGACTTACTATGTTCTTCCAGTCTTCTCTTTGCCTACCTTGGGTTCCAACTCGATTCTGCTCCTTCGTGCTTGGACCCTTCTGCACTCCATGTAAGATTTTGGTCAGGCCACACAGAGTATTGTGTTCAGTTCTGGTTGCTACATTACAAGAAGGAGTTGGAGAGGATGCAGAAGGAGGATGCTGTCTGGACTAGAGGGTATGAGCTATAAGGAGAGACGAGAAGAACTCAGGTTGGTTTCTCTGGAGCAGCACAGGCTGAGGGGAGACTTGATAGAAGCCTCTAAAATTATGAGATGCATAGATAGAGTTGATGGTCAGTCTTTTTCATAGCAGTGAAATGTCTAAAACTAGGGGGCATGCATTTAAGGTGAGGGGGCAAAGTTCAAAGGAGATGTGAGGGCCAAGTTTTTTTTTACATAGGATGCGGTAGGAGTTTGGAATGTGCTGCCAGGGTGGAGGCAGTTATGATGGGGGTGTTAAAGGGGCGTTTAGATAAGCATACAAATATGCAAGGAATGGAGGGATATAGACCTAGAGCAGACAGAATGGATTAGTTTAATTTGGCGTCATGTTTGGCACAACATCACGGGCCAAATGGCCCATTCTTGTGCTGTACTGTTCCATGTTCTAGGGCTTCAATAACCTTAGGGCTTGAGTCCACCTGTGCCCTTGCCCCAAACCCCACACATGAGGCCTTGTTATCACATAATCTGCTATTACACACAACCAATTGTTAGCCACTAACAGTCCCCATTGATAGCTATTCAACCTCTTAGCTGGATCATTAGCAACTTCTTTGTGTGTCCAACTGTTCTTAGCGTCATGCAGCACGGAAACAGACCCTTTTGTCCAACCAGTGCCTGCCGATCATAATCTCAATCTAAACTAGTCCAGTTTGCCTGCATTTGACCCATATCCCTCTAAATTTAGAACTTAGAACAGTACTGCACAGCACAGGCCCTTCAGTCCACAATATTGTGCCGAACTTTTACCCTAATCCTAAGATCTACCTAACCTCCACCCCTACCTTATACAATCGTCCATATGCCTGTCTAATACCCTCTTAAATGCCCATAATGAGGCCAACTCCAATACCCTCTCCAACAATGCTTTCCATGCCCTAACCACTCTCTGAGTAAAGAACCTACCTCTGACAGCTCTCCTATATCTACCTCCACTCCCTTTAAAACTATGCCCCTTCGTATTAGCTGTCTCCACCCTGGGAAAAAGTCTCTGGCTGTCAACTGTATCTATACCTCTGATCGTTTTGTACGCCTGTACCAAGTCACCTCTCATCCTTTGTTCCAAAGAGAAAAGCCCAAGCTCTCTCAACCTTTCCTCGTAAGACCTTCCCTCTATTCCAGGCAACATCCTGGTGAATCTCCTCTGCACCTTTTCCCACGCTTCACATCTTTCCTGTAATAAGACAACCAGAACTGGACACAATACTCCAGATGTGGCCGAACCAGGCTTTTGTATAGCTGGAGCATAACTTCACAGCCCATGAACTCAATCCCTCTATTAATGAACCTTTCCATTCCAATACATTTTTCCCTCCAAATGTCAGGTAGTCATTGAGATGTACAGCACAGAAACAGACCCTTCAGTCCAATTTGTCCATGCCAACTAGATATCCTATATTAAACTAGTCCATTTACAAGCATTTGGCCGATATCTCTCTAAACCCTTCCTATCCATGTACCCATCCAAATGCCTTTTAAATGTTGTAACTGTACCAGGCTCCAACACTTCCTCTGGGAACTTATTCAATACATGTTCAGATATCGTAAGAACTGCTGCTGGTGAAGTGAAAGAAAACACAGTGTGGAGCTGGAGGAGCACAGTGGGCCAGGCAGCATCAGAGGAGCAGGAAAGCTAACCTTTTGGGTAAGGATCTTTTACAGCAATGGGGGAGGGGAAGGGACGTCTGAAATAAATAGAGGAGGGGTGAGGCTGGGGAAGGTCGGTGGGATGGTGATAGGTGAGTGCAGGTAGGCAGTAGTGGGGATTGGTCAGTGAGGTGGGAGGAGTGGATAGGTGGGAGAGAAGATGGACAGGTTATGTCAGATCAAGGAGGCAGGGATGAAGCTGGGGGTGGGGAGATTTTGAAACTGGTAAAATTCACAAAGTCTCAATGTGGACTTTAACAGTTTCAAAGTCTCCCCACTCCAGTCTCCTCCCTGCCTGATCAACCTATCACAACCTATGCATTTTCTGTCCCACCTATCCACTCCTCCCACCTCACTGACCAATCCCCACCACTGCCTACCTGCACTCACCCTTCACTATCCCACTTACCTTCCCCAGCCCCATCCCTCTTCTTTTTATTTCAGAGCTCCATTATCCGTCCTCCATTTCTGAAGAAGATCCCGACCTGAAACGTTAGTTTTCCTGCTCCTCTGATGCTGCCTGACCCGCTGTGCTCCTCAGGTCCACACTGTGTTAACTCTTTCAATACATGCGCCAGCCACTGCGATGAAAAAGCTGCCCCTCAGGTCCCTTTTAAACCTTTCCCTTTTCACCTTAAACCTATGCCTTCTAGTTTTGGACTCTGCTATCCTGGGGAAAAGACCTTGACTATTTACCCTATCCGTGCTCCTCATGACTTTATAAGCCTCTGTAAGGTCACCCCTCTGTCTCAGATGCTCCAGGGTAAATTAGCACCAGCCTATTCTCCCTGTTGCTCAAACCCTCCAATCACAGCAACACCCTTGTAAATCTCCGCATCTCAAATTTAACATCTTTCCTATAGCAGGAAGACCAGAATTGCACATGGTATTCCAAAAGTGGACTAACCAATGTCTTGTACAGCTGCAACATGACCTCCCAACCACTCTACTCAGTGCATTGACCAAAAAACGCAAACATGCCAAATCCCTTCTTAACAATCATCTCTACCTGCGACTTCACTTTTAAGGAACTATGAACCCGCAGTGCAAAGAGTCTTTGTTAAGGAACACTTCCCAGAAACTTTTTACATCTCTGTCCTCCCATGTATCCCTCATCCTAGGGTAAAGACAACTGCCACGAACACTATCTTTGCCTCTCATTATTTTTTGAACTTCTATAACGTCGCCTCTCAACCTCCTATGCTTAATTGGAAAAATGTCCGAGCCTTTCCAGCCTTTCTTTATAACTCAAACCTTGCATACCCAGCAACATCCTGGCAAATCACTTCTGAACCCTCTCCAGTTTAATAATATCCTTATAATAAATGGGCAACCAGAACTGGACACAGTATTCTAGATGCGGTCTCACCAATGTTCTTCTCTCTTTGAGCTCTATTCCCACCAGTCATTTACTCCTTACTTGCTCCCCTTGCCCTTATCTTCTACATATAAACTGACATTTTCCTGGCTACCATCAGTTCTGAGAAAGGGCCACCTAGAACCGAAATGTTAATTCTGCTTTCCCTCTCCACGGATGTTGCTAGATCTGCTGAGCCTTCCCAGCAATTTTATGTTTTTATTGCAGTGGTCACGTTATTCGAGTTGGGGCACTTGGGGGGTGGAGTAGAGAGGGGTGGAGGTTGTCTTTTACCCATCAAACCCGAGCTGATGCCAACCTAGCATCGGAATGAGTTCAACCCATGACCCCCAGGTAGACCTCTCACTCTAACGAAGAGGTAGGGGTAAGGGGCTGAAACCCAAAGGACCAGGCTGGAGAGGGAGTGGGGTGAGGGGTGAGAGTTCATGAGGAATTCCCCTCCATCTGGAGTATGAAGCGGAGTTTGAGATGTACACGCCTATTCCGGCCTATAAGCAGGCATTTTGAGGCATGAGGGAGCCTGGGGTGTTGGAAGACCAGGACCTGAGGGCACAGCCTCAGAGTGAAGGGACAACCCTTTTAGAAGTATTCTGGCCTACGAGCAACCAGTTTGAGGCCCCATGCCAAGGTCAGGATGCTAACATTAGTTAACTCCCTCTTGGGTCAACGGGTGGCAACTGAGAGCCAGCACTTATTGCCCATTGTTATTTGCCCCTTTGAGCAGTGCAGCTTGGCCTTTTGAGGAATGACAACATTGGCTGTCTGAGTCTGGAGTCACGTTTAGGACCTGGCCAGTTGAATTCCCTCCCTAAAGAGGAACCGACTGGGTTTTTGTGTCAGTTGATGATGGTTGTGTCACGGTCATTGTTGCTAGCTTTCAATCTTATTAATCAAGGTCAAATTCTGCCATGCTGGGATTTGAACCTCTGTACCACCCAGAGTATGAGGAGCTGGAGCAATAATTTAGGGTAGTGGAATGCGTGTGGGTAGGATGCTCTTTGGAGAGTCGGTGTAGACTCAATGGGCCGAAAGACCTGCTTCTAGACTGTAGGGATTCAGTGAAAAGTGTGACTAAATTTGACTGCCCCATATTCTCAGACAGCGCTATTCCAGATCCTAACTGGCCCACTGCATGACAAAATTTTAAAAATCCCCCCCCGCCAATTCTTTTGCCAACCATTTTAAATCCATTCCCTCTCATTCTTGATCTTTCCACCAATGGGAGTGATTGCTTCCTGGATTCTCTGCCTATCGACCACTCTCCCACAAAATTTGATCAAATTTACCCTGGGCATTATTCTTATCTGAGAATGACAGTCCCAGTTTCTCCCATTATCCACGGCACTGACATTCCCAATTGCCGGAATTATTACTGTATATCTTTTCTGTTTTCTTTCCAATCTTCTTTTCAATGTTTGGGCACTCAGAATTGGAGGCAAAACTCCAATTAAGGCCACAATTGCGTTTTATAGAAAGATGCTTACAGAAGATAACTGCACGAAGGAGGAAGGGTATGTGGGTGAAAAGGTGAGATGAAGAGAAGATTGGGGGTCATGGCGGATGTTCAGTAGACACCAGTATGGACAAGATAAGAAGAATGGTACATTTAGTGGCCAGTAAATTGTACCCATGCATAACACGCCTAAATCAAGAATTTAAACCGATTGTGCAACCTTAGACTCATGGAGTCAGACAGCTCATACTCTTTGGCCCAACTCGTCCATGCCGACCAAGTTTCGCAAACTAATCTAGTTCCAGTTACCTTCATTTGGAACATATCTGTCTAAATCTTTCTGATGTGATGTGATGTAATGTGATTTTGTTTGATTTCATTTGATTTTGTTTGATTTATTATTGTCACATATATTGAGATATAATGAAAATTATTGCTTTGCGTGCTATCTAGGCAGATCATTTCTTACATAAGTACATCAGGGTAATAGAACAGAATGCAGAATATAGTAGTACAGCTACAGAGAATGAGGGGCCCATTCAGAAGTCTGATAACAGTGGGCAAGAAACTGTTGTTGAATCTGTTGGTATGTATTTTCAGACTTTTATATATTCTGCCCAATGGAAGAGGTTGGAAGAGAGTATAATGAGGGTTTAAAGGATCTTTCATTATGTTAACTGCTTTCCCAAGTCAAATGTAGTTTAAATGTTGTCATTGTGCTAGTCTCCACCATAACCTCTGGCAGTTCCATACATGCCCTATCCTCGATGTGCAAAAGTTGCCCCCAGGTCCCTTTTAAATTTTTCCCACTCTCTCTTTAAACCTATGCCCTCTAGCTTTGGACTCTCCAACCCTGAGGGAACCTACCTTGGCTATTCACTCTATCCATGCCTCTCATGATATTATAAACCTCTATAAGGTAGCCCCTCAGGCTCCGGAGCTCCAGAGGAAAAAAAATCCCATCCTCTCCTTGTAACTCAAACCCTCTGGTCCCGATAACATCCTGATACTCCAGGCTCGGCACCGAGGGAGTGCCACAGTGCCAGAGGTTCCTGTTGTAGATGAGGCATTAGGCCCTCTGTGCCCCTTTGGAGTCAGTATTGATTTTAACAACAGTGGAGGTACAACAAAGCCCTAGCGTACAATTTGCAACTGCAACCAGAAAGATGGGGAGCAGGAATACATTGCACGATGAATCACTGCTGGCTCCTTTCTGTTAGGAATCTCCAGGCCAGAGTTGTCTACAGTCATAGAGTTGTACAGCACAGAAATAGACCCTTTGGTCCAACTCGTCCATGCCGACAAGGCGTCCTATTCCCATTTGTCAGCATTTGGCCTAGATCCCTCTAAATCCTTCCTATTCATGTACCTGTCCAGAAATCTTGTAAATGTTGTAATCGTACCCACCTCTACCACCTCCTCTGTCAGCTCATTCCGTACACACACCACCCCTCAAGTCCGTTTTAAATATTTCCCCTGTCAGCTCAAATCTATACCCTCTCGATCTGGATTCCCAACCCTGGGAAAAGGATCTTGTTGTTCACCCTATCCATGCCCTTTATGATTTTATACACCTCTATAAGGTCACCCCTCATTCTTCTATGCTCCAGGGTAAGTAGCCCCAGTCTATTCAGCATGTCCCTTTCGTTCAAACCCTTCAACCCTGGAAACATGTTTTCTGAACACTTTCAAGTTTCACAACATCTTTCCAATAGCAGGGAGATCGGAACTGAATGCAGTATTCCAGAAGTGATCTCACCAATGCTCTTTACAGCTGCAACGTGAACTGAGGAGAGAGTTAACTAATAGGCAGTTGAACAAAGTGAAGCTCTTATCTTGAGGAAAATATAGTTTATTGCACTTAGATATTATTTACATGTAAAACAGGGCCTTTTGCAGCCCAACCCCTCCCCCCCCGCCATCATCCTGAAGTTTGTTGAACCTCCTCCTACTTTTTTGTCTCTTCTCATTTTACCCTATCACCACCAAATTTCTTTCCGTTGTGCATCATGAGCATTAGCTTTCTGTGATAGACATCATTACTATGGCCATGAGTAGCACGCAAGTCCGAGGTCTTTGACTCTCACTGGAACCAAAGGTGTTTCCCCCACCAAGCCATAGCAGGCGATGCCTAAAACAATCCTCAATATTAACCCTTTCAGATGCTTCTTCAGTCTAGAAGATCATTCAGCCCAGAAGGTCTGCTCTCCCATTATATGGTATAACATCACAGCTGACCTGGTTGTGACCTCGGCTGCTGATTCCCCATAACCCTGATCCCATGGCCTCATCAGTGGAAAATCTAACTCAACTTTGAATATATTCCAGCTTCTGCTGCACTCTGTGGAAAATAATTCCAAACCCTCATGACCCACTCCTCCAGGAAGGAATTACCACTCCTGCCTCCGTCTTCAATGGAGCAGCCTTTATGTGCAGCCCCTAAGTTCTGAAATAACTCTGCAGGGGCCAGTATCCCATCACCAAGTAATCAGCTTTTATTTACACATGAAGCATCCTTGGCAGTAGTCCGGCGTCATCAGAACCAGCTCTGAGCGTACAGAACCTCTGACACTCCTGTTTATATCTGCCAGCCAGGTCTTCTTGATTGGGCCAAGTTAATAGCCCCAATAAGGAAGTTGTACTCTTGAGGTCCACCTGGCTGAACCTCAGCATCCGCCGTGCCAACACCCACTGTTTCCACCAACCCCACTCCCCTCCCCCTCCACCCAGAATCATATTTGAGTGGCCTTGCTCAACCCCTTTCCCCAGAATAAGCTGGCTGAGCTTTCCCACAAATGTTTCTGGAGTAGGTCTTCCTGGAGTATGTTGTGGGATCTTGCTATGCATACAGGAGCAGTGCCTCCTTCTGGAGAAATGATGGGGCATGGCATGAGAGTCACCATGGTCCTAGAGGCCAGGCGAAAGACCCCCCCACCCTTTGGAAAGGTGTGAGATTTTAAGCTACATAAATGAAATTGTTCGGCCCAAGCACAATTTATTACACATCAGTGGTGGATTAGTTATCTGTGTGGGCTGTGCAAGCAATCGCTGGAGGGTCAGTATTTACAGAGACAATCCGCACTTGATGTTCTCATTAATATGGACAGTAATTAATTGACAGGCCTTGGTTGCTTGGCAACCCCCACTCTAGCCCCTAACAAGATGCTAGAGAGAGTTATTGATCTCCTGGAGTTCCCGAAATTTAATTAGTACGTTCCTGTTAAGATCCCAGAGGATCTTTAATCTCATGCAGAAGAAACACCGCTGACTTGGCTGAGGTTGAGGGACAAAGGGAAATGAACAGGTCACTGGTAACACTCACTGGATAAAACTTCACCCCCAGTTCCTCAGCAGAGGACTGAAAGGAGAAGATTAATTTTTGTATATCACTTTCATTTCAGCACCTTTTGACTTCAGAACATCCCCAAACACTTTAGGATCAGCAAAGCACTTTCTGAAGGGGCTGTTATTGTTATAATGTCAGTACAGAACCAAGGATGCCTTGCCGCAATTGTACAGGGCCTTCGTGAGACCTCTTTGGGACTAATGTGTGCAGTTTTGGTCTCCTTATCTGAGGAAGGATGCTCTGTTCATAGAGTGAGTGCAGCAAAGGGTTTACCAGATTGACGCTTGGGATGGCAGAACAGACATATGAGGAGAGATTGGATCAGTTAGGATTATGTTTGCCAGGGATTAGAAGAATGAAGGGGGAATTTCATAGAAACCTGTTAACATTCTAACAGGACTCGATGGGGCAAAATGCAGTGAGTCCAGTACCAGGTGATCACAATCTAAATGAGACAGTGTAGACTGAGATGAGAGATGCCTTCACCCAGAGAATGGCGAGCCTGTGAAATTGCCTGCCATCAAGGCTTAGGCCAAAACAGTTAATGTTTTCAGAAAGAGTTGGATATAATTCTTAGGGCTAAAGAGATTGAAGGGTATGAGGAGAAAGCAGGAACAGAGAGCTGAGATGGATGATCAGCCATAACAGGAAATGGAACTAAGAGTCAGTAGTGTTACATTAACAATGAGAAGATGAAATGCTCATTAATACAGAATTTAAACATTGTTTAAAGGAGACAAGAAGCTTTTTGTCTTGTACTCATCAGGACTGCAATGCAAGAAACAGACTTGAAGAAAGTTCCATCATGAGATGTGAATCTGTGATTGGATATCTTTAATAAATACTCCAAACTGTGCTAAAATTTAGAATGGAAACAAATGTCAGATCAGGCAGGTTCGAGGCATGATGCATTTGCATGGCGGGAACCAGATTTATGTAGGAAGGTACAAATTTTTGAACAGGTTCCACCTTTTTTGAAAGGAAAAGGGTTGGGGCGACAGTAGACCTCTGCTGCACTCCCATAGCAGCACGCTGACCAATCACAATCTGCTTGCCTGCTGTGAGAATGAAAATTTACAATTAATTGTTCTTGTTCCTCCCATGTCAATGATGACCCAGCCAATCAGCATCTTCTCGCTATTAAAATGCCTTAACATCAATTGCCTGACTAAAGGGTTTTAAACAGGGACAGGGTATGATCCAGATAGAGAAGGGCAATTAGTGGATACCTACCAGCCCAGTTAACTGCCCCAACATTAAATATTGCTTCATGAAATTTGCTTACTTTGGAATATTATTCCAGGACTGAAATATCTCCTAATGCATTTCTTTTCCTGATTCAACCTGGTCAGAGATGCTATTGTAGACCTCTGGAGTAGGTGGGGCTTGAACCTGGGCCTCCTGGTTTAGAGATAAAGACACTGTCACTGCGCCACGGCAGTCCCATTGCCTTGACTGTTATTGATTGTTTTAATTAGCCTCTTCAAAGATACTGGGGGATTGGGACAGAAGAGTCAATTCATCTTGAGTGAAATGGGAAGTGAAGATTGGGCCACCAAGGGTGGGGTGCATGTGGGAAGTTTGCTCACCACCTTCTTTCCCCCCTCCTCTTCCACCCAAATGTGAGAAAAATTGAAAGGTGCCCCCACCACCCCCCTTCACCCTTGCATCATTTGATAAGATTGCAACACCCCATTTTGGAATTGACTTGCTGCAGAGATGTATCCTCCAGTAAGGAACCGCAGATATAAAGTCCCTTGGTGTAATATGGTCCCCAAGCATCCCAGTGGGGATTTCAGGGGAAACCTCTTCATCACAGCATGCGATGTCAATAGGAAACATGCTGCCATGCGAAGCTCTGGAAGGGAAAAAAAAATCTGGATATATTTTTCTGGGAAAACAGACCGGCGCATAAGGGTGAAATGAGTCCAGGGTTATGACTGTAGATCCAGATGGAATGAATTCGTTGAACTGAATAGCCTGTTTTCGTGCCATTCTAAAGAATGCAGTTCTGTGCTCCTCAATGAAGACTGCATCAATGGGATTGCTCAGCAGACACCACAACAGATGACCCCATCTGCTTTCCCCTTAGAAGGTGGCAAACATCACACACATTGTTTTCAGGCAGACACCACTAGATTTATTCACAAGTTAGTTACACAAGCAGCAGGGTGGAAAAGACACAAGATGATGTCAATGTTTGTACGCTGCGAACAAAAATCATAAAGTAGAATTAATCCTTGGGCTCCTCCAGAATGTGTTTCTTCAACAGACAGGTGTTTGGCCAATGTTTTTTTAATGAAAGGGACAGGCTATCGGACAGAGAGGCGTTGGTACATTTGACACAATTGTGGCTGAGTGGAACAAAGACTTTGAGGATGCTCTGCCCCAGATATTCAGACCCTGTACACCCATGGATAAAGAGTCAGTTCAAAGACACGGTGGTGCTTTAAGGTGCATAGACTTTTGTAAAGGCGTTACACTCTACACTTGCAGATGTCACAGAAGTTATTAATGTTTTGTGTGTTAATCACTTTGGCTTGCTTTGGCAGGACCAAGCAGGAGTCTGTCACAGGAAAGCATATCCAAGGGGACAAACTGATATTTATTGGTGGCTGCATTGATGTATGGGTCTTGAAAAGAGTGCACTTAGCATCACAAGTCTGGTCTCAGTCAGGACTGCAGCGATTGAGTAATTTCCTCCCTGCCAATTGTGTCTGCCCCACTCCAAGAGATTCAGAAATCATGCACTTGATTCTTTCATCTAGCTTCTGTCCATTGCATCTGGCTGGAGAAGTGATACTGGCTCACCTCGGAGACTACTTCTGTTATAGAGCTGGTGAAATAAAACCAGGTGTCACCAATTCATTGGCTAACATATGGATTAGGAGGAAGAAGAGACCATTCAGTCTCTCAGTTCACCTTTCCCACCTTCAAATATAATGGTGCCAATAATCATGCCATCTAAACACACACCAAGAATGAAGCTAGTTTATTAATTAATATCACAATATATAGAACATTGTGTAATGTATTTATGATACAGAAATTCCTCTCTATTTCAACCTAATCTGTCCTACAGAATGTTTAGGAACTCCAGCTGGTTTTTGAACAAGAATATTTGTACTTGTGTGTCAATAAACAATTGCAAGGTTGAGATGACCAGAAGACATAAGAGCAGAAATAGGCCATTGAGCCCATCAAGTCCATTCTGCTATTCAGTGAGATCATGGCTGAGCTAATAATTCTCAACTCCACTTTCCTGCCTTTTCCCTTGGTTCCCCTTCCTCATTGAAAATCTATCTTAGCCTTGAATATTCTCAGTGACTCAGCCTCATCTCATCTTGCCTTTAGTGCTCAGACCTTTGAGTACAGGAGTTGGGACTTCATGTTGAAGTTGAACAGGATGTTGGTGAGGCCTCTCCTGGAGTATTCTGTGCAATTCTGGTCACCCTGCTATAAGAAGGATATTATTAAGCTGGAGAGGGTTCAGAAGAGTTTCAGCAGGATGTTATCAGGAATTGAGCATTTGAGTTAGAAGGAGAGGCTCAATAGGCGGAAACTTTTTCACTGGAGTGTTGGAGGCTGAGAGGTGACCTTCCAGAAGTTTATAAAATTATGAGGCATATAGATGATGTGAATGGCAGGTGTCCTTTCCCTACAGAGGAGGATTTCAAGACTGGGGGCATGTTTTTAAGGTGAGAGGAGAAAGATTTTAAAAAGACATGAGAGGCAACTCTTCACACATAGAGTGGTTCATGTGTGGAATGAACTTAGAGGAAGTGGTGGATGAAAGTACAATTACAATATTTAAAAAACATTTGAATAAGTATATGAATAAGAAGTGTTTGAAGGTTTATGTGCCGAGAGCAGGCAGGTGGGACTAGTTTAGTTGGGATTATGGTCAACATGGACTGAAGGGTCTGTTTCTGTGCTGGGTGACTCTCTGACTTTGTTCTCCAATAGAACTGTAAAATCATAATTATCAGGAAAATATGAACAGGCTGGAGGGTGTTTTCTCTTTGAAGAGAGAAAGGCTGAACGGTGACTAATCAAGGTCATTGAAAGCTGGAAAGCTTTGATAGGGTTGACGTAGAGAAAATGTGGGCAAGTCCAAAATGAAGGAGCCATGGACAATATGTTTGCCAGTCACTAATCCCAACAGGAATTCAGAAGAAATGTTTTTTTTAACCCAAAAGGCAGTGAGCACGTGGAGTCCACTGCCAGAGGGAGCAGTTGAGATGAATAGCAATACTGGCTCAGTGAATGAGGGAGGTAAGAATAGGATACGCTGTTGGGGAATGGAGGTGAGAGGAGTAGAAACAGGAGTGTGATATAGGTGGCTCTGTGGTTAACGCTTAGACTCACAGCGCCAGGGACCCAGATTCAATTCCACCCACGGGTAACTGTGTTGAGTTTGCATGTTCTCCTCATGTCTGTGTGATTTCCTCCAGGTGCTCTGGTTTCTTCCTACAGTCTAAACAGGTTAGGTGGATTGGTCATGTTAAATTGCCCCATAGTGTCCAGGGATGTGCAGGCTAAGTAGGTTAGCTATGAGAAATGCAGGGTTATGGGATGAAGTAGGCCTGGGTGGGATGGTGTTTGTCGGGGGGAACTGATGTAGACTTGATGAGCCAAATGACCTGCTTACACACTGTAGGGATTCTAAGATTCAAGGTCATGAGAGAAATTGGCTGCCCAAAAATTAATATGGAATTATTTAAAAATAAATCTCTTTTCCTGGATTTTGGAGTTTGAGTGTGGGGTACAGTTCTGTGTGATTCACCTATTAATATCACAGATTGTTCACTTGTGACAGAGGCTACTTTTCCCAAGTATCCTTGATTCTCTTATTGACCATTGCCATCAATTCTGTTTTGCCATTCAGTGAGATTTATTGTTGATCCAATAGCTCTAAAGTCCACTCCCTTGCCTGTTCACTATTATCCTCAATTTCCTTGGTACCATCTAGAAGGACAAGGGGAGATACATGGGAACTTCAAGTTCACCTCTGAGCCACTCACCATCCTGCCTTAGAAATAGATGCCATTCTATCTTTGTCACTTGGTCAAAATCCTGGAATTCCCTCCCTAGGAGCATAGTGAGTCTGTCTACACTATTGCAGAAGTTAAAAATGTGCCACCCTTCTCAAGGGGCAGTTGGGTGTGGATAATGAACATTGACTCAGCAAGAGACACCCAGACCATAAGCAAAAGCACAATAGAGACACATTCTTCAGAAAGTGTTTGTCATGCTTGCCTTCGTCGGTCAGAACATGGAGTATAGGGGTTGGGATGTCATGTTACAGCTGTCCAGGTCATTGGTAAGGCCACATTTTGGGGTACTGCATACAGTTCTGGTCACTGCTATAGGAAGGATGTTATTAAATGTGAAGGGTGCAGAAAAGATTTACAAGGATGTTCCCAAGACTGGAAAGTTTGAGTTATAGGAAGAGGCTGGATAGGCCAGGTCTTTTTCCCTGGAGGTTGGAGGCTGAGAGATGAACTTGTACAAGCTTATAGAACAATGAATGATATGGATAGGATGAATAGCCAAGGTTTTTTTTTCGCTAGGGTAAGGGAGTCCAAAATTAGAGGCCATAGGTTTAAGGTGAGTGGGGAAAGATATAGAAGGGACCTGAGGGTCATTTTCCACACAGAGGGAGGTGCGTGTACAAAATGAGCTGCCAGAGGAAGTAGTGGAGACAGATACAATGACAATATTTGAAAGACTTTTGGACAGATTCATGAATAGGAAGGGTTTAGAGGGATATAGACTATACTGAGTTCAGTTTGGGATATCTGGACGGGTGAGACAGAAGGGTCTGTTATGCTACACCTTCCCTGGACAAGTGTCTTCCAATTGACAATCCATGTATTTACTGAAGCCTAAAACCAATACCTGATGCTAGATAATTATTTCCCATCCCTAATTGCCCCAGAACTGAGTGGCATGGTTGGCCACCACAGGGAAGTTAAGAGTCAATCCCATTGGCCAAGAGTCACTTGTAGGCCAGACCATGTAAGAATGGCAGATTTCCTTCCTTAAAGGGTCATTAGGGAACGCAGATGGGCATTTACAACAAACCCTCAATAGTTTCACAGTCACCATGACTGAGACTCGCTTCCAATTTCAGATTTATTCATTCAGTGCAAATTGTGTCAGACACCATGGTGAGCTTTGATTTGTGCCCATATCCCCAGAGGGATGAACTTTGCC
Organism: Stegostoma tigrinum; assembly: GCF_030684315.1. NCBI lineage: Eukaryota > Metazoa > Chordata > Chondrichthyes > Orectolobiformes > Stegostomatidae > Stegostoma > Stegostoma tigrinum. Next base: position 7,164,149 of record NC_081398.1, read on the forward strand.
CCTGAGTTACGTAGTTGAGTAGCATTGACACTTTGTTCACTGTCTCTCCAGTTAATATTATAATTCACATACTGTGTTACAAACATTCTGTTTTGATGCAAATTTTAATCTTGCAGAATACTTTAAACTTGAAGGGTTCAGAAAAGATATACAAGGGTGTGCCGGGACTGGAGCTATAAAGAGAGGCTGAATAGGCTGGGGCTATTTTCTTTGGAGCGTTGGAGGCTGAGGGGTGATCTTACAGAGGTTTATAAAGTCGTAAGAGGCATGGACAGGGTGAATAGCCAAGATCTTTTTCCCCAGGCTAAGGGAGTCCAAAACTAGAGGAAATAAGTTTTTTAGATGAGAGGAAAGATTTAAAAGGGACCTAAAGGGTGATTTTTCCATGCAGAGTGTGGTATGGAACAAGCTGCCAGATAAAGTGGTGGAGGCCAGTACAATTGTCACATTTAAAAGACATCTGAATGAGTTCATGAATAAGAAAGGTATAAGACCATAGACCATAAGACATAGGAGTGGAAGTAAGGCCATTTGGCCCATCGAGTCCTCTCCGCCATTTAATCACGGCTGATGGGCATTTCAACTCCACTTCCCTGCACTCTCCCTGTAGCCCTTGATTCCCTGCGAGATCAAGAATTTATCGATCTCTGCCTTAAAGACATTTAACATCCTCCACTGCACTCCCTGGCAATGAATTCCACAGGCCCACCACTCTCCGGCTGAAGAAATGTCTCCTTATTTCCGTTTTAAATTTACCCCCTCTAATTCGAAGGCTGTCTCCACGGGTCCTAGTTTCCCCACCTAATGGAAACAACTTCCCGGCGTATAGAGGGATATGGGCTAAATGCTGTCAGATAGGACTAGATCAGATTGGGAAATCTGGTCATCACGGATGAGTTGGACCAATAGGTCAGTTTCCATGCTGTATGATTCTATAAAACCAGCTGCATGCCCCGTGGGCAGTGTAAATCGTATTAAATTAAAACTTCAATAACTTAAAGGCTTTTTTTTAGAATAGCTGGAAAAATGAATCTACAAATTTGAAGAGCCCTTGCTCTCACAGTGTGGCTGCTAGTTGTTGGAGGGGGTGGGGTGGTTTGTGGTGGAGTCTTCCATACATTAAGGAGGGGGAACTTGGCAAAATAGTTAAAAAAAACTGAGAACAAACAGCTTCCAGGATGGTCCTATGAAGATGCTAATTGCCTGCAGCTCAATGAGGAGGACATTGCTCAGGGATAAATCCCACAGGCCACATTCCGTCACTGTGAAATGTCAGCCAGCGGGATAACCAAGCTGGAATCCGGGCTCAAATAGACCTGCTTCAGAAGTTGCAATGGCTCTGAAGCTGATAGTGTCGCTTCCTGTGGTGCTCCTGTCTTTCCAGATTTCACAATCGCATTTCACCCATTGTTATCCAGAACATTTTGGGTGAGAAGACGGTGGCTCAGTAGTTAGTACTGTTGCCTTGTGGTGTCAGGGACCTAGGTTTGATCCCGGCCTCAGGTGACTGTGTGGAGTTTGCACTTTCTCCACATGTTTTCATGGGTTTCCTCCAGATGCTCTGATTTCCTCCCACAGTCCAAAGATGTGTAGGTTGGGAGGATTAGCCATGCTAAATTGCCCATAGTGTCCAGGGATGTGCAGGTTAGGTGGATTAGCCATGGGAAATGCAGGGTTTACAGGGATGTGGTGGGTCTGAAAGGAATGCTGTTCAGAGGGTCATTGTGGACTTGATGAGCCAAAAGGTCTGCTTCCACACTGTTGGGATTCTATGATTGTAAGGAAGGAGGGTGATGTAAGGGGAGTTTCAATGACTAACAACCTGTTGGCATTAACCCCACATTTCCCCAAACTAACTCTAGAGTTCAGCCTTTTATTTCCTAACTGTCATCTGCCCAACCTTTCTCTCCCAGACTGCAAGAATGAACTTTACAACCAATCCTCATACCCCAAAAAATTGATTATCTTTTTTGTTAAAAGTTGGCTGTAGGTGCCAGAAATAGGATCAAGGTTAGGCCATTTTGCCCCACAAGCCCGGTGTGCCAGCTATAACATCTTGCCTGATCCCCACATTCCTTAATTCCATAGAGTCCAAGGGTGGCACGGTGTCTCAGTGGTTAGCACTGCTGCCTCACAGCGCCAGGGACCCAGGTTTGATTCCACTCTTGGGCAATTGTCTGTGTGGAATTTGCACATTCTCCCCGTGTTTGCAATGGCTTCCTCTGGGTGCTCCAGTTTCCTTCCACAGTCCAAAGAAGGGCAAGTTGGGTGGATTGGCCAAACTAAATTGTCCCATTGTGTCCAGGGTTGTGCAGGCTAGATGGGTTAGTCATGGGAAATTTGGGATTATGGGGATGAGGTGGGATGTTGTTCACAGAGTTGGTGTAGACTTGATGGGCCAAAAGGCCTCTTCCCACACTATAGGGAGCCTATGAAAGGAAGAAAACAATCCCCAGTGTCTGGATCATCTGATATTTACCCAAGGATCTCACAAATATACTTTGCTTCTGGAACAATGCTGATTTATGGTTTGCAAGTTCCAAGGTCTGCAAAGGAAAATTTTAAGACTGAACCTGATAAGGAAATTGACAAAAAATGGATTCAAATGAAAGTTCACGACTCTTGTTTCTTTTGAGAACTGTTGTTTGGGACATGGGCGTCATGGGCCAGACCAGAGTTTGTGTCCAAGTCTAATTGCCCCTAGGAGAGGTGGTGAGGCCTACGTTATGGAAACAGACCCCATGGTCCAATTCATCCACGATGACGAGATTTCCCAATGTGAGCTAGTCCTATCTGCACAGTACCATTAGGGAGGGAGTCCCAAGATTTTGAAGGAACTGCTAACTAATGTAGTTCTAAGTCAAGATGAGAAGATTGACACGACCTGAAATGCTTAGCTCACCTCCCTGACCACACTTAAGTTCCCGGTCCTCAGCTGTCTTCCCTACCTTCACCCCTCGTCACCTGTTTTCTCAAATACTCCGTTTATTCTTTTGTTCTTTCATCCCACGTTCGAGAGTGGGGTGGGGTGGCAGAGATGTATGAATTGTGTGGGAAAGTGGGGCTCCAGCAGTTCAGCTGCAAAATGGCCAAATGAATGTTGGGCCAGTTCCAGTAAGGTTGAATGGCCTCACGTTTCTAAAATTGCAATATTCCTCATATAGATGAGAGTTGAGCAAACTGTGGCTAAGGAATAAAGTCCAGGCAAATAAGATGAATGCGGGTCAACGGCCATTTAGGCAGATAGTGAAGTTACAGCGTACTTAGATAGGAGAAACGGGGCCAAAGGGCATCCAGACCCCCACAACACTTAAGAAGCTCGACACCGTCCAGGACAAAGCAGCCCCATTTGATTGGCAGCGCATCCACTCGCTCCACCACACTTTCTCAAGGGTATAGACTGACGGGCAATAAATGCTGGCCCAGCCAGCGATGCACATCCCACGAATGAATATAAAACCAAAGGCAGATAATCTGAATGGGGGAGGGAGTGTCAATGGGTATTTAAATAGTATAACGAGGGTCAAAGGCGACTTCGGCAGATAAACTGAACGAGACCAATGAGAGGCATTTCAATTGAGAAGGATGTCGTTTTCAAGCGACAAACTATCATGCAGACAAGTCTGGACCGAAATGTTTTAACACAGACCAAGAGTCCAATTCTGTTATTGGACACAGTCCAGTAAACCCGGCACTTTGATATGGCCACCAGAAATTGCTGCAAATGATTTCCTAATGACTTTCAAAGGAAGGTCACCTTCTTAGAGTGGCTCGTAATCTTTCTGTGGTTCGAGCATCAGAGGGCACGTAAGACATTGCAGCCTTACTTGTACCCTGAGGGTGTTTAAAGTGGTATAGGGTCTGCAGGGCGTACTACTGTATGAGGAGAGTAAACTGCAATTCCAGCTCCCTCAGCAGATTTTAGTCACACCATTGGCGCATCCCTCCTTTCCGCTGCCTGAGGTCCTCGGGAATTCCCTCTCAGCATTGCCAGCTGTCTCCCCCTCTGTTCCAGTAAGATGCTACTTAAAAACTACTCCTTTGTCCGCCCCAGCTATCGCCTGATGTTGCTGCCTTGCGAATCTTCACCTGACAAATGCCACAACCCCGTGAATTTGCGAGGGAATGTTGTCCTCTGGAAAACTGCTGAATCCTAAGTGCAAGTTGCACTAGAGTGCTGAGTGACCTGGTTCCATAGTGCACGTGTTAAACCAGCCTTCTCTTACACGTGCGCGCAATCACACACGCACACACACTCTCTCTCCCATTCACACACACACACGCACGCACACCTCTCTCTCATATACACACGCACGCACTCACACACACACTCTCTCTCACATACACACGCACGCACACTCTCTCTCTCTCACACACGCACGCACACTCTCTCTCTCTCTCACACACACACACACATTCTTAGGCTGGTTCACATTCCTGAGGCAGTCTTGGCAATGTCGTCCTCATGCGATTTTATTTTTGTTTTGGCGGTGGGAGGGGCAGCCTCTCAATCTCACTTCGCTTCCCACTTTAAATAGCCCAAGGGGTATGAAGCCCTCTGTAGTTTGTACCGCGCTCATAAATCAGATGTTTCTCGGGAACTGTCAGACCTAGTCGGCTTTTAATGAGCAGATGCCTGCGCGGTTTGCAACACCGAGATATATCCTGTTAAAATTGCTCTTAACATTGTCGTGTGTTTGCTTATCAAGGTTCCCCAAACCGTAATTTGAAGATAACGACATTGACAAATTGCCTCTTCCGTCCGTCAGCTTTACGAGTTCAAATTCAGTTTGGAACTGCTTGAGAAATATTTATAGCAAGCGCTGAATCGCCCACGGTTAGCTACGTGCAAGATGTGCATACCTTTGAAAGCCTCCCATACAACACAGTATATTTCCTCACCATCTGTTATTCTGCTAAAGTGAGATGGAGTATGTGCTGGAAGGAGGCTTGACACACCAGCACTAGTCTGCCGGGCCAAATGGCCTGGTTCTGTGCTAAATCACTCGAGGTAATTACATTTGCTCCTCACCCTAGCTGGGAAATATGTCAAACTATTTGCAATCACAGACCTTTGCTTCTTGTAGCAGGTCGTCGGTTGAAATTCCAAAGGCCAATTGGATGGATACCAATTAGGCCAGAATTAAACTCTGTCTCTCCTCACCCTCTCAGCATTAGGGACAAATGAAGAACTTTTTTTTAAGCTTTATTATTCTTCAAACAGTGTGTAGAGTTCTGGTCTTCACTTATCAGATCATCTTCAATCAGATTTTCCTCACAGCGGATTGTAAAAATGAGTGAACTTTTCAAAGTCTTCCTTCTCGTCTGAATTTGAAAGTTGCAAAGTCTCAGTCATTTTCCACCATTGCAATCTCGGTTAAAACTGACTTAGTAAATGAGTAGATTCAACCTGCATCCTCCGTTGCTTGACAACTGAGGTGATGATTACAATTGAATGATTTGGAGTCAACTCTGATCTTCAGTTGTAGTAACAGCACAAACAGTAAGGTTTAGCTGTCCAGCTGCAATGGCTACAATGCCAAGAAACTTGAATTCTCCAAGATCATCCTCTCCAACATTGTCAAAGACCCCCATAGAAGTAATTTCCAAGTGTAAGCACAAACTCAGCCTCTCCAAATCATTAGGTTCAACAGCACTCAAAAATGACCTGTTTTCTTTACTAGCCTTGCTCAGAGGATCACAGCTGGTGGAGTCAAATCCATATCTTTCTCGGTTCCTTCTCCGTACTGAAGACAGCAAGAATATAAAAGGAAAAGTGGGTTTCTTCATGATTGCCAGGCTCTTCCCCTGACAAGACACATCGTCTTCGTTTGATCTCGTCCCCATTTCTCCTCCTTTGCTCTTCCCTCACATGGGCTGAATGTGAGGAGCCAAAATACCGGTCTAACCTTGCAGCTTTGCGGTTGGTTTGCCCACCAAAGTTGGGGGAGAGAGGTGTCACATCTCTTCCTCTTCGTTTGCCTTGTTCCAGCGATGGCAGCAGTTGGCAGTAATCCCCAGGAGGAAGTTTGTGGCAACCGAGGCAATGGACACAATGAAGCCAACGAAGGCGATGAAGAGATAGTCATCCAGCGTCAGTGAGAAATGGCATGCCTTAAAACTCTCTTCGGTCAGGGTGAAGAGTGGAATGCCTTTGACCTCTGGGGGACCAGCACACTCCATGTCCCTGGAATCTGACACAAAAAGCCTCAGAAAGTTATAACAGAACAAAGAACTCAATGTATCTAACATACGCTGGGCACAGCCTTATATTTATGTCAAAGAGTCATAACAGTATAGAAACAGACCCTTCACTCCAATTTGTCCATGCTGACCAGGTTACCCAAACTAAACTAGTTTCGCTTGCCTCTGTTTGGCCCATATCCCTCTCAACCTTTCCTATCCACGTACCAGTCCAAATATTCTTTAAATATTGTAACTGTATCTGTATCTACCATTTCATCTGGCAGTTCATCCGACATGCATATACCCTTTGTGTGAAAAAGTTGCCGTCAGGTCCCTTTGAAATCTTTCCCCTCTCAGTTGAAACCTATGTCCCTGAGTTTTGAACTTGCCCACCTGGGGTAAAAGACTTTGCTATTCACCTTACCTATGCCCCCGGTGATTTTATAAGCCTCCATAAGGTCACTCTTCAACCACCTATGCTCCAGGGGAAAAAAAATCCCAGTCTATCCAGCCTCTCCTTATGACACAAACCCTCCAGTCTCAGTGACATCCTTGTAAATCTTTTCTGCATGCTTTCCAGTTTAATAATATTCCTCCTATAGCACGGTACACAATACTTCAAATGTGGCTTCACCAATGTTCACAACATAATGTCCCAATGCCTGTACTCTGTCCTCTGACCAGTAAAGGCAAGCGTGTCAAACAGCTTCTTCACCACCCTGTCTACTTGTGAGACCACTTTGAAGGAGCTATGTACTTCTATCCCTAGGTCTCTTTGTTCAGCAACGCTCCCCAGGATCTTACCATTAAGTGTATAAGTCCTACCCTGGTTTGTCTCACCAAAATGCAACACCTCACATTTATCAAAATTAAACTGCATTTGCCACTCCTTGGCCCATTGGCCCAGCTGATCAAGCTTCCATTCTACTCTTAGATAGTCTTTGTTGGATGAGGCCTATTGTGATATTCAAGAGCATGTTCAACATCGATGAAAATATAGACACATTGCCAAATGTTTTTGTTGAGCCCTCATCAAATCAAATCCAATGATGTCAAATTTTCAACAGTCAAGTTAAGAAAGACTTTGGCTCCATATTGCTTTCACTATGACAACAACGTGGCCAATCAGAGTCAACTTGCCAACCAATCAGCACCCTTTTCTTCTGTGATATAAACTGTGACCGTCGAACATTTGGCATTCTTGTATTTATCCTTATGATAGCTCCAGTTGGCAAAATGTTTCTCTTTTCAGTGAAGTTCAAAAATTACCTTCTACTGTACCTAAACATTCAAATAATGAGAAGAGCAGGGCAGATAAAAACATGCCTACTTCAAAGACATAAATGTTACATTTATATGTTGACTTACACATTTTCATGTCATCCCAATGCACACTGAAATGAATGAGCATATGGATTAGGAGTAGGAGTGGGTCACTTGACCCCCTCAAGCCTTTCCGGCCATTCAATAAGGTCTGATTGCCTCACATTCCCATCTGCCCCTAATAACCTTTCACTGCCATGAAGTGTCATCACTGCTGTCATAAATACGTAGCTGCAATATTGTGCACAGCAAGATCCCACCATTGGCAATGATCAGATGACTTGTTTCTCATTGATGACATCAGTGAATTTCAAGACGCATGAAGTTGTCAGAGGCTTTTCATATTTTGATACATGAGAGGATTCGAGCTTTGCATATTTGTAATCCAATTTTAAACATTGATCTAGCGTGTAGATAGAATCCCTGCAGTGTGAAAGCAGGTAACTTGGCCCATTGAGTCCACACCAATCCACTGAAGACTACCCCACCCAGACCCACTGTCCTATCTCTGCATTTCCCATGGCTAACCCAGCTTGCACATCTTTGGATTGCGGGAGGAAACCCACATAGACATGGGGAGCATGTGCATACTTCACACAGCCTGAGAGTGGAATCAAACACAGGTCCCTGGTGCTGTGAGGCAGCAGTGCTAACCAATGTGCCACTGTGCCGCTCTCTGTCTCTCTCTGTCTCTCTCTCTCTCTCTGGACAGCAGAAGAATTCCTGCAAGCTATATTAAGTTTTCCTTATTGCTTGTTAGAACTTGTGTCCCTTATCCTACCCTCAGAGAGTCACTGGAAACAATTGCCCTGTGTTGATCTTCCTGATAATATCTAATTGTTATAAACTCCCCTGTCAAATGCCCTCATTCTGATTTGAAAGACCCAGGTTCCTCAGACTAATATATCCACCTTTCTCCCTTTAGACTTCTCCTGGCACATCTTTACCTCCTTCAGTGACCAACACGGTTAGATTTTCAACCAAATAATCTTCACCAGATCAGTATTCATGAGAAGGGCATCCGCATGACATGACCTGTTCAGAATTGTTCACCAACCATTTGCCACTGACCATAACTGTGGTGAGTTCTGGATGAGATCACCAAGTTGCATATCTGATTGCTGTCTCATTCAAGGCTGATTGATTGATCCCCATCCAATATCTTTGGGCTTGTAATTATTTTAAATTGGTTTATAACTGATACAGGAGCAGGGTAGTGAGGTTAGTTGGGGATTGATACAAGGCAATGGGGAGACAGCAGGTAAGTAGGATTGGTTTGGAGACTGAAATAGGGCTGTGGGGATAAAGCCAAGCAGTAGGATCAATCTGGGATTGATGCAGGGCTATGGCAGTGAGAGAAGCAGTGGGATTAGTTTGGAGATTGATACAGGGCTTTGGGGAAAGCATGTGATAGTGGAATTGGTTTGGGACTGATACAGGACTGTGGGGAGAGAGTGGTACAGTGAGATCAGTTTGGGATTGATACAGGGCTATGGAGAGACCTGGGCAGTGGGATTAGTTTGGGGGTTGATGCAGGGCTATGGGGAGAGAGTGGGGCAGTGGGATTGGTTTAGAATTGATATAGGGCTATGGTAAGAGAATGGTATTGCCAGTTTCTCTCAGATATCAACTTCTCTCAAATGTCAATACTTACTTGCTGTGCATTGAGCTCAAATTCTATGGGGCCATTGATATGAAGTGGAAGATCTCCAGCAGTGGGACTGACTGCACATGGGCAAATCTTGGAAACAATACAGACCAACTGACTCGCATTCCTACCAAAGATCGAGAGCTGAATTTGAGAAAGTGTGGTGCATTGTTTAAGATAGGCAAGGTACTACAAGAGGCAACTGCAGCTCATTCATTTCAATTCTACAACCTGTGAGTCACTCCTTAATCTAAAGTCACAAACACCACTGGGAGGTTACAGCCTGTCTGAATTCATAGTGACACCAATGTTTCATCTTCCACTGCCTCTGAAAAGTCAAATCAAAGACTCACAACAGGTTCCTGATCTAATGAACTCTGCGTTTGACTCCAGAAGACAGTAGTTAGACACCTGGAAAGTGGACTAATATTGGCGCAATGTACAGTAAACGTTTCTGAATGCAATACTGAGTGCAAAGCTAATTCTACTCTGAGTCAGCAAACACGCCCAGGACAGAGATAGCACAGGATTAGATACAGAGTAATGCTGCCTCTCTACTGTCCCCCGCCAAGCATTTTCAGGACAGGGACAACACAGGGTTAGATAGAGTAAAGCTCCTTCTAGACTGTCCACAATAAACACTTCTTGGAAAGGGACAGCACGGGTTGAGATACACAGTCAAGCTCACTCAACACTGTTTGGTGAAACACAGTCTCAAGCTTAACATTTCTCTCAGGCTTTCCTCTCCCTGATATGGGTCTCATTGATCTGCTGCCTGGACCAGAGCACTATCTCTGAATGATCATGCTCTTTTTGTTCTGCTTTAGGTTTTAATAGCATTGTCTGTACAGCTCAAGGACTAAAGTGGTTTAAGCATGCCACCACCTTCTCAATGGCAATAAATATGACCCAGCCAGTGACACTCACATCCCATGAATGAATTTTTTAAAGCCTGGTCTGGGTTTCCATGTAACTCCAGTCCCACACTTTCTGTAAGAAGTTGTCAACAACCCTAGGTAATTCTGAAGAGAGTTAATGCACTGGTACTATTTAATGCATTGTCCACTATCATCAAGGCACAAGTCAGGAATGTAATAGAATACTCACCACTTTTGCCCAGATAAGCAACAGTTACACTCCAGTGATGGGAATGCCATTGAATGTCAAAGGGCAATAGTGGACTACGTGTTGGGGATGTTATCACCTGGCACTTGGGTGGCACAAATGTCAGGTATGGTTTCCAGAACTTGTTACACATGAACACTTCATTGTTAAAAGAGGTGCTAATGGTGCAAAACATTATGCAACCATCAATGACCTTACAATGGAGGGAAGACCATCGATGAAGCAGAGCTGAGGGCCACACCTCGGCAAAGTAATTAAAATTGGGGAGCCATTTGAAAACGGGGTGAAAATTTTAAATTTGATGCATTGCTGGGTAAAGAGTTAAGATAAGTTGTTGAGCATGTGGAAAGCAGGTAAAGGGAGCAGGTGTGCAATGGATGAATAGAAATTGGCAGAAATTTAAGTGAAAAATGACAGACATTTGAATTAGCTCAAGCTGATAAAGAGTCCCTAGTCAGTTAGAGATAATGGGAACTGCAGATGCTGGAGAATCCAAGGCAACAAAATGTGAGGCTGGATGAACACAGCAGGCCCAGCAGCACCTCAGGAGCACAAAAGCTGACGTTTCGGGCCTAGACCCTTCATCAGAGAGGGGGATGGGGTGAGGGTTCTGGAATAAATAGGGAGAGAGGGGGAGGCGGACCGAAGATGGAGAGAAAAGAAGATAGGTGGAGAGAGTATAGGTGGGGAGGTAGGGAGGGGACAGGTCAGTCCAGGGAAGACGGACAGGTCAAGGAGGTGGGATGAGGTTAGTAGGTAGATGGGGGTGCGGCTTGGGGTGGGAGGAAGGGATGGGTGAGAGGAAGAACCGGTTAGGGAGGCAGAGACAGGTTGGACTGGTTTTGGGATGCAGTGGGTGGAGGGGAAGAGCTGGGCTGGTTGTGTGGTACAGTGGGGGGAGGGGACGAACTGGGCTGGTTCAGGGATGCAGTTGGGGAAGGGGAGATTTTGAAACTGGTGAAGTCCACATTGATGCCATTAGGCTGCAGGGTTGCCAGGCGGAATATGAGTTGCTGTTCCTGCAACCTTCGGGTGGCATCTTTGTGGCACTGCAGGAGGCCCATGATGGACATGTCATCTAAAGAATGGGAGGGGGAGTGGAAATGGTTTGCGACTGGGAGGTGCAGTAGTTTGTTGCGAACTGAGCGGAGGTGTTCTGCAAAGCGGTCTGCAAGCCTCCGCTTGGTTTCCCCAATGTAGAGGAAGCCACACCGGGTACAGTGGATGCAGTATACCACATTGGCAGATGTGCAGGTGAACCTCTGCTTAATGTGGAATGTCATCTTGGGGCCTGGGATAGGGGTGAGGGGGGAGGTGTGGGGGCAAGTGTAGCATTTGCTGCGGTTGCAGGGGAAGGTGCCGGGTGTGGTGGGGTTGGAGGGCAGTGTGGAGCGAAGAAGGGCGTCACGGAGAGAGTGGTCACTCCGGAAAGCAGACAGGGGTGGGGGTGGAAAAATGTCTTGGGTGGTGGGGTCGGATTGTAGATGGCGGAAGTGTCGGAGGATGATGCGTTGTATCCGGAGGTTGGTAGGGTGGTGTGTGAGAACGAGGGGGATCCTCTTTGGGCGGTTGTGGTGGGGGCGGGGTGTGAGGGACATGTTGCGGGAAATACGGGAGACGCGGTCGAGGGCGTTCTCGATCACTGTGGGGGGAAAGTTGCGGTCCTGGAAGAACTTGGACATCTGGGATGTGCGGGAGTGGAATGTCTTATCGTGGGAGCAGATGCGGCGGAGGCGGAGGAATTGGGAATAGGGGATGGAAATTTTGCAGGAGGGTGGGTGGGAGGAGGTGTATTCTAGGTAGCTGTGGGAGTCGGTGGGCTTGAAATGGACATCAGTTACAAGCTGGTTGCCTGAGATGGAGACTGAGAGGTCCAGGAAGGTGAGGGATGTGCTGGAGATGGCCCAGGTGAACTGAAGGTTGGGGTGGAAGGTGTTGGTGAAGTGGATGAACTGTTCGAGCTCCTCTGGGGAGCAAGAGGCGGCGCCAATACAGTCATCAATGTAACAGAGGAAGAGGTGGGGTTTGGGGCCTGTGTAGGTGCGGAAGAGGGACTGTTCCACGTAACCTACAAAGAGGCAGGCATAGCTGGGGCCCATGCGGGAGCCCATGGCCACCCCCTTTGTCTGTAGGAAGTGGGAGGAGTCAAAAGAGAAGTTATTGAGGGTGAGGACGAGTTCGGCTAGGCGGATGAGGGTGTCGGTGGAGGGGGACTGGTCGGGCCTGCGGGACAGGAAGAAGCGGAGGGCCTTGAGGCCATCTGCATGTGGAATGCAGGTGTATAGGGACTGGACGTCCATGGTGAAGATGAGGTGTTGGGGGCCAGGGAATTGGAAGTCCTGGAGGAGGTGGAGGGTGTGGGTGGTGTCACGGATGTAGGTAGGGAGTTCCTGGACCAAAGGGGAGAAGATGGAGTCCAGATAGGTGGAGATGAGTTCGGTGGGGCAGGAGCAGGCTGAGACGATTGGTCGACCAGGGCAGGCAGGTTTGTGGATTTTGGGGAGGAGATAGAAACAGGCCGTGCGGGGTTGGGGAACAATGAGGTTGGAGGCTGTGGGTGGGAGGTCCCCTGAGGTGATGAGGTCATGAATGGTGTTGGAGATGATGGTTTGGTGCTCGGGTGTGGGGTCATGATCGAGGAGGCGGTAGGAGGTGGTGTCGGAGAGTTGGCGTCTGGCCTCGGCGATGTAGAGGTCAGTGCGCCGTACTACCACTGCGCCACCCTTGTCTGCGGGTTTGATGGTGAGGTTGGGGTTGGAGCGGAGGGCTGCCCGTTCTGCGGGGGAGAGGTTGGAGTGGGTGAGAGGGGTGGAGAGGTTGAGGTGGTTAATGTCTCGACGGCAGTTGGAGATGAAGAGGTCAAGGGAGGCCTGCCCACGGCCGACGCCCTCATCGCTCCGCCTACAACCTCCACAGCCAGCAACCCCAGAGAAGACAGCCATACTGAACCCTGCCGCATCTTCACCATCCCCCCAGACCTCCCACTGACTGAGGACGAACGGTCAGTCCTTAGTAAGGGGCTCACCTTTGTCCCCCTACAAACACAGATCAACGAATACCAGTCACGGTTGGACATAGAGCAGTTTTTCCGCCGTCTTCGCCTCCATGCCTACTTCTTCAACCGGGAGCCTAACCCTCCCTCCACTGACCCCTTCACCCGCTTCCAACACAAGTCCTCCTCCTGGACACCACCCCCAGGCCTCCTACCCTCCCTCGACCTCTTCATCTCCAACTGCCGTCGAGACATTAACCGCCTCAACCTCTCCACCCCTCTCACCCACTCCAACCTCTCCCCTTCAGAACGGGCAGCCCTCCGCTCCAACCCCAACCTCACCATCAAACCCGCAGACAAGGGTGGTGCAGTGGTAGTACGGCGCACTGACCTCTACATCGCCGAGGCCAGACGCCAACTCTCTGACACCACCTCCTACCGCCCCCTTGATCATGACCCCACACCCGAGCACCAAACCATCATCTCCAACACCATTCATGACCTCATCACCTCAGGGGACCTCCCACCCACAGCCTCCAACCTCATTGTTCCCCAACCCCGCACGGCCTGTTTCTATCTCCTTCCCAAAATCCACAAACCTGCCTGCCCTGGTCGACCAATCGTCTCAGCCTGCTCCTGCCCCACCGAACTCATCTCCACCTATCTGGACTCCATCTTCTCGGCTTTGGTCCAGGAACTCCCTACCTACATCTGTGACACCACCCACGCCCTCCACCTCCTCCAGGACTTCCAATTCCCTGGCCCCCAACACCTCATCTTCACCATGGACGTCCAGTCCCTATACACCTGCATTCCGCATACAGATGGCCTCAAGGCCCTCCGCTTCTTCCTGTCCCACAGGCCCGACCAGTCCCCCTCCACCGACACCCTCATCCGCCTAGCCGAACTCGTCCTCACCCTCAATAACTTCTCTTTTGACTCCTCCCACTTCCTACAGACAAAGGGGGTGGCCACGGGCACCCGCATGGGCCCCAGCTATGCCTGCCTCTTTGTAGGTTACGTGGAACAGTCCCTCTTCCGCACCTACACAGGCCCCAAACCCCACCTCTTCCTCCAGTACATTGATGACTGTATCGGCGCCGCCTCTTGCTCCCCAGAGGAGCTCGAATAGTTCATCCACTTCACCAACACATTCCACCCCAACCTTCAGTTCACCTGGGCCATCTCCAGCACATCCCTCACCTTCCTGGACCTCTCAGTCTCCATCTCAGGCAACCAGCTTGTAACTGATGTCCATTTCAAGCCCACCGACTCCCACAGCTACCTAGAATACACCTCCTCCCACCCACCCTCCTGCAAAATTTCCATCCCCTATTCCCAATTCCTCCGCCTCCGCCGCATCTGCTCCCACGATAAGACATTCCACTCTCGCACATCCCAGATGTCCAAGTTCTTCCAGGACCGCAACTTTCCCCCCACAGTGATCGAGAACGCCCTTGACCGCGTCTCCCGTATTTTCCGCAACATGTCCCTCACACCCCGCCCCCGCCACAACCGCCCAAAGAGGGTCCCCCTCGTTCTCACACACCACCCCACCAACCTCCGGATACAACGCATCATCCTCCGACACTTCCGCCATCTACAATCCGACCCCACCACCCAAGACATTTTTCCATCCCCACCCCTGTCTGCTTTCCGGAGTGACCACTCTCTCCGTGACGCCCTTCTTCGCTCCACACTGCCCTCCAACCCCACCACACCCGGCACCTTCCCCTGCAACCGCAGCAAATGCTACACTTGCCCCCACACCTCCCCCCTCACCCCTATCCCAGGCCCCAAGATGACATTCCACATTAAGCAGAGGTTCACCTGCACATCTGCCAATGTGGTATACTGCATCCACTGTACCCGGTGTGGCTTCCTCTACATTGGGGAAACCAAGCGGAGGCTTGCAGACCGCTTTGCAGAACACCTCCGCTCAGTTCGCAACAAACTACTGCACCTCCCAGTCGCAAACCATTTCCACTCCCCCTCCCATTCTTTAGATGACATGTCCATCATGGGCCTCCTGCAGTGCCACAAAGATGCCACCCGAAGGTTGCAGGAACAGCAACTCATATTCCGCCTGGCAACCATGCAGCCTAATGGTATCAATGTGGACTTCACCAGTTTCAAAATCTCCCCTTCCCCAACTGCATCCCTAAACCAGCCCAGTTCGTCCCCTCCCCCCACTGTACCACACAACCAGCCCAGCTCTTCCCCTCCACCCAAAACCAGTCCAACCTGTCTCTGCCTCCCTAACCTGTTCTTCCTCTCACCCATCCCTTCCTCCCACCCCAAGTCGCACCCCCATCTACCGACTAACCTCATCCCACCTCCTTGACCTGTCTGTCTTCCCTGGACTGACCTGTCCCCTCCCTACCTCCCCACCTATACTCTCTCCACCTATCTTCTTTTCTCTCCATCTTCAGTCCGCCTTCCCCTCTCTCCCTATTTATTCCAAAACCCTCACCCCATCCCCCTCTCTAATGAAGGGTCTAGGCCCGAAACGTCAGCTTTTGTGCTCCTGAGATGCTGCTGGGCCTGCTGTGTTCATCCAGCCTCACATTTTGTTGCCCCAGTCAGTTAGAGTCAGGAAAGTGTATGGAGGGGCAGGTTCACTTGAGGCATTCAAGGCTGGTTGATGGATTGGAATGGTGTGTTGACACTCAGTGGTTAGCACTGCTGCCTCTCAAATGCCAGGGACCCAGGTTCGATTCCACCTGCAGGTGACTGTCTGTGTGGAGTTTGCACATTCTCTCCATGTCTGTGTGGGTTTCCTCCGGGTGCTCCAGTTTCTGCCCATAGTCCAAAGACGTGTAGGTTAGGGTGGATTGGCCATGCTATATTTCACATAGTGTCCAGTGATATGCTAGCTGGGTGGATTAGCCATGGGAAATGCAGGGTTACAGAAATAGGATAGGGGGTTGATTCCAAGCGGGATGCTTGTAGTGGGGGTGAGGGTAGACTCAGTGGGCTGGAAGGATTCTATAAATTAAGGGAAAGTGACATTGAGATAGAAGATCATGACCTGGTTAAATGCTCAATGATTCCTATCAGTTTTGAGTTGTAGAATACCAGCAGAAAGGTTTGAACTGGGACCTGGTTGGTTACAAGCCTTTCTTTGGGATTAATTCTCTGCCTGCAGCTATGATATGAATCAGAAATCTCTCCAAGGGGAGGGTGTGACCATGGCAGTTATTTATCTGTTTCACCGTTGCTCCAAGAGATGTCTGAGCCATCTCACGTCTAAGATTTACGACTGTCTGGAAACAGGCCTGTATACCTACGTTCATTTATCTTCTGCTCCTTCATCTTGTCAATGAGGCACAAATTGAAAATGGAAGGGTCTGCTTATGTTCCTTTGAGCTGGCAAGCTCTCCTGGTCCCCTGTGCCACGTTGTGAGTTTATCTTCATGCTCAGTGACCTAATTCCAAATACATTCTCTCGTTGATTAATGCAGGCTCCTCTCAAGCACTGGCCTATTGTTTGCCTTGATCTCAGCCGCAGTCCTGAGATGTTTCTTTTCGAGTCTGGTTGTGGCTCTGTATTTATGTTTTATTTTGTCTCCACAATGCCCTCAAATTCTGTCCCATTCTTAGCTGCGCCTCCTGAGTTTATCCAAATTGGAGGAGATGGAGAGGGTGGGTTGGGGAAATTGGTGGGGGGATTGTGCCTGAGGATTCTATGCAATCCCAGGAGTTTCTACTCACAGTCTGAGGCAAAGTCTGAGAGATTATCTCACACTGTGAGGTGCCACCTCAAACTATGAGCTATCATCTCAACCAGTGAGGTACCACCTCAAAAAGTGACTTACCACTTCAAACAGTGAGGTACCATCACAGAAATGACGTACCACCTCAACCAATGAGTTATTACGTCAAGCAGTAAAGTTCTGTCTCAAACAGTAAGATACCACCTCAGCCAATGACATACCACTTCAAACAGTGATATACCACCTGAAAAATTGAGGTATCACCACAGACAATGATGTACCACCTCAACCAATGAGTTACGACCTCAAACGGCAAGATACCACCTCGAACTGTGAGGTACCGCCTCAAACAGTGAGGTGCCATCTCAAAACGTTTGAGCTTTCTCAAGTTGTCATTTCCACCTCAAGGACATTCTTTAAATTCGTGGAAGTCCTTTCAATCACCAGGGAATAGTCTCCATTGAAGGAGGATTGTGTCATTGACAGTTTGGATTCTCAGCTCAAAGCTTAATCCCATGGGGGTAACCTCAATGCAAAGAGGCAGTCTTCCCCTTACAGAGTTGGCCCCACTTGAGAAGACAGATTGAGGCAGCTGCCTCCAGTCGAAAAGGTAAACAGTCCTTGAATCAGTAGAGTCATATGGCATGGAAACAGAGCAATGGCCCAAATTGCCCGTGCCGACCACATTGTTCTCATTTGCCTGCATTTGGTCCTCATCCTACTAAACATTTCCTGTTCATGTACCTGCCCAAGTGTCTTTTAAATGCTGTAACTGTACTTGCATTCACCGCTTCTGGAAGTTCATTGCACATTTAAACCACCCTCTGTGTGAAAAAGATGGCCTTTAGGCTCCTTTTAAATCTATTCCCTCGCGCCTTAAATCTATACACTCTAGTTTTGGATTCCTATGCCCTGAGGAAAAGATCTTGACTGCTCACCCTGTCGATGCCTCTCTTGATTCTATAAACCCTATCAGCCCTCAACCTGCTACGCTCCAGGGAAAAAAGTCTCAGCCACTCCTTATAACTCAAACCCTCCAATCCTGGTAACATCCTCGTCAGTCTTTTCTGCACGCTCACCAATTTAGAAACATCCTGAACCTTTTCCCATTGTTAACTGGAAGACAGTTACTAACTAATTCTTAACCCTCTATGATTATTGCATAGTCTAGTTCTCATCGTTCGACAACAATCTATGATTAGCAGTATAACTCAGTTCTGCCCATTCCACTGCCCCCAAAACTGGAAACATACACACCCAGTACCCACAACTAAATCATACCCTGTCCTCATTTTCCTCTATGTGACAACTTCGATACTGAGAGATTAATGATCTTTGCACAGTTACTCAATCCTAATTAAGGTCAATTACAGGAAACTATTGGGGTCAGCACATCCACTACGGAACAGGGGATTATAACAGAAGCTTGTGCCGATGAAACTGGATTGTCAAAACAAAAATAAATGTAAGTATTTTCAACCTATATGGGTCAAAGTTCTATCTTTGAAATATTCATATGACTATAGCTCATGTATTTTACGTGAAGGTGTGAAAATGAGAAAGACAGTGAGAGACAGTGAGAGAAGGATAGGAAGGACAGAAAGTAGCAGAGGTAGAGAGCATGAAAGATGCATTGAGAGGCAAAGAGAGATGGAGAAAAAGAGCGAGAGATGTGTAAAGAAAGACAAAATGACAACTGACCTGAAAGAGGGAAAGAATGACAAGGTGAGGCAAAGATAATGACTGACATGGAGGGACAACAACGGTAGAATGTAAGAACCAGGAGCAGAAGTAGGCCATCTGGCCCTCCGAGCCCACTCTGCTATTCAATAAGATCATGGATGATCTTTTTGTGGCCTCAGCTCCACTTACCCACCCCCTCACTATAACCTTTGATTCCCTTTCAAAAGAAATCTGTCTTAGCTTTAAAAACATTCAATGAGGAAACCTCAACTACATCACTGGGCAGGGAATTCCACAGATTCACAACACCTTGGGTGAAGAAGTTGCTCCTCAATTCAGTTGTAAATCTGCTCCCCTTAATTTTGAGGCTATGGCTTCTTGTTCTAGCTTCACCCACCAGTGGAAACATCCTCCCTGTTTCTATCTTACCTATTCCCTTCATAACTTTATATTTTTCTGTAAGATCCACCCCGCCCCCTCATTCTTCTAAATTCCAATTAATATAATCCCAGTCTGCTCAGTCCTCTTCATAAGCCAACTCTTTCAGCTCTGGTATCAACATAGTAGATCTCCTCTGCACCTCCTCCAGTGCCAGTACATCCTTTCTCAAGTAAGGAGATCAAAACTATACGCAGTACTCCAGGTGTGGCCTTACCATCACCCTCTACAGCTGTAACATAACCTCCCTGCTTTTAAACTCAATCCCTCCAGCAATGAAGGGCAATATTCCATTTGCCTTCTTAATTACCTGCTTGCATCTGCAAACCAACCTTCTGTGATTCACGCATAAGGACATCCAGGTCCCTCTGCACAGTAACATAGCACAATTTTTTACCATTCGAGTAACAGTCCTTTTTAATGTTATTCCTACCGAAATGGATGACTCCACATTGATCAATATTGTACTCCATCTGCCAGACCTCTGCCCACTCACTTAAACCATCCAAATCCCTCTGCAAACTTTCAGAGTCCTCTGTACACTTTGCTCTGCCACTCGGTGTCATCCACAAACTTTTACACACTACACATGGTCCCCAACTCCAAATCATCAATGTAAATTGTAAACTGTTGTGGTCCCAACACTGATCCCTGAGGCACACCACTGGTCATTGATCGCCAACCAAAAAAGCACTAATTTTTCCCCTCTCTGCTTCCTTTCAGTTAACCAATCCACTATCCCTTCTAATACATTGGCCATAACACCATGTACATTTATCTCATGCAGTAGCCTCTTGTGCGGCACCTTGTCAAATTCATTTTGGAAATCTAGATACACCACATCTACTGGTACCCCCGTCCACCGCTCTCATAATGTCTTCATAGAATTCAAGTAAATTAGTTAAGCATGACCTGCACGCCAAGAACCCAACCTGCCTGTGCCCAATGAGAATGTCTAGCTAGATGTCCTGCTATTTCTTCCCTGGTGATAGATTCAAGCATTTTCCTTACTGTAGAAGCTAAGCTAATCGACCTATAATTCCCCATCTTCTGTCTACCTCCTTTTTTAAAACAGTGGCATCACATTTGCTGTTTTCCAATCTGCTGAAACTGCTCCAGAGACCAGCAAATTTTAGAAAATTACCACAAACAGTGAGAATGAGACAGACGGAAACTGAGAGTGTGAGAGAAAGAGAGAGAGAGAGAAAGAGAGACAAAGTAAAGGGCAGAGAACAAGATACTGCGTGATGAAGGCAGAGATAGAATCAGCTGCACAAAGAAAAGCAGAGCCACAGACAGAGATTAGATAAATGTGAGTTGGTGTATTTTGGCAAGGTAAATCAGGGCGGGACTTGCACACTTAATGGTAGGCTCCTGGGCAGTGTTGCCAAACAAAGAGACCTAGGGGCGAAAGTTCATAGTTCATTGGAGGTAGAGTCATAGGTAGACAGGGTGGTATAGAAGGCATTTGGTATGTTTGCCTTTATTGGTCAAGGAATTGAGTATAGGAGTTGGGAGGTCATGTTACAGCTGTACAGGACATTGGTGAGGCCACGTTTGAAATATTGTGTTCAATTCTGGTCTCCCTGCTGTAGGAAAGATGTTGTTAAACTGGAAAGGGTTCAGAAAAGATTTACAAGGATGTTGCCGGGGTTGGAGGGTTTGAGCTAGAGGGAGAGGCTGAATAGGCTGAGGCTATTTTCCTCGGAGCATCAGAGGCTGAGGGGTGATCTTACAGAAATTTATAAAATCATGAGGAGCATGGATAGGGTGAATAGCCAAGGTCTTTTTCCCAAGGTAGGGGAGTTCAAAACTAGAAGGGCATAGGTTTAAGGCAAGAGGGGAAAAATTTTAAAAGGACCTAAGGGGTAACTTTTTCACGCAGAAGATGGTGCGTGTATGGAATGAGCTGCTAGAGGAAGTGTTGGAGACTGGTATAATGACAATATTTAAAAGACTTCTGGATGGGTACATGAATTGTGACAGTTTAGAGGGATATGGATCAAATGCAGGCAAATGGGATTAGATTAAGTTAGGCTTTCTGGTCAGCATGGATGAGCTGGACCAAAGGGTCTGTTTCAGTCAGAGGAAGTAACAGACAGAGACAGACATAGAGCAAGACAGTCAGAGAGAGAGTGAGAGAGACAGAGAGAGAGTCAGAGTGAAAGAGACAGGCAGACAGTGATTGACAATGTGAGAATCAGAAAAAGAAACAGAGTGAAAGAGACACGGAGAGCCAGAGAAAAAGAAGGCGCCAGAGACAAAGAACAGAAAGGTACTGAAACAGATGGACAGAGTGAGAAAGAAACAGTGAGTGAGAGGCAGACAGAGAGAGAGAGAGAGAGACAGTGTCAGAAAACACACAGACAGTGTGGGAGAGGGACAGAGTAACAGAGACAGAGAGACTAAGAGAGACAGAGGGAGGGTGAGAGACTGAGAGAAATAGACAGGTGAAGGTAGATAGACAGAAACAGATACAGAGAGTTGAAATTACAGCAGAGGACAAGAATCCAGGAATGGAAAGAAATGCAAAACATCTGGCTGCTTCCGAAAATAATCCTCTATCACTCAGTCACACACACTCTCAGATGTCTGGGCTGTGAGATAAACACATGTATTTATAGGTGAATCGAGAAAACTTCAGGCTGAAGAACTGTATGTTCTTAATTATAACAGAGTTCTTTGATTTCAGAAACAGAATCTCCCCCAACTTACTAGGGTAACTTCAAGGCACAGAAACACCCAGGCTGGAGGTTAGGTGGAACCTGACCCCAAGGCCTCGGTCTGGCAAGTGAGGTCTTGTGTGGTTTGGACACTAAACATAAATGGGATGGGTGATGAGCCACATCCATCCTCTTCACAGTTTATGAAAGGCTAGCTTGCCCTTGTATCTGTGTCTAGGTAAACCAGATGAGTTTGTTACTGAGTTTTGATTCCAATTTGAATTCAAACTCCAGCATCTGTCCTGATGGGATTTGATGCCAAGTCCCCATCTTACTAGTCCAGCAACATTGCCAATACACCACCCTCCTACTTCACTTGGCAACTAGTTGTGGCCTCAATGCCCAGTCAACATGCCAACAACAAGCCAAAGATTCCCAGCACCAATTTTGAATATCTCATGAAATGGATGCATCCACTCATTCTAACTAAGTCCAACCCTGCCAACATCTCCTTCTATACCTATCTCCCTCATCAAATTATCAAGATTCCCAACTGTTGCGAAAGTCATGCTGTCAGGACTTTTTAATCATCCTGCACTCATCAGGACAGAATGGCAAGAATGCCAAACCTTGAAGGAAATAGCAATTTAGTCTGCATGAGAAAATGATGCCAACTGGTTGAGAAGTGGATTCTGATTGGTCGAGGCACTGCCACTTATGATGATCACAATGTACCTGACTGTAAGAAGCCACAAATCTTCACACACCCTGTACTTGGCAAACAGAAACAGCATGTCCTCATTGTATGTTTTTTACAACAGAACGGAAGCTGAGGGGAGGGATGAGGGTGCTGATTGAGGGGTGTGGTGTGTTGTCGGGAAACTGCCATTCCCTGGTGTATTTCCACATTGATAATCCTTGAAGATAATGTGGAAAAAATGTGAGGTTATCCATTTTGGTGGCAAAAACAAGAAGGCAGATTATTATCTAGATGGTGGCAGTTTTGGAAAAGATGAGTTGCAGTGAGACCTGGGAGTTAGGGTGGAATAGTTGCTAAAGTTGGCATGCAGATGCAGCAGGCTAGTGGCATGCTAGCCTTCATAGTGACAGGATTTGAGTATAGGAGAAGGGATGTCTTGCTGCATTTATACAGGGCCTTGGAGAGGCCACACTTCCAGTATTGCATGCAGTTTTGTTCTCCTGGTCTGAGGAAAGACATTCTTGCTATTGAGGGAATCCAGCAAAGGTTCACCAGACCGATTCCTGGAATGGCAGCACTGACATATGAAGAAAGACTGGATCGAATGGACTTGTACTGTTTGGAATTTGAAAGAATGAGGGGAGGATCTCATAGAAACATATAAATTCCTAATGGGACTGGGCAGGCTACATTTGGAAAAATTTTCCCGATGTTGGGGAACTCCAGAACTAGGGCCACAGTCTAAGGATAAAGGGATAAGCCATTCAGGACTGAGATGAGGAAGAATTTCTTCACTTAGAGAGTTAGGAAGCTTTGGAATTCTCTCCCACAGAGAGCTGTTGGAGGGGCCAGATCATTAGATATATTGAAGAGGGAGCTGGACGTGGCACTTGCAGCTAAAGGTATCAAGAGGTATGGAGAGAAGGTGGGAGTGGGATATTGAAATTGCACAATCAGCCACAATCATATTGAATGGTGGTGCAGTTTCAAAGGGCTGAATGGCCTACTTCTGCAGCTATTTTCCATAATTCTATGCTTCTATAAACAAGAGTTAACGTGACTACTTTGAACGCAAACTTGTCTGTTAACTGTTCCCTGGTGCATTCTTCATGACAATGCGAAACCATAAGCACCTTTTTCCCATGAGGTATAGATTGTTGGTCCTTCGAATTTGGCATTCTCACCATTCTGACTTGCTGATGCAAAACCAAAGAACTTCAATGACATGTCCCTTGTTCCAATTCTGCACGACTGTTTCCCTTGAATCCTCCAGAATACTTTGTACTCCATGTTGTCCTACCACTTTTAAGTAAGTACTGGGGGAAAGTGGGTGTCTGATGTGGCCACTAAATATGGGCAAGAGACCCATTTCTGTGCTGGTGGAACTCAATGCAATGTGAACTGTAATTATGAAGTTCTACAATTGCTTTTGAAAAGAACATCTCCTCTTTGAAGGTAGAGTCACAGGTTGACAGGGTGGTGAAGAAGGCATTTGGTATGCTTGCCTTTACTGGTTGGTGTATTGAGTATAGGAGTTGGGATGTCATCTTCTGACTATATTGGTTATTGGTTAGGCCATTTTTAGAATACTGCATTCAATTTTGATCTCCTTGCTATTGGAAAGATATTGTTGAACTTGAAAGAATGCAGAAAAGTTTTAAAAGAATGTTG
The DNA here is from genome assembly GCF_030684315.1 of Stegostoma tigrinum. NCBI lineage: Eukaryota > Metazoa > Chordata > Chondrichthyes > Orectolobiformes > Stegostomatidae > Stegostoma > Stegostoma tigrinum. Next base: position 7,188,294 of record NC_081398.1, read on the forward strand.
CCAGTGTTGGAGGGTGTGAGCTACAGGGAGAGGCTGATTGGGTGGGGCCTATTTTTCCCTGGATTGTCAAAAGCTGAGGGGTGATCTTGTAGAGGTTTATAAAGTCATGAGGGACATGGCTAGGGTGAATAGCCTAAGTCTTTTCCCCAGGCTGGGCGAGTTCAAAACCAGAGAGCACAGGTTTAAGTTGAGAGGGGAAAGATATCAAAGAGACCAAAGGGCAACTTTTCCATGCAGCGCTACCAGATGAAGTGGTGGACCTGGTACAATGACAACATTTAAAAGGCATCTGGAAGGGTATGCAAATAGGAAGAGTTTAGAGGGAGATGGGTCAAATGCTGGCAAATGGGACTAGATTAATTTAGGACATTTGGTCAATGTGGATGATTTGGACTGAAGGGTCTGTTTCCATGCTATACAACTCATAATGTCAAAGAGTCATGCAGCATGGAATCAGACCATTTAGTCCAACCAGTGCATGCTGGCCATAATGCTTGTGTTTGGTGCATTACCTTCCAATCCTTTCCTATTCATCTACTTATCTAAATGTCGATTAAACGTTGTAACTGCAGGCACATCCACTACTTCCACTGGAAGTTCATTCTACACATGAACCACTCCCTGTGTAAAAAAAAGCCTCTCATGTCCTTTTTTTAATCCGTCTTTTCTCAGCCTGAAGATACAGATGACCTTAGCCTAGAGTCATGGAAAAGCTCAAATCAGAAGGCTGCCATTCAGCCCACTGCACTTCTGCTGGTATAGCTTTGTTAAAACTGTACAATTGATTCACAACATCCTTCCTGTAGAAATTAGTTATCATTTTTGGGGCCAAGGTGATCAAAGGATAAAGTGATGGAAAGATGTTGTTAAAATCAAAAGGGTCCAGAAAAAAATTTACAAGGATGTCAACAGGTTGGAACTACAGGGCGAAGCAAAATGGACTGGGACCATTTTCCCTGAGCAACAGGGAGAGGCTAAATAGACTGGGGCTATTTTCCCTGGAGCATCAGAGGCTGTGGAGTGACCTTATAGAGGTTTATTAAATCATGAGTGGCATGGACAGGGTGAATGGTCTTTTCCCGCAAGCTAGGGGAGTCCAAAACTAGAGGGGGCAGGTTTAAGGTGAGAGGGGGAGAAATGTAAAAGGGACCTAAGAGGCAACTTTTTTCACACAGAGAGTGGTGCGTGTGTGGAACAAGCCGCAAAGGAAGTGCTGGAGGCTGATACAATTACAACATTTAAAAGACATTTGGATGGGTATATGAGTAAGGAGAGTTCAGAGGGATATGGGCTGAATGTTAGAAAATGGGACTAGATTAATTTAGGATCTCTGGTCATCATGGATGAGTTGGACCAAATGATTTGTTTCAATGGTGTAGAACTCAATGACTCTGTAACACAGATGACCTTAAATGTAGGATCATGGAAACACTGATATCATAAGACTGCCATTCAGCCCACTACACCACTGCTGGTACAGCTTTATTACAATTGCCCAATTGATTTATGTCCTCTCTACTTTCCCCGTGCCAGTTCCTTGGTCAAGTTGGATGGAAGGGTTTTTTTTCCCATGCTGTACAAATTTATGATTAAGTGGGAGCAGGGAATGCATTGAATGATCATTTTGAATGGCGGAGCAGGCTCGACGGGCTGAATGGCCTACTCCAGATTTTTATGAATGGATGAGCGGGTTCATAAGGTTGAAGGACAGGCCACCGCTCCTGTTACCTATCATTGTGTCATTGTTCTTTTAGTGAAACAGGTCCCCCAAGAGTCTGGCACTTGTGCATCATTTGTGACTGACTTTGGGAGGGGTATTGTTTTCTACTTGCTGCCTGCCACAGTGGAAGAGCTCACAAAGCTTTCAATTTGGCAGCAAATGGATCAACCCCAACACTGGACGTAGACAGAGGGACCTCATCCACGGCGTGGCGAGGTTGCCCCCTTCGGAAAGAACGATGAGCCCATTGAATCTCCAGTTAAGTGACCCAACCACCATGAATCACCAAACCCGTTCAGCCCCGCCCCTCCCCAAAATCACAGACTCACCGGAATTGCACTGATGGAGGTTCCTGGTCACCCATTTCAGGAGTGGCTCCATGGAGCAGCCGCAGAGCCAAGGGTTACCGGCCAACCGGATGGAAACAGTGGCCGGGAGACCATCCAGGAGGTCCTGGCTGATGCCAGTGAGGCCGTCGAAGCTGAGGTCCAGGTGCTGGAGGCGCGGCAAGCCGGAGAGCGCCCGGGGAGCGATAACTGACAAGCCAGGGTTATGACTCAGGAGAAGCCTCACTAAGTTGCGGGCTGGCCTCAGCAGTTCCTGCGTGAGCCGGCTCAGGTTATTATAACTCAGGTCCAGGTAGGCCAGCTTCACCAAGGGCCGGAACAGGCCACCCGGCAGGTCGGTGAGAGAGTTGTTGCGAAGATCGAGAACCATGAGTTCGGTGTAGCAGGAGAAGTAGCCCAGGGGCAGGGAGAGAACTTTGTTGTGAGCCAGACTGAGATTGGTCATGTACAAGGGCAACCCAAAAGGAGGCGTGACCAATTCCTTATCACTGCAGTCCGACACCTTATTCCAACAGGTACAAGGGGCTGGACAGCTCCTTGCTAGTCCTCGAGCCACAAGCAACAAAAGTAAGGAGCTCACATACATAATCCTGGCCTCTGTACAGTCTTCCTTCTTTGTCCCCCTCCACGTTCTCTCTCTCTCTCTCCTCCTTCTTCTTTGTCTCCCGAGCAACCGAGAGGAGCCTAGCTCCCCGAGGATTCCCTTTCTTCTGAAGTGGGATGAGGGGCTCTCCCCTTATAATCGCCTTCACTCATGAACCACTCCCATAAAATCTGGAAGGCAAGATCTCAGCAATAACTCAGAGGCTGGGAAAGAACCGAGAGCTCAAACTCACCCACGACAAGACTCTGTAGACAGAGACGGGAGCTCGCACAGTTTTGTTATTTATTTTTTGAGAAAATAAAAAGACATTTCACACTGCTTGCTCATATCTCCAAACATTTACGACTTACCGACAAAACTGCTGGAAGAACAAATACAATGCTATTTTCTTTTGTCCTCCTTCTCATACTCCCAGATTTTTTTTTAGGAAAAATTATTCCTAGGGTGGAGGCCTTGTTCTCTGAAAGGAATGCTGTCTGTCGCCGCTGCTCCACCCCGCCCCAGAATTTGCCAAATCTACACCTAGTGTAGGCGGCAGAGGAACTGGAGTTTTATCTGTCCACAGTCAAATTAAACTGTTTTCCTAATTATTTCCTCTCTCTCTCTCTCTCTTGCTGTCTCTGTCTGCCCCTGTAGGGCTCAGTGCATCTAATGACGTGATGCAGTCGCTTAGCAACCCTCTCTCCATCTCCACATTCCCAAAACCGAATGTAGCGTGAAATCAGACATTTTCCTCTCCATAAATTAAAAGAAACCCAGCCCGTTCGATAAATCGGGATGTGAGGGGGTTGGTGGTCCTTTCCCAAGCTCAGCAGTGACAGAGGGAGAAGGGGATGAGGAGGCGAGACGTGAGGAAGGGAGATCCTCTTTTTTTTTAAATCCGCTTCCCCCCACCCGCTTTCAAAAGGCGATGGCACCCCGTGTCTATGCTGTCAAGCCCCAGCCCTCGCCTACGGGGAGACTGGCATCGCAATCATCGCTCTCCATCGACGTTTGCATCTCACCTGGCGCTGTGATAGTTGAAAGTTTTGGGGATGTCTGTAGCCCGGGGGAAGGCTGTACTGATAAGTCTGTCAGGAAGAGCGAGTGAGAGGACCGATGCTGTGGGATTGAGCGTTTAAATGGGGGAATGTGGCTCTGGGTGGTGAAACGTAGCAGGCAGTCTGTACAATCACAAGCTTGTGTGTGAGGGTGGACAGACACATAGACTTATAAATAGACTGAGTCACGTATAAATAGATAGACAGGCGTTTCTATGGGTATATATAGACAAAGACTGACTGGCCAGATAGACAGACAGGGACAAGCAGATGGATGGAGAGAGAAAGAGAGATATGGGGATCATCAATGGCTGGAGAAACTCAGCAGGTCTGTGGGGAGAAAGCAGAGTTGAAGAGTCCAGATTTCAGAACAATGGGATTTAAAGGCAGGCCAGGTCAATGGTGAGGCAGGAAGTCTTTGGATTAAATTATTGCAAGTTATGTGAATCATTGACAGTATTAAACCAGAGGTTGAGAGTTGGCTGGATTAGACAGACAACGTTAATACAGAGGGACACTGAGGGAGAACTGAACTGAAGTAAAATAATTCACTGACATAGGCAGACTGTAACATGGCAAAAAGGAGAATGCAATGTGCTGAGAGGGAATAAACTAGTCCAGTGTGAGCCAGTGTATCCCAGTGTGAGCCAGTGTACCCCAGTGGGAACCAGTGTTCTGCACTGTGGGTCAGTGTATGTCAGTGTGTCAGTACTCCCCAGTGTGCATCAGTGAACCCCAGAATGCACCATTGTGAATCAGTGTATGTCAGTGTGTCAGTACTCCCCAGTGTGCATCAGTGAACCCCAGAATGCACCATTGTGAATCAGTGTATGTCAGTGTGTCAGTACTCCCCAGTGTGCATCAGTGAACCCCAGAATGCACCATTGTGAATCAGTGTATGTCAGTGTGTCAGTACTCCCCAGTGTGCATCAGTGAACCCCAGAATGCACCATTGTGAATCAGTGTATGTCAGTGTGTCAGTACTCCCCAGTGTGCATCAGTGAACCCCAGAATGCACCATTGTGAATCAGTGTATGGCAGTGTGTCAGTACTCCCCAGTGTGCATCAGTGAACCCCAGAATGCACCATTGTGAATCAGTGTATGTCAGTAAGAACCACAGTACCCCAGTGTGAACTAATGTGCCACAGTGTGGGTCAGTGTAGCTCACTGTACCATGGTGTGAATCAGTGTATCCCAGTGTAATTTCAGTGTACACCAGTGTGAGTCATTGTGAACCAGTGTACCCTAGTATCTGTCAGTGTACGCCAGAGAGAATCTCTGTACCTCAGTGTGTGTCAGTGTAGCCCCGTGTGAGTCAGTGTATCCTAGTGTGTGTCAGTGTACCACAGTGTGAACCAGTGTATTCTAGTATTGGTCAGTGTACCACACTTTGAATTTCTGTACCCACAGTGTGGGTCAGTGTACCACTGTGTGAATCAGTGTACCATAGTGTGAGTTAGTGTATCCCAGTTTGGTGCAGTGTACCACACTGTGAAGTACTGTACCCTAAATTGGGTCAGTGTATGACAGTATGATTCAGCATACCCCAGTGTGCATCAGTGTACCACAGTGTGAATCACTGTACCCTAGTGTGAGTCAATGTACCACAGTGTGGGTCAGTGTACCCCAGTGTGAGTCAATGTACCACAGTGTGGGTTAGTGTACCCCAGTGTGAGTCAGTGTACCCCAGTGTGAGTCAGTGTGAACCAGAGTAATCCAGTGTGAGTCAGTGTACCACAGTGTGAACCATTGTACCTTAGTGTGGGTCTGAATACAACAATGTGAACCTGTATACCCAGGTGTGGGCCAGCGTACCCCACTGTGGCTCAATGTTCCACAGCGTGGGGCAGAGTACTGCAGTTGGGGCCAGTGTACCACAGTCTGAGTCAGCGTACCGCAGTGTGGGCAGCATGCTGCAGTTGGGTTAGTGTCCCTCAGTGTGAATCATGTACCCCAGTGTGTGTCAATGTACCCCAGTAAGGCTCAGTGTTCCACAGTGTGAACCAGTGTACTGTATTGTGGGTCAGTATACCACACGGTGAATCTGTGTACCACAGTGTGTGTCAGTCTACTACAGTGTGAGTCAGTGTACCCCAGACTGAGTTATTGTGAACCAGTATACCGTAGTGTGGATCAGTGCATCACAGTGTGAGCCAGTGTACCACAGCATGAGTAAGTGTACCCCAATGTGGGTCAGTGCAGTGTGAAACATTGTGCCCTAGTGTGGGTCAGTGTACAACTGTGTGAATCAGTGTACCCCAGTGTGTTAGTGTACTACAATGTGAACCACTGTACTCTAGTGTGGGTCAGTGTACCATTGTGTGAATAGTGAATCAGCAGGAGTAATCAATGGCCTCGTGGTATTTTTGCGAGACTATTAATCCAGAAACCCAGCTAATGTACTGGGAATCCGGGTTTGAATCCCACCAAGGCAGATGGTGGAATTTGTCTTCGATAATTAGGAAAAAAAAGGTCTGGAATTAAGAATCCAGTGATCACCTTGAAATCATTGCCAATTGTCAGAAAATTCCATCTGGTTCATGAATGCCCTTTGGGGGAGAAAATCTGCCGCCCCTCACCTGGTCTGGCCTATATGTGATTCCATGCGGTTGACTCTCAATTGCCCTCTAAAATGGCCTAGCAAGCCACTCAGCTGTACAAATTGATACAAAGCCTCAAAGAAATTAAACTGGATGGATCACTTGGCTTTGACCTTAGCACCAGAAAAGACAACAGCAGAGACAGCCTTGATAACCCTGCAAAGTCCTCCTCGCTAACATCTGTGGGTTAGTGCCAAATTGGGAGAGCTGTCTCACAGACTACTTAAGCAACAGCCTGACATAATCATCCTTACAGAATCATACCTTACAGACAAAGCTCCAGACACCACCATAGCCGTTAGTGAGTTTTGAGAAGATTTGTAGCTCAGGCTGATGTTCTGGATGTGAGTTTGCTCGCTGAGCTGGAAGGTTAGTTTTCAGACGTTTCGTCACCATTCTAGGTACAGATGAGGAAGGACACCACTTTGATTGGGACAACACATCCATCCTAGGACAATTCCTAGAAGCATGGCATTCCAACCGCAACTCCATCAACAAACACATTGATTTGGAGCCAATCTAAGATCCCCTGAGAAAAAGAGCAGGAAATGACATCACCAACCCAAGGAAACCTAAACAGATAAATAGAAAGCGGGACATAACACCAGCGCTTCGTTGGAGGCTCACTGATGATGTTACCTAGAATGGTGACGACACGTCTGAAAACTAACCTTCCAGCTCAGCGAGCAAACTCACATCCAGAACCACCATAGCCGTCCCTGGAAATGTCTTGTCCCACCGGTAGGACAGACTCAGCAGAGGAGGTGACACTGTGGTATACAGTTGGGACAGAGTTGCTCTAGGAGTCATCAACTTTGACTCCAGACTCCAAGAAGTCTTAAGGCTTCAGGTTCAACATGGGCAAGGAAACCTCCTGCTGATTACTACATACCATCCTCCCTCAGCTAATGAATTTGTACACCTCAATGTTGAGCAACGCTTAAAGGAAGCATTGAGGGTAGTAAGACACAAAATATACTCTGGGTGGAGAATTTCAACATTCACCACCAAGAGTGGTTCAGCAGCTGTACTACTGATTGAGCTGGTTAGGTCCTAAAGGACATAGCTGCTAGACTGGGTCTGCAGCAAGTGGTGAAGGAACCAACAAGGCCTCACCCTTGATAACAAGGTGTAGAGCTGGATGAACACAGCAGGCCAAGCAGCATCATAGGAGCAGAAAAGCTGATGTTTCTAGCCTAGACCCTTCTTCAGAAAAAAAATGTCAGCTTTCCTGCTCCTATGATGTTGCTTTCCCTGCTGTGTTGATCGAACTGTACACCTTGTTATCTCGGATTCTCCAGCATCTGCAGTTCCTACTGTCTCTGAAGACCTCATCCTTACCAATCTGCCAGCTGCAGTTGCATCTGTCCATGACGGTATCAGTAAGATTGACCATCGCAGAGTCCTTGTAGAGACAAAGTCCTGCCTTCACATTGAGAATAACTTCCATCGTGTTGTGTGGCACTATCACTGTGCTAAATGGGACAGACTTCACACGGATCTGGCAACACAAGACTGCGCATCCATGAGGTGCTATGGGCCATCAGCAGCAACAGAACTGTACTCCAGCACAATCTGTAACCGCATGGTCTGGCATATCCCCCACTCAACCATTACGATCAAGCTAGGGGATCAACCCTGGTTCAATGGCGACTGCAGGAGGGCATGCCAGGAGCAGCACCAGGCATACCTGAAGATGTCGTATCAACATGGTGAAGTTACCAAACAGTGAAAGCAGCGAGTGATAGACAGAACGAAGTGATCCTACATCCAATGGATCAGATCTAAGCTCTGCAGTCCTGCCACATCCAATCGTGAATGATGGTGGAAAATTAAACAACTCACTGGAAGAGGATGCTCCACAAATATCCCCATCCTCAATGAAGGAAGAGTCCAACACATCAGTGCAAAAATAAGGCTGAAACATTTGCAGCAATCTTCAGCCAGAAGTGCCGAGTGGATGATGCATTTCGGCCTCCTCTAGTGGTCCCCAGGATCACAGATACCAGTCTTCAGACAATTCGATTCATTCCACGTGATATCAAGTTGGAGACTCTGGATACTGCAAAGGCTACAGGCCCTAACGACATTTCAGCAAAGCAATAGTACAGAAGACTTGTGCCCCAGAACATGCCACTCCCTACCCAAGCTGTTCCAGTGCAGTTACAACACTGGTGCCTACCAGACAATGTGGAAAATTAACCAAATATGTCCTGCACACAAAAAGCAGGATAAATCCAATCCAGCCAATTACCACCCCATCAGTCTACTTTCAGTCATCAGTAAAGCGATAGAAGGTGTCATCAACAGTACTATCAAGTAGCACCTGCTCAGGAATAACCTGCTCAGTGACACCCAGTTTGGGTTCTGTCAGGACCACTCAGCTCCTGACCTCATTACAGCCTTGGTTCAAACATGGACAAAAGAGCTGAATTTCAGAGGCGAGGTGAGAGTGACAGTCCTTGATATCAAGGGCTGCATCAAGGACTCCTAGCAAAACTGGAATAAGTGGGTATCAGGGGCAAACTCTCCAATAGTTAGAGTCATACCTGACTCATAGTGGTTGTTGGCGGTCAATCATCTCAGCTGCAGGAGTTCATCAGGTTAGTGTCCTAGACCCAAACATCTTCAGTTACTTAATCAATAACCGTCATAAGGTCAGAGGTGGGGATGTTCGCGGATGATTGCACAATGTTCACCACCATTTGTGACTCCTCAGGTTCAGAAGCAGTACGTGTTCAAATGCAACATGAAGTAGACAATATCTAGGCTTGGGCTGACAAGTGGCAAGTGACATGCGTGCCACACAAATGCCAATAAGAGACAATCTAACTACCGTCCCTTTACATTAATGGTGTTACCATCACTAAATCCTCCACTATCAACATCCTGAATGTTATCATTGACCACAACTCTACTGGACTCATCACATAAACACAGTGGCTACAAGATCAGGCCAGAAGCTAGGAATGCTGTGGTGAGTAACTCACCTCCTGATTCCGCAAAGCACTACAAGGCACAAATCAGGAGTGTGATGAAACACTCCCCAGGAACACTCCCCACTTGCCTGGATGAGTGCAGCCTAAGCAACACTCAAGAAGCTCGACACCATCCAGGACAAAGCAGCACGCTTGATTAGCACTGTACCCACAAGCACCCACTCCCTCCACCACTGACGTTCACCAGCAGCAGTGTGTACTATCTACAAGATGCACTACAGAAATTCACCAAAGATCCTCAGAGAGCACCTTCCAAACCCAAGACCACTTCCAACTAGAATGACAAGGGCATCTGACATATGGGAACACCACCACCTTCAGGCTGCCCTCCAAGCCACTCAACATCCTGACGTGGAAATATATCGCTGTTCCTTCATCGTCACTGGGTCAAAATCATCGAATTCCCTCCCCGTAGCATTGTGGGTCAATCCACAGCAGGAGGATTGCAGCGGTTCAAGAAAGCAGCTCTCCACCACCATCTCAAGGGCAACTAGGAATGGGGCAAGAAATGCTGGCCAGCCAGCGACGCCCATATTCCATAAATGAATAGAGAAAAAAATTCCAGTGTGAGTCAGTGTACCATAGTGTGAATCAGTATACCCCAGTGTGTGACAGTGTACCCCAGTGTATGTCAGTGTCCACAGTGTGAACCATTGTGCTCTACTGTGAGTCAGTGTACCACACTGTGAATCTCTGTACCCCAGTGTACCACAGTGTGAGTCAGTGTGCCCCAGTGTGCGACCTGTTCCCAAGTTTGAGGCCCTTAGGGTGAGGTATCTCAGGGTGAACCAGTGTACCCCACTGTAGGTAAGAACATCCAAGTGTGTGTCAGTACATCCCAGTGTGAGCCAATATACCCCAGTGTAAGCTAGTATTCCCCACTGTGGATTTGTATACTCCAGTGTAAGCCTATGTGCCCCAATGCATGCCAGTCCATGCCAGCGAGAGTCAGAGCACCCAGTGTGGATCAGTGTACACCTTTGTGAGCTAGTGTACCACATATGTAATCCAGCATACCACAGTGTGGGTCAGTGTGCCCTAGAATGGGTTACTACTCCCAGTATGAGTCAGTGAACCCCAGTGTAGGTCAGTGCTCCGCGAAGTGCATCAATTTTTTCCCATAAAAGCCAATGTACCCCACTGTGAGTCAGTGTACCCCAGTGTGATTCAGTGTACTCCAGTGTGAGTCAGCCAACTCTGGTGAGAGCCAGTGTACCCCAGTGTAAGCCAGTATACTCAGTTTGATCCAGTGTATGCCAGTATAGGTCGGTATACCCCAGTGTGGGTTAGTGTCCACAGTGTGAATCACTGTATTCCAGGGTGAGTCTGTATACCCCAGTATGAGTCCATGTGAACTAGTGTACCCCAGCGTGGGTCAGTATACCACAGTGTGAGTGAGTATACCCCAGAGTGGATCAGTGTACTGCAGGGTGGGTTAGTGTACCCCGTTGTGAGTCAATGTTCCCTATTGTGCATCAGTGTACTGCAGTGTGGGTCAGTGTACCCCACTGTGGGTCAGTGCACCCAGTGTGTGCCAGTGCATCCCAGTATGAGCCAATATACCCCAGTGTAGGTCAGTATTTCCCACAATGGTTTAGTATACTCCAGTGTGAGCCAGTGTACCCCTGTGCAGATCAGTCTGTACCAGTAAGAACCAGAGCGCCCCAGTGTGAGTCAGTCATTCGCCATAAAAGCCAATGTACCCCAGTGTGAGTCAGTCAACTCTGGTGAGAGCCAGTGTACCCCAGTGTGAGGTGGTATACTCCAGTTTGAGCCAGTGTATGTCAGCGTACCCTATCATGGGTTATTAATCCCTAGCGTGAGCCAGTGTACCTCAGTGCAGTCAGTGCATGTCAGTGAGAGCCACAGAACACCAGTGTGGGTGAGTGTACCTCAGTATGGGTCAGTGTACCATTGTGTTAGTCAGTGTACTGCAGTGTGGGTCAGTGTATGCAAGTTTGAGTCAGTATACCCCAGTGGCAGTCAGTGTACCCGAGTGTGGGTCAGAATACTACAGTGTAAATCAGTGTGGTCAGGTGTGGGTCAGTGTACCATAGAGTGAGTCAGTATACCACAGTGTGAGTCAGTGTGGACCAGTGTACCTCAGTGTGGGTCAGTGTACCACAGTGTGAGTCAGTGTACCATAGTATGAGTCAGTGTCCTGAAGTGTGAGTTAGTGTACTGCAGTGTGAGTCAGTGTGGGTTAGTGTACCCCAGTTTTATCCAGTCTACCCCAGTGTGAACCAGCATAACACAGCAGTTGTCAATGTACCCCAGTGTGGGTCTGTGTTCCCCAATGTGAGTTATGGTACCCCAGTGTGAGTCTGTCAACTCTGAGGAGAGTCAGTGTGAGCCCATATACTCAGGTTGAGCCAGTGTATGCCAGTGAGGATCAGTGTACCTTAGCGTGAGTTAGTACTACCCAGTTTGGGTCAGTGTAACCTAATGCAGGTCAGTGTATGCCAATTTGGGCCCCAGCACACCTGTGTGGGTCAGTGTACGTGAGCGTGAGTCAATGTACCATAGTGTGGGTCAGCGTACCCCCCACCCACCCCGTGTGAACCATTGTACCCAAGTATGAGTCAGTTTACCACCAAATGAGTAAGTGTACCCCATGTGGGTCAGTGTGGACCAGTGTATCCCAGTGTGGGTCAGTGTACCACAGTGTGAACCATTGTACTCTTATGTCGGTCAGTGTACCACACTTGTGAATATGTGTACCTCAGTGTGAATCAGTGTACTGTAGTGTGGGTCAGTGTACAGCAGTGTGAACCATTGTTACCCCAGAGTGAGTCAGTGTACTCCAGTCTGTGTCAGTGTGCCACAGTGTGAACCATTGTACTCTTATGTCAGTCAGTGTACCACACTTGTGAATATGTGTACTTCAGTGTGGGTCAGTGTACTGTAGTGTGGGTCAGTGTACAGCATTGTGAACCATTGTTACCCCAGAGTGAGTCAGTGTACTCCAGTCTGTGTCAGTGTACCACAGTGTGAACCATCAATATTCTAGAGTGGGTCAGTGTACCACACTGAGAACCTGTGAACCCCAGTGTGGGTCAGTCTTCCTCCGTAAAAGCCAAGATACCCCAGTGTAAGCCGATATATTCCATTTTGAGTCAGTGAATGCATGTGTGGGTCAATGTACCGTAGTGTGGGTTAGTACACTCCAGTATAGTCAGTGTACCACAGTGTGTGTCAGAATTCACAGTGTGAACCATTGTGCTCTACTGTGGGTCAGTGTACCACACTGTGAATCTCCAGTGTGAGCCAGTGTACCCCAGTGTGTGTCACTGTACCACAGTGTGAACCATTGTACCCTAGTGTGGGTTAGTTTACTAGTGTAAATCTGTGTATCCCAGTGTGTGTCACTGTACCACAGTGTGAATCAGTGTACTACAGTGTGAGTCAGTCTATTCCAGCGTGAGTCAGCATACACCAGTGAAGTCAGTTTCCGCCGGTGTCAAATAATGCACCGAGCATGGGTCAGCAATTTTCTGGACTAGATGTTTGGAAATGGACCGAAATGATGCAACAGGCTGTTCATCTTTCGACATGACCCGTCCCTGTGATCTACAACACAGGAGGTGCCATGATTCAGTAGTTATCCAGTGGATCCAATCTGTATGGGGAATGGATAGGCTGAATAGTCAAGGTCTTTTTCTCGTAGGGGAGCCCAAAGCTAGAAGGCATAGGTTTAAGGTGAGAATGGAAAGATATAAAAAGGACCTAAGCAGAACCGTTTTCATGCAATGTGTAGTGCATGTATGGAACAAGCTGCCAGAGGAAATGTTAAGGGCATCTGGATGGGTGCATGAATGGGAAGGGTTTAGAGGGATATGGGCCAAATGCTGGCAAATGGGAAAAGATTCATTTAGGATATTTGGTTGGCATGTCCAAGTTGGACCAAAGGGTCTGTTTCCCTGCTGTACATCTGTATGATTGTATGTTCAATCGCCATTGGTTGTCCAGCTGCAGTCTTTTGTGACGGTAGCAATAGTCATTGACCTATCAGGCCTGGTGCAGTGGTCACATTGTGCCTTGATTGGTGGGATGATGAATTTAATACTGACTGGTGATTATGAGGTAATCGTGTGGAATGGGCGTGGAGGTGAAATCACACTGATAGGTCCTCTGTGTTGGTTCTTTCCAGCTAATGATCCCTCTCACCCATCTACTGAGATATCTCTTTAGGATTATGTTACCTTTTCTTGTCCTGCTCTGGTTCTGGTCCCCTGCTCCTCTAACGACCTACAATGTGACGCCTCATAGACCATTAACAGCTGGAGAGATGCTCTTCGTCTTCCTCCTGCTGGTCTTCCTCTGCATTGAGAACAGCCCAGCAGGTCAGTGCTTTCATTTGAACGGGTTTCACTGGGGGACAAAATTGGGGACGATCAGTTTTGGTCAAGATCATAGACTCAATTACGGACAAGCAGTGCAACAAGGCCAACAGACAGAGGAGCACAAGTAGGCCATTCAGCCAATCAAATCTGCTCTGCTGCACTATGAGATTGTGATGATAATCTGAATCCTCAATCCAGGGAGGTGCACGCACACAGAGACAAAGCAGTGAAGAATTCTCCACACATGCATGTACTTAGAATAACAGAGAGATGCATACAGAGTAACATAAAGACACACACAAACATTGGCTAACAAAGAAACACTCAAACACATAAACAGAGTAACATAGAGACATGCACACATATACACAGTGATACAGGCACACATACAGAGACACACACGCACACACCCAGATTAACAGAGACACACAGAATAACAGTCACGCACACAGTAACAGACATACACACATGCACAGACAGTAACAGAGAGACACTCAGACACACACAGACAATAATAGACACACACACACAGTAACAGAGTCACACCAGCACACAGTAACAGAGATACACTCAGACACATACGCAATTACAGACACAAACACAAGCATGCACAGAGCCACACAAACACAGTTACAGAGACACACACAGTCACAGAAACATGCACACAGTAACAGACACACACAGAGTAACAGTCACAGTATGCATGCACACAGTTATAGACACGCACACGGTAACAGATATGCACACATTAACAGACACAGACACACAGTAAGAGACACCTCAGACACATTCACACTTACAGAGACGCACATGCACATAGACTAACAGAGAGGCACTCAGACACACTCACTCAGAGACGCACACGCATCCACAAAGTAATAGAGAGACACTCAGATACACACACATAATAACTGACATACACATGCATATATTAACAAGACACACACTAATAGACAAACACACAATAATAGAAACACCCATTTAGTAACAGAAATAAACACATGCACAGTTGCAGAGATATACACACACAGTAACAGAGACACAGTCAGAAACACACACACACAGAGTAACAGAGACACACACACAGTTGCACATACAGTTGCAAAGATACACACATAATAACAGACACATACACACAGTAGCAGAGACACACTCAGACACACACCCACACAGTAACAGAGATGAACACATGCACCTGCACAGTTGCAGAGATATGCACACAGTCACAGAGACATACACACAGAGTAACAGAGACACGCACACAGTTGCAGAGACAGACACATACACACAGTAACACAGACACACCGAGACATACACAGTAAGAGAGAGACACACTCACAGTAACAGAGACACACATGCATGCTCATGGTTACAGGGACACACACGCACACACACAGTTACAGACAACATGCACATAGTAACAGACACACACTCAGATACACACACAGAGTAACAGACACACACGCACATGCACACAGTGACAGAGAGACACTCAGATACACACAGACAGTAATAGAGACAGACAGTAACAGAAACAAAACTGACACACACAGACACACATACACATGCACATAAACACACACAGTAACAGAGACACACTCAGACACACACACGCACACAGTTACAAAGACTTGCACACAGTAACAGTCACACACACACTAATAAAGATGCCCACACGATAGCAGAGACATACATGCATTAACAGAGACACACTCAGACAGACACCCACACAGTAACAGAGACACCCACACAGTAACGGAGACACCCACACAGTAACGGAGACACACTCAGACACACACCCAACAGTAACAGAGATAAACACTTGCACAGTTGCAGATACACATACAGTAACAGAGACATATACACAGTAACAGAAACACAGTCAGACGCACAAACACACACACACACACACACACACACACACTCACACACACACACACACAGTAACAGAGACACACACACAGTTGCAGAGGCATACGCATAATAACAGATATATATACACACAGTAACACAGACCGCACTCAGACGCACACACACACATTAATAGAGATACACACCCACAGTACCAGAGACAAACATGTATGCACACAGTTACAGAGACATACACACAGTAACAGACACATACACAGAGTGGCAGACAGACAAGTTTCATCAATTCAATGCTTAATGTTCTAAATTGCTAGAAACATAATCCATTTTATGTAGCTTGTATAATAAAACCAAGAATGTTGGAGAAATTCCACGGGTCGGGCAGCATCTGGGGAGAGAGAAACAAAGATGAGGTTGTAAGTTGGTGACCTTTTTGTCAGTTGCCCTTGTAATTTAATCCTTGGAGCCTAAATAACAATTTACAGAATCTACACTGCACTCTGTCCAGGAGAAATGACATTGTTAAAGTGTTTTGAATTGCTCACAATACTCCAGCTGTGGTAAGTGGCATTCACATCCCACACAAATGCCAGGAAATGACCATTTCTAACAAGAGAGAGAATCAAACCGTCAGCTCCTTGACACTCAATGGTGTTACCACCACTGAATTCTCCCACTATCAACATCCTGGGGGTTACCATTTTTCAGAAACTCAACTGGACTCACCACATAAACACAGTGGTTATAAGAGCAGGTCAGAGGCTTGGAATCCTGCAGCCCACAACTCACCTCCTGACTCCCCACAGCCTGTCCACAAATGACAAGGCACAAGTCAGGAGCCTGATGGAATACCCCCCACTCACCTGGATGGAGGCAGCTCTAACAACACCCAAGAAGGTCAACACCATCGAGGAAAAAGCAACCTGGTTGGTTGGCACCACATCCATGAAATCCACTCCCTCCACCACTGGTGCTCAGTTGTAGCAGTGTGAGCCATCTACAAGATGGTCTGCAGCAACTCACCAACACTCCTTCCAAATATGCAACCTCTTCCACGTGCAAGGGCAACGTATGCAAGCTCCCTCTGAGCCATGCATCATTGGTGAATTCACTGAATGTGCATGGAGTAACGATGAGCTGACTCGTAAAGCCAAGGTGCAGGCTGATGAGGCCTGAGTGCTCAGTGACCTGTTGTATGAATTGCTATGAAATGTGGACAATCATTGCCATGGATGACGGGAACAGAGGTGCTTCTCGTCAAAAAGAAAAAGCCAGCGTACGTAAGGAGGAGGAAGCAAGGGTCTAGCATAGCTTTAGAGGATTACAGGCTTGCTTGGAAGGAGCTCAAAAGTGGACTGAGGAGGGCCAGGACGGGGCACAAAAAAGGCTTGGCAGGAAGGATTAGGGAGAACCCGAAGGCATTTTACTCATACGTGAGGAATAAGAGAATCTTTAGGGAGAAGATAGGGCCGATCAGGGGTAGCGAAGGGAACTCTTGCATGGAGTCTGAGCAGATAGGGGAAGCCCTAAATGAGTTTTTTGCTTCAGTTTTCACTAAGGAAAGGGACCTTGTTGTGAATGAGAACTTTGAGGAGCAGGAGAACAGGCTTGAACAGATTGAGATTGAGGAAGTTGATTTGCTGGAAATTTTGGGAAACGTTAAGATTGATAAGTCCCCAGGGCCAGACCAGATTTATCCTAGGTTGCTCCAGGAAGTGAGAAAGGAGGTTGCTAAGCTGCTGGCGAAGATCTTTGCTTCCTCACTCTCCACGGGAGTTGTACCGGAAGATTGGAGGGAGGCAAATGTCGTTCCTCTTTTCAAGAAAGGGAATAGGGAAATCCCTGGAAATTACAGACCAGTCAGTCTTACGTCTGTGGTCAGCAAGGTTTTGGAAAGAATTCTAAGGGATAGGATTTATGACTATTTGAAAAAGCATAGCGTGATTAAAGGCAGTCAGCATGGCTTTGTGAGGGGCAGGTCATGCCTCACAAATCTTATTGAGTTCTTTGAGGAGGTCACGAGGCAGGTTGATGAGGGTCGAGCAGTGGATGTGGTGTACATGGACTTCAGCATAGCATTTGATAAGATTCCCCACAGCAGGCTCATTCATAAAATCAGGAGGTATGGGATACAGGGTGATTTGGCTGCCTGGATTCAGAATTAGTTGGCTGACAGGAGGCAGAGAGGGTTGTAGATGGTGAGTATTCTGCCTGGAGGTCAGTGCTGAGTGGTGTCCCACAGGGCTCTGTTCTTGGGCCTCTGCTCTTTGTAGTTTTTATAAATGACTTGGATGAGGAGGTTGAGGGGTGGGTTAGTATGTTTGCTGATGACACAAAGGTTGGAGGTGCCGTTAATAGTATCAAGGGCTATTGCAGGCTTCAGCGAGACATTGACAGAATGCAAAGCTGGGCTGAGAAATGGCAGATGGAGTTCAACCTGGATAAATGCGAAGTGATGTATTTTGGAAGGTCGAACTTAAATGCTGAATATAGGATTAAAGGCAGGATTCTCAGCAGTGTAGAGGAATAGCGGGATCTTGGTGTTCAAGTACATAGCTCCATCAAAGTTGCCACCCAAGTGGATAAGGTTGTTAAGAAAGCATATGGTGTTTTGGCTTTCATTAACAGGGGGATCGAGTTTAAGAGCCGCAAGGTTATGCTGCAGCTCTACAAAACCCTGGTGAGACCACACTTGGAATATTGTGTCCAGTTCTGGTCGCCCTGTCATAGGAAAGATGTGGAGGCTTTGGAGAGGGTGCAAAGGAGGTTTACCAGGATGCTGCCTGGACTGGAGGGCTTGTCTTATGAGGAGAGGTTGACTGAGCTCGGACCTTTCTCCCTAGAGAGAAGGAGGAAGAGAGGTGACCTGATCGAAGTGTACAAGGTAATGAGAGGCATGGATAGAGTCGATAGCCAGAGACTTTTCCCCAGGGCAGGATTGACTGCCATGAGGGGTCATAGTTTTAAGGTGTTAGGAGGAAAGTATAGAGGAGACGTCAGAGGGAGGTGCTTCACCCAGAGAGTTGTGAGCGCATGGAATAGTTTGCCAGTGGTAGTCGTGGAAGCGGAGTCATTAGTGACATTTAAGCGACTGCTGGACATGCACATGGACAGCAGTGAATTGAGGGGAATGTAGGTTAGGTTATTTTATTTTTCGATTAGGATTATTCCACAGCACAACATCTTGGGCCAAAGGGCCTGTACTGTGCTGCACTTTTCTATGTTAGGAAGCTCAACAAGATTTCATCATCACAGCTCACATCACTCTCTCAGCATCTCACAGAAGAACAAAATCATGGGTGCAGCAGTCCTTTCCTACATCTTGTGGTCTTAAAGGATTGATTCATCCTTGCATAATCATGATATTATAAATGACATGGATTCAATTTACATTAGAGTTAGAATTTTACGCTGCATCTCCCCTTTTCTGTACAGTATAAACACATCACACCCCTATAATTTCGTCAGTTAATATCTCTGAATATTTGTGCTTCCATACACTGGCTAGAATGCCACTAATCATTGACTATTTAACAAATTTGATATGTGTTTCGCTCTCCAACAATCATCTAAGCCATTAATAAAAACATTGAGTATGACTCAGAAGCAGAAGTGGGCCATTTATGACCCAGTTACGGTAACTCTTAGTGTCCTGTTGGAAAACAGGAAGCAGCGAGTAGACATAAATGGGTCATTTTCTGGCAAGATGTAACAAGTGGTGTGCCTCCGGGTCCAGAACTAGGGCTTCAGCCTTTTATGGTTTACATATAAATGGTATACATAAAGACGAGCAGGAAAGTTATTTGTGATGGGGATGTAAGGGAACGTCACTAGTTGTTCGAGAGGGCACAGATGTGTCAAACTGTGTTGCAAAATTGCCCCCATTTTGGTAGGAAAAATAAAAAAGCAGATTATCTGAACAGTGAGAGATTGCAGAACTATGGAATGCAGAGGTTTAGCAGCGGCCATACATGCTTTGCAAGAAGTTGGTTGCCTCTCTGATGAAGGGCCTAGGCCCGAAACGTCAGCTTTTGTGCTCCTGAGATGCTGCTGGGCCTGCTGTGTTCATCCAGCCTCACATTTTATTATCATTGCTTTGCAAGAAGTTGGTCTGTGAAAATAATTAGAGAAGTTAATAGAATGTTTACTGTTTCAAATGGAATGTTATTGTTTCTAATAGAATGTCATAGATTCTAATGGAATGTAACTGATTCTACTGGAATGTTATTATTTCTAATAGAATGTTACTGTTTCCATTGGAATGTTACTGTTTCCAATAGAATGTTACTATTTCCAATAGAAAGTTAGTTTCCAATAGACTGTTACTGTTTCTAATTGAATGTTACTAATTCTAATGGAATGTTGTTGTTTCTAAAGGAATGTTACTGTTTATAGTAGAATGTTACAGTTCATTGTGAAGGGAATTGAGCGCAAAAAAGGAACGGTATGCAGCAAATATCATGGGCATTGATGAGACAAAATCAATTATACAGTCTTAGCCTCCTTACTTAAGGAAGTTTGAAAATTCATGGGAAGCAATTCAGAGAGGATTTACCAAACTAATCCCTGGAATGGATGAGATAACAAGGTGTAGAGCTGGATGAACACAGCAGGTCAAGCAGCATCAGAGGATCAGGAAGGCTGATGTTTTGGGCCGAAACCCTTGATGAAGGGCCTAGGCCCAAAATGTCAGCCTTCCAGATTCTATGATGCTGCTTGGCCTGCTGTGTTCATCCAGCTCTACACCTTGTTATCTCAAGTTCTCTAGCATCTGCAGTTCCTATTATCCCCGGAATGGATGAGTTGTCTTATGAGGAAGCGTTGGACAGGCTGGGTGTAGATCCACGGGAGTTTGAAAAAGTAAGGGATGACGACTTAAATGAATAAGATCCCAAGACATCTTGGCAGGGTGGGCATAAAAAAAGGTATCCTTTCATAAGGGACAGTCTAGAACTAGGGTTTGCTGTTTGAAAATAGGAGGCCACTCATTTAGGATGGAATTGTGGAGAATTCATTTTGCTCTGAGACCCACGACTCTTTTGAACTCTCATTCTGAAAAAGCAGTGGAAGCAGAGCCTTTGAATATTTCTTAAAGCAGAGGCAGATTGGATTCGTGATAAGCAAGAGGGCGAAAGGTTATCAGGGTAGGCCGCAATGTGTATCTACCAGATCAGCCATAATCTTATTAAATGGCAGAGCAGGCTCAAGGGGCCTCCTTCTGCTCTTAGTTCTTATATTTGACCTTTTGAGACTGCTCCACTATACAATAAAATGACAGTTGATCTGGTTTTGATCACTGTTTTCCCTGCCTGTTCACTCATGACCCTTGATTCTGTTGCCTATCAAAACTCTGCCTAACTTGGCCTTAAATATATCCCATGACCTGGCCTCCAATGCTGTCTGGGGAAGGGAATTCAACAGACTCCCAACTCTCTGAGAGAAAAAGTTCTCCTAATCTATATCTTAAAAGGCTCCTAAACTACTAAAAACAGTAAGAACTGCAGACGCTGTAAATCAGAAACAAAAACAGAAGTTGCTAGAAAAGCTCAGCAGGTCTGACAGCATCTGTGAAGAGAAATCAGAGTTAATGTTTCAGGTCTGGTGACCCTTCCTCAGAACTTCTTCCAGGAGCTGGGGAAACCTATAGAAGTGCATAATATGACAACAGGGTGGATAGAAAGGTACTTTTATTTCATAAATAGAAGGGTCAATAACCAGGGGGTGTAAATTTAAGGTAAAATGTAAAAGCCTGAGAACAGTTGAGAACAAGTTTTTTTTTCCACTCATTGGATAGAGGGAGTCTCACTGCCTGAGTAAGTAGTGGAGTCAGAAACTCTTGTGACATTTCAGCATGTCTTTAGCTAGTCACTTGCATTGCCATAGCCCCCAGGGCCAGGGGCTAAAAGCTGGGAAATTGAATTTGTGTGGTCAGATCTGTGCTGTTAAGGTGGATACAATGGGCCAAATGGCATTCCTCAGTGCTGTAAACATCTATGAGTCTGTACTTCCAAGTCAGAATGGTCAGGTGAAAGGGAGAGAGGAACTTAAACAATGCATTAGTTGGGGAAAGGTTATTAAGAAAATTGTTACAATTAAATACTGACATGCCTCCAGGGAAATTACTGGAATCATAGAATTGCTACAGTGAGGGAGCAGGACATTTGGCCCATTGAGTCCTCACCAACCTCTCCAAAGAGCATTCAACCTGGTACCCAGGTTCAATTCCCCACCCTGGTGCAACAATCTGTGTGGAGTTTGTACATCCTCCCCGTGTCTGCATGCATTTCCTCCGGGTGCTGCGGTTTCCTCCCACAGTCCAAAGATGTGCAGGTTAGGTGGATTGGCCATGCTAAATTGCTCCATAGTGCCCAGGATGTGTAGGCTAGGTGGGTTAGCCATGGGGTATGCAGGGTTACAGTGATGAGGGTTGGGGGATGGTGCTGGTGGTATGTCTCGGCGGGATGTTCTTCAGAGGGTCAATGTGGACTCAGTGTGCTGAATGGCCTGCTTCCACTATATAGCGAATCTATGATTCAGTGGCCTTTCTTCTTCTTTGGTAGCAATAATTCCTCAGTATCTACCCACATGAAGGATCTCTTCCCTTTAATGAGGAGGGTTAAACTTAATTACAGCAAGCGGATGATTAATGTCAGCCTGGAAACTATGGGCATGGGGCCTTTGAGGTAGCAGAGAAGCTCAGGCTTGGAAACTGTAGGATGATAATTAAGCATCAATTATTGACATTTTACTCACAGGTAGCTTGAAAGAAAACAGAATGACCTTCCTTTATTATTCATGACTGTAACTGTTGGCTCTCTCAACCTTTTACTTCACCTATTAAGGGGGATCAGCAGTTCCTGAGGAAGCTATTGGTGCACCTTGGTCAAACGGAAAGTTCAACTGAGTTCAAGCCCCAGAACCAACTCCCCGGCCCCACCCCAGCCCTCCTGCTCCCCCACCCCCACCTGGCAGAGCTACTTTGAGAAAGAAAACAGCTTGCCGCTTGGATGCAAATTGGCTTCATGGCAAGAAACAGTATGGTGGTGGAGGGTTGTTTGTTCAGCAGGAAGCCTGTGACTAGCAAAGCACTGCAGGGATTGGGCTGGGTCCTCTTTTGTTTATCATTTATACAAATGATTTAGATGAGAATATTGAAGGCATGGTTAGTAGGTTTGCATGTGTCTCCAAAATTGATGTTATCTAAGATTACAAAGCAGATCTTGATCAATTAGATCAATGGGCTGAGGGAGGACAGGACTTATACAATTAAAAGTAGGGCCTTGGGCAGTGTTGTAGAACAGAAAGACCCCGAGGTTCATGCACGTAATTCTTTGAAGTTTGCATCACAGGTAGAAGGGGGTGAATAAGAAGGCATTTAGCATACTCGCTTTAAATGCTCAGACCTTTTGAGTGTAGGAGAGTGGGACATAATGTTGAGGCTGTGCAAGAGGAGGTAATGACCAGGTGGTATTATTGTTGCACTGTTTATCCAGACCCAGATAATGTTCTGAGGACCTGGGTTCAAATTCCTCCACAGCAGATGGTAGAATTTAAATTCAAAATATCTGGAAATAAGAGTCTAATGATGACAGTGATCCATTATTAATTGTTGAGGAAAAGCCCATCTGGTTCACTAATGCCCTTTAGGGAAGGAAACTGCCATCCTTACCTGGTCTGGCCTACATGTGACTCCAGGCCCACAGCAATGCAGTTGACTTTAAAACTGCTTCTGGGCAATTAGTCATTAGCAATAAATGCTGCCCTCATCCCGTGAATGAATAAAGGAAAAGAAAGGACCTGTTGGTGAGGCCTATCCCAGAGTATTGTGAGTTCTGGGTGCCCTCTTATGGGAAGGAGATTATTAACCTGGAGAGGGTCCAAAAGAGATTTAACAGGATGTTGCCAGGAATGGTGGAACTTGAGCTATAAGGAGAGGCTGGATAGGTTGGGACTTTTTTCACTGGGGTATAGGACATTGAGGGGTGACCTTCTCGAGGCTTTTTCCCTAGGATTGGGGATTTAAAGACTAGGGACATATTTTTAAAGTGAGAGGAGGAAGATTTAAAATAAGACAGGATGGGCAGTTTTTTTAACAGAGAGTTATTTGCATGTGGGATGAACTTTCAGAGGAAGTGGTGGATGCAACTACAATCACAACATGGAAAAGACATTTAGATAAGTACATAAGTAGGAAATGTTTAGAGGGATATAGTCTACATGCTGGCAGGTAGAGACTAATTTAGTTTGAGATTATGGTTAGCATGGACTGATTGGGCTGAAGAATCTGTTTCCATGCTGTGTGACTCTATGACTAATAAGGGACCCCTCCAACCGTCTTCGGGTTTACAGCCGAATCAATCCCCTGCCAGACTGACCCAGAGCTTGCCACATTGGCCAGGTGTTGGGATCTTGCTGTGCGTGAATCAACTTTGTGTTGGATCTTCCACGTGCAACAGCACTGGCGATTCCCAAAATGGAAAGCAGGTTTCTGGGACATCCTGAGGTTGTTACTGAAATGCAAGGCTTTGTTTTTTGTTTCAGAGATAGTAAGAACTGCCGATGCTGGAGAGCCTGAGATAAAACAGTGTGGAGCTGGATGAGCACAGCAGGCCAAGCAACATCAGAGGAGCAGGAAAGCTGACGTTTCGGGTCGAGACCCTTCAGAAAAACTTCATTTGCTCCTGTGATGCTGCTTGGCCTGCTGTGCTCATCCAGCTTCACACCGTGTTATCTCTTTGTTTTTTGTTTGTTTGCTTTGCATTGGGTACCGTTGCAAAGCGTGTATGGTGGCATAATGAACATCAATATAAAGTCATAACCTTATAGCTGTACAGGACATCAGTGAGCCTACTTTTGGAATACCGCATACAATTCTGGTTGCCTCCTATAGGAAGGATGTTGTTAAACGAGAAAAGATGCAGAAAGCATTAACAACGATGTTGCCCTGGTTGTACGGTTTGAGCTATAGGGAGAGGCTGGGGCAATTTGCCCTGCAGCATTGGATGCTGAGGGATGATCTTATGGAGGTTTCTGAACTCATGAGGGGCATGGATAGGGTGAGTAGCCGTGGTCTTTTCCCAGGGTAGGGGAGTCCAAAACTAGAGGGCATAGGTCTAATCTGGGAGGGGTAAGAGTTGAAAGGGACCTGAGGGGCAACTTTTTCATGCAGAGGATGGTGAGTGTATAGCATGAGCTGCCAGAGGAAGTGGTGGATACAATAACAATAAAAGTGGTACAATAGCAACATTTAAATGGCATTTAAATGAATATATGAATGAGAAAGGTTTGGAGGTCAAATGTTGGCAAACAGGACTAGTTTATTTTGGGATATCAGGTCAGCATAGATGAGTTGGACCAAAGGGCCTGTTTCTATGAAGTATGACTCTATGACTCTATAAGATTATGAGGAGACCTTAAGGTAGATTAGCTTTATCAACGTCCATCAGGGAGGGAAGTCTGGCCTACAGGGGACTCCAGACATTGCAGGAAAGACCATCATCCATTGTCCATCTCTAACTGCCTCCCCTTGAACTCACTACAGCCATTTCAGAGGGGGAGCTGGGAGCCAGCAACATTGCATTGGGCCTGGAGTCACGTATAGGTCAGACCAGGTAAGGTAAACCAACTGAGAGGGAGAGAGTTTGAGTGAGAGTGTAGGAACAGCAATATCATTTCAACACAGGGAGAGGAAAGGGTGGAAGCAAGTGTAATCCAAGCCTTTGACAAATGATTGGATCAATGTTCTGAGGGGAGTGAGCCCACAGGCTGTGAGGAAGTGCCAGGAGAGTGGGACAAATTAATCTGGGGGAGGTGTTAGCACACTGATAGTGTCACTGGGCTAGAAGTCTAGGCAAAGATTTGGCAGTCATGGTTTAAATTCCTAACCTATTCCCAGACGGTGGAATTTACATTCAGTGCGTACACCTGTCTTAATTGTGGATAGGCATTATTAAAAACAAAATCCATCTGTAGAGCTCTTGTGGTAATGACTGTACCTCTGAGCCAGGAGGCCTGTGTTCAAATCTCACCTGCCGCAGACGGTATACTATAACATCTCTGAACAGGTTGATTAGAAATTAGTGGGCTTGTTTTTAACTATTAATGTCCCTTAAGGATAGAAATCTGCCTCCCTTATCCGGTTGGACCCACATGTGACTCCGGACACCACAGCCAATGCAGTTGGCTCCTGTACGCCGTCTGAAATGACTGTTTAAGCCTAAAGTGATTAGGAGTGGGGCATCAGTCTTGCCCAGTGATTCCTACGTCCCGTGTCAAAATAAAGGTGTTGGGGACGGAAGGAAATTTTTGGTCCGCTTTACTGAGGAGCAGTGATGTCACAGAAAGGGCGAGCAGTGGGATCCAGCCACAGTTCTCATTTTGTATCAGTGATAATGGGAACTGCAGATGCTGGAGAATCCAAGATAACAGTGTGGAGCTGGATGAACACAGCAGGCCATCCTCTGATGAAGGGTCTAGGCCCGGAACGTCAGCTTTCGTGCTCCTGAGATGCCTCTTGGCTGCTGTGTTCTTCCAGCTCCACACTATTACCACAGTTCTCATTTTGACCAGTAGGGGGAAGCAGACTCTCACTGAATGCATCTCACCCGCTGTATAGCCCATGCATTTCTGTAGAAACTGCAGTGAGCTCGATGTTCTGCAGTTTCCCAAGAAATCAACCTCTTAACAGCCACATTGGAAATTCCAGATGCTTGTCCTGGACACAGTTTAAGTATCAAAGTAAGAAGGGTCTTTCCTCCCACTACCAACACTCCTAGGATTTACAATTGATCGGAAACTGAAATGGACCAGCTAGATAAATACAGTGGCTATAATAGCAGGTCAGAGGCTGTGGGCTTCCTGCAGCAAGTAATTCACCCCTCACTCCCCAAAGCTTGTCCACCATCGACCACGTACAAGTCAGGTGTGTGAGGGATAACTGTCTGTGTGGAGTTTGCACATTCTCCCTGTCTCTGTGTCGGTTTCCTCCGGGCGCTCCAGTTTCCTCCCACAGCCCAAAGATGTGCAGGCTAAGTGGATTGGTCATGCTAAATTGCCTGTAGTGTTCGAGGGTGTGGAGCTTAGGTGGGTTACAGGAGGATGAGCCGGTGTGGACTTGTTGGACCGAAGGACCTGTTTCCACACTGTAGAGATTCTAGGATCTATGATTCTATGACCTACGATCTAACTCCCCACTTGCCTTGATGAGTGTAGCTCCAAAAACACTCAAGAAGCTCGACACCCGCCCAGGGACAAAGCAGCCCCCGCTTGATTGGCACCACATCGACAAGCATCCACTCCCTCCGCCACCGATGCTCAGTAACAGCAGTGTGTGCCATCTATAAGATGCACTGCAGAAACTCACCAAAGATCCTAAGAAAGCACTTTCCAAACCGACGACCTCTTCCATCTAGAAGGATGAGGGCAGCAGATACATGGGAACACCACTCCCTGCAAGTTCTCCTCCAAGCGACTCCCCATCTTGACTTGGAAATATGTTAGCCATTCCTTCAGTGTCACTCAAAATCCTGGAATTCCCTCCCTAACCAAACAGACTGCAGCAGTTCAAGAGGGCAACTCACACCCTCTAGAGACAGCAACTTGAAGCAGGCAACAAATGATTGGCCCAGTTCGTGACACCCTCATCTCATGACTGAATTTTTTTTTAAAAAACTATGAATTAAAGCAATGTGCAAATGTAGCAAAGTGATGTGAGAAAAACGTCTTTTTCATCCAGCAAGTGGTTAGTGTCAGGAAGGCACTGGCTGGAAATGTGGTCGAGGCAGGTTCAATAGAGGCTTTATAGAGATAGAATAGCATGCAGGGATATACAGGGAAAAGACAGGAGATTGGCTCTACTGCCAGTGTAGGCACAGTGGGCTGAAGGGTCTCCTTCTGTACCGTAACAATTCTGTGATACTAAGAGAAACCTTGCATTTCTGGAGCAGCCTGTTACAACCTCAGAACATCCCAAAGCACTTCGTAGCAAATCGAGTACTTTTTTTGATATGCAGTCATTGTTGGCATCCATTTCTGACACACAGGGGGATCTCACAAGCAGCGATGTGACAACAATTGCACTGTGCTTACCTTTTTGCATCCACAAAGCAATCACACATAAGGATCAAAAGAAAAGAATACCTTGGGTTCCACATTGTCTGATCTTTGAATAATGCTCACTAGGACACTGGGACGCACAGGGTCCTCAGCAACGGTAATTTGCAGATTAACTACAAGTCATGGAACTGGCACATTGTATCCAAGGCAGTATTGGTTGACATTAGTTTCAGAAACGCACCCTTCAAGGTATATGCACATCATGGGGCGGCACGGTGGCTCAGTGGTTAGCACCGCAGCCTCACAGTGTCAGGGACCCGGGTTCAATTCCAGCCTCAGGTCACTGTCTGTGCAGAGTTTGCACATTCTCCCTGTGTCTGCGTGGGCTTCCTCCGGGTGCTCTGGTTTCCTCCCACAGTCCAAAGATGAGCAGGCTAGTTGGATTGGCCATGTTAAATTGCCCGTAGTGTTCAGGGGGGTGTGTGTTATATGGGGATGGGTCTGGCTGGGATGCTTCAAGTGGTGGTGTGGACTTGTTGGGCTGAAGGGCCTGTTTCCACACTGTAGGGAATCTAATCTAATATCATGACAACAGTCTCGATCACCTAATTTAGTGATGATTAGCCTGGGACCATCCTGAGGTATAGGTGGAGAGCTCACCTACTGTTTCATTAAATAGTTTGAGGGAATCTTTTACATTTATCCCATGGGGTTAGACAGAGCCTCTGTTCAATGCAACCTCCAAGATGTGGCACCTCTGACTCTGTGGCATTCCCTGAGCACTGGCACCGAGTGTTAGCCTAAGTTGCAATGCAATGGAGAGACTAAAGGATGGGTTGAGAAAAAGCAGATCTCTGAGTGGGAGCACTGGGTGAGCTAGACTCTTAAAAGCCCCCAGTAGCCCCTGAGGCCAAATCCAGTGAGCCCCCTTAACCCCTACACACTTTTACATCTCACTGGGTAGCGCCCTGGAAATCAAAACTCAACACCTTCAGAATCTTTCGATTTGATTTGATTTATTATTGTCACATGTACCGAAATACAGTGAAAAGTATTGTTTTGCATGCTATCCAGGCAGACCATACCTTACATAAGCACATCAGGGTAATAGAACAGAAAGCAGAATATAGTGTTACAGCTACAGAGAAGGTGCAGAGAAAGACCAACTCTAATATATGAGAGGGCCATTCAGAATTCTGATAACAGCGGGGAAGAAGCTGTTCTTGAATCTGTCGTTACATATTTTCAAACTTTTCTATCTTACCTCAGATGGAAGAAGTTGGAAGAGACTATAGCCAATTGTTCTGATGCTGCCCAGGACATTGTTTCTCAGTCACCTTTCTCCGGATGCTTCTTCTGATTTCAGGAGGCACAGGGTGATGATTCACTTATGAAAAGTTGCTGACTTAAAAATCACAGCTTACAGTTAAGGAAAGGAAAATTAGCTTCCTTCTGGTGTCATGTTAGTTTTGATTGCAGAGAACAGAGAGACGACCCCTGAGCTGGTTTTCTCTGTATCTTGTTCCCAGCACCAAACTGCTCAGTCACCTGAGAACCAATTGCATGTCTTTTGGCAGGCTAAAGGTTTTTGTTATCAATAATTGGTCACTATTGATTAGACCAATTAACTTCTTGTTACTACCTGCCTGCAATTGTACACATCTCCTCAGATCCTGTTAATCTGTGAACCAACCTTCAATTGTCACTCCTTCATAGGACAGGGGCATTCCAGGCAAGACCAATGTATAGCACTCCATCCCTAACTGCGCTAGAGAAGGTGATGATAAGCTGCCTTCGTGAACTTCTGCATTCCATGTGGTACAGGGACACCAAGAACCCCATTAGGGTGGGAATTCTGTAATTTTGAGCCAGTGACACTGAAGGAATGGTCCAATCAGGATGGTGCATGGGCTTGGGTGTGAAGGTGAGCTGGATGAGAGTTTTGTGAGAAATTGGGCATTAGTGATCATAACTGTAAGTCTTTGAGTTGCTACAGCAACATGCACACATGTGGGCATGTCGCAGTTGAGCACAATGGATGGTTATGCTAAAGACTCCAATTGTTTTTCTATCAGCATAACTGACCAGGACTCTGTCCCACACTCACTGATGTGTGTTTTGGAGTTGTTTACAAATTGACCCTCAACCTGTCTGACCGTGTTACAAATCTCCGCCGACCTTCCTTGGCCGTCAAGTCCTGAGATGTGACTCAAGCCCAGCACTTTCAGATTCACAGGCAGGGAAACACCCTCAGGTCCATGAGCATCACCAACAAATCCAATCAGCAATTGAGGTGAGAATGCGGGTCCCGCTCCCACAGGGAGTGGTTGAGTGGAGTGCCATGGAAACCTATTGGGGCAAGTTGAGAACAAAACAAGAGGGAGAATAGAATTAAAAAGGTTAGTTTTTAGAAGTTTCGTCACCATTCTAGGTAACATCATCAGTGAGCCTCCAACGAAGCATTGGTGTTATGTCCCGCTTTCTATTTATCTGTTTAAGTTTCCTTGGGTTGGTGATGTCATTTCCTGCATTGGTGATGTCATTTCCTGTTCTTTTTTCTCAGGGGATGGTAGATTGGCTCCAAATCAATGTGTTTGTTGATGGTGTTCCAGATGGAATGCCATGCTTCTAGGAATTCTCATGCATGTCTCTGTTTGGCTTGTCCTAGGATGGATGTGTTGTCCCAATCAAAGTGGTGTCCTTCCTCATCTGTATGTAAGGATACGAGTGATAGTGGGTCATGTCTTTTTGTGGCTAGTTGATGTTCATGTATCCTGGTGGCTAGCTTTCTGCCTGTTTGTCCAATGTAGTATTTGTCACAGTTCTTGCAAGGTATTTTGTAAATGATGTTCGTTTTGCTTGTTGTCTGTATAGGGTCTTTTAAGTTCATTAACTAAACAGATAAATAGAAAGTGGGACGTAACACCAGTGCTTCATTGGAGGCTCACTGATGATGTTACCTAGAATGGTGACGAAATGTCTGAAAACTAACTTTCCAGCTCAGCGAGCAAACTCACATCCAGAACCTCAACCTGAGCTACAAATCTTCTCAAAACTCGCTAGAATTAAAAAGAGTATACATATAGGTCGAGATAAAGAGAGGGTGAAAAAATCTCATGTGGAGCATACATACCCATCTTGGACAGTCACCCATGCCAACCAGATCCTAAATTAATTTGCTCCCATTTGTCTGCATTCGGCCCATATCCTTCTCGACCTTTTATGTACATTTACCTGTGCAAATGACTCTTAAATTTTGTAATTCTACTCACCTCTACTGCTTCGTCTGGCAGTTCGTTCCATACACACCCACCTTCTGTGTGGAAAAATTGCCCCTCAGGCCCCTATATGAATCTTTCCCATCTCACCTTAAACCTGTGCCCTCTAGTTTTAGACTCCCCTACCCTGGGGAAAAGATCTTGGTTATTCACCTTATCTGTGCCCCTCATGATTTTATAAACCTCTACAAGGTCACTTCTCAGCCTCCGATGCTCCAGGGAAAGAAGTCCCAGAATCTCATTGTAACTCAAACCCTTCAGTCTCGGTAACATCTTTTCTGCACCCTTTCTAGTTTCCCAATATCTTTCCTATAGCAGGGAGACCAGAATTGTATGCAGTATTCCAAAAGTGGCCTGACCAATGTCCTGTACAGCTGCAACATGATATCCTAATTCCTATTGTCAATGCACTGTCCAATAAAAACAAGCATGCCAAATGCCTTCTTCACCAGTCTGTCTAACTGTGGCTCACTTGCAAGGAACTGTGAACCTGCAAGGTCTGTTTGTTCAAAAGTACACCCCAGGACCATACCATTAAATATTTAACAATTCCCAATTTTAGTCACTTCCCCATTTGCATTCCCCGGCTCTGGAATTCCCTCCCTCGACCACTCCACCTCTTGAACACACCTCCACCCAGTCTCTTCTTCTTTAAAGAACTCTTTGATAGTTGCTCCTCTTGACTGAGTTGGGTTCATCCAAAATGCCACGTCTATCTGAGGCCAGCTGTCAAATTCCAGCCGCCTTGCCCACACTTGTGATGTGTTAAAGATGCTGCCCGAGGATTGGCCTGTCACTGAGTTTGCTTCGCTCGTGTGCTTACAGGCTGCAGAGGTCGATCCCATCACAGACAGAGACGCCTGGACTCCCAGATCATCGGAGGGAGTGCCACCAAGCCAGGCGATTGGCCGTGGCAGGTGAGCCTCCAGAAGTACAGCACACACATCTGTGGAGGCTCCATCCTCAATGAGTGGTGGGTGTTGACAGCAGCTCATTGTCTGAAAAGGTTCAGGTGAGCATGAGGCACTGCGAGAATTTCAATCCAAAACTAGCAAACCAGTTCTCAAGAAGCTGTACATTGACCGGTGTCTGTCAGTCCCCTCTCTCTTTATCTCTCAGACAGCTATCTGTACACTGACTGGTATCTTTCAGCCCCTTCTCTCTCTCAGGGAGCTATCTGTCTGTGACTGACTGGTGTCTCTCAGTACACCCCCGCTCTCTCGGGGCAATATAGGCACACTGACTGGTGTCTCTCTGAAATCCCCCCCCCCCCAGCTCTCTCAGGGAGATATCTGTATACTGGCTGGTATCTCTCAGTCCCTTCTGCCTCAGGGAGACATCTGACCCAACCAGTTTTCCATGGGGTCCGACAAATGCTTTTCCAAGGGAACCTCCTCTCCCCCATCCTCGGCCTACAAACCTCCTTAAGGCTTATTTTGGGAGGAACCTGGTAGCCCTGACATGGAGGTGTCCTGGGCCCTTTCCAATACTGTTGTTGCATGGGGCAAAGACTTTCCAATCAGACCTAAGTAGCACCGCGTCCCACCTTACCACCCATCCAATCTCTGTGAACGTGGACAATAGATGCCTCTGTGGAAGGCCCCGACATGTGTAAACTTGCACCTGTAGTTCAAGGCTCTCAACCAGAGATTGAGTAATTTGAGTGTGATGTTGGAGGCCTGAGCTTCCAAGGGGAGAGAAGAGGAGAGAGGAGGCAGTGAGGAGACAGAGCATTGACACTAATGGAGTGGTTTCTACGCAGGGCCGAACAACTCTCGGTGGAGACGGGCTCTATAGAACTGAGGCACCACAAGACGCAGACGTACAGGGTGGCTGGCATCGTCATTCACCAGAACTACAACCACTCGAACCTCGATAACGACGTCGCAATCGTGGAGCTGGAGACCCCCATCCCCTTCAGTGATGACCAGATGCCCGTTCTCCTGCCCCTGAATGACCAGTTCAACATTGAGGACTGGAAACCCTGTGTCGTTATTGGATGGGGTACGACCCAACATGGTGAGCCGTGGATCATGAACCGAAAATGAGCTGGGGTGTGACCCTTCTCCCCTCCCTTCACCACCCCAGTGCAATTTTGGTGACGGGGGAGAGAATGCAAATGGGTGGGATGCTAGCCAGGAAGGAGGAGCCAGCACCCCAGATAAATTGGTGCCTACCTTGCCACTAGTTGAGGCTTTCTGGGAGCCAATGGATAAACGTTTAAATACCTCATCCCATCACTTTTGTTCTCATACCCTAGGGGAGGTGGGCAGCACGACAAGCAATAGTTGGTGTGCCAGACAATGTGGGACATGGCGTCTTGGTATAATGGAGGGGCTCCAAAAATGGGGAGACCCTTATTCACAGCCACTCAAAGTCAGTTGGAGAGGTTGGGCCCAATGTAAACTGGGGTCCCAGTACAGTTACCGTCAAGTCCTCTCCCTGAAACGCCTCAACCTGCTACTCCACACCCTCCAAAAGTTCAGCCTGCAACATGCCCCAGTCCCCTATCTCTCTCTCACACCCATAGATCTCAGTGAGATTGTCACAGCAACATTGACCACTATCTCCAACACTGCCATCTGTTATTCAATATTATAAGCCATCCTGAAACCTTTGATTACATTCTAGTCTGTGACTCACTCCTGGGTATCTCTTAATCTATGTATAAACCACCCCGAACCCCTCAACTAGATTCCAGTCTGTAACTCATACCTGGGTATCTGTAATTCCATATGTAATCCACCCTGAACCTTTCGATTAGATTCCAATCTGTAACTCACTTCCAGACATCTGATATTCCATGTATAAGCCACACTAAACCTTTCAATTGAATATCAATCTCTAAATCACTTGTGAACATCTGTTATTCGATATATAAAAACTACCCCAAACCTGTTGATTAGACTCCAGTCTGTAACTCACTCCCAAGTATCTGTTATTCTAAATATTGGAGTTTAGGGCGGCACCGCGGTTCAGTGTTAGCACTGCAGCCTCACAGCAGCAGGGACCCGGGTTCAATTCCAGCCTCGGGCAACTGTCCGTGTGGAGTTTGTTCATTCTCCCTGTGTCTCTGTGGGTTTCCTCCGGGTGCTCCGGTTTCCTCCCACAGTCCAAAGATGTGCAGGCTAGGTGGATTGGCCATGCTAAATTGCCCGTAGTGTTCAGGGGTGTGTGGGTTATAGGGGGATGGGTCTGGGTGGGATGCTCCAAGGGGCGGTGTGGACTTGTTGGGCCGAAGGGCCTGTTTCCACACTGTAGGGAATCTAATCTAATCTAAACCCCCAAGGCAAACCTCTCGATTAAATTCTATTCTGTAACTCACTCCCGGGTATCTGTAATACTGTATATAAACCACCCCAAACCCAATTAGATCCCAGACGTAACTCACTCCTGGATATGTGTTATTCTATATATGAATCACTCAGAATCCCTTGATTAGATTCCAGTCTGTGAATACACCTGGGTACCTGTTATTCTATATATAAACCACCCTGAGCCCCTCGCTTAGATTCCAGTCTCCAACATACCCCCTCATATCAGTTTTACTGTATATAAAACCCCCAGAATCCCTCAATTAGATTCCAGTCTGTAACTCACTCCTGGATATCTGTTATTCCACATGTAAACCACCCTGAACTCTTCAATTAGATTCCAGTCTGTGACTCATTCTCAGGTATCTGTTGTTCCATTTGTAACCCACCTCGAACACTTCGATTGGATTCCAGTCTTGGACTTACTACTGGGTATCTGTTACTCTGTATAAAAAGCCCCTGTAACCCTAACCTTCCCTTTATTGCACCTCCTGACTTTGCTCCCTCTACTTTCGCCTTAGTTGCCGCCCATTGTCTCCTCATTATCACTCCTCCCTTGTGTAACTCCACCATCATCTATCCCCTTTCCCATCCTCTCCAGGCTTTACACCATCCCTGGCACACCCCCAGTCCTGGTGCAATGGCCACTCCTCGGGTTTGGGTCAGCTGGGTAGAAGAGGCTGTGCTGATATCTGCATCTGCTGCCCATCCTTTAGAGAAGAGGCCGACGATCCTACAAGAGGTGGAAGTGGAGCTAATTGACTGGCACAGCTGTTGGAAGTGGGTGAAAGGTCTCACGAAAAACATGCTGTGCGCCGGGTACGAGGAAGGTGGACGAGACGCCTGTCAGGTAAATCCCATCTTCTTTCTTTGGGGTGGTGTTGATGGAGTGAGTAGACGAGACCATTCAGCCCCTCAAGCTTGGTACTGGCAGTCAATGAGACCAACGGCCTCTTTCTTTCCTTTTCATGGGGCGTGGGCCTCACCGGGGCAAGGCTGCTGTTTGACGTCCATCTCTAATTGCCCCTTGCCACTGAGTGGCTTGCTTGGTCATCTCGGAGGATGGTTAAGGGCAATCCCATTCAATTGGGATGGAGTCACATGGAGGCCCAGACCAGCAAGAATGGCAGATTTCTCCTACCTAAATGTTCAGGTCAAACGGAAAACTATTTCCACTGGTTGGGGATTCTAAAACTAAGGGGCATTGTCTGAGAATCAGGGCCAGACCATTCAGGAGGGATATTAGGAAGCATTTTATAGAGTCATAGAACTGTAAAGCATGGAAACAGACCTTTTGGCCCAACCCGTCCGTGCAGACCAGATGTCCCAAATTAATCTCGTGCCATTGCCAGCATTTAGCCCACGACCCTCTAACTCTATTCATATACTCATCCAGATGCCTTTGAAATTTTGTCACTGTACCATTCTCCACCACTTCCTCTGGCAGGTCATTCCATACACTGCCCTCTGGATAAGTTTCTCTTTCTGTACCGTACATTTCTATGACTGTATGAGTCTGCTCTGCCATCTGTTCGTGGCTGAGATGTTTCTCAGCCCCATTCTTCTGCCTTCTACCTGCTAAACCTTCATTCCGCCTTACCAGTTGAGAATCTATCTCTGTCTTAAAGATATTCAATGACACACTGGCTGAAGAAATTCATCCTCATCTCCACTCCACCGAGATTTCCGATGGTGCTCAGTGGCTTCTGCTTGTTTTTGCAGGGAGACAGTGGGGGCCCGCTGATGTGTCAAGGCATGAACTCTGAAGCTTGGATCCAGGTTGGGATTGTGAGCTGGGGGAGTGGGTGTGGTGAGTCCCACAGCCCTGGGGTGTACACCCTGCTTGCCAACTACCTGGACTGGTTGGAGGTGGAGGCAAACAAGGCTGGAAAACCCTACAACCCAGGAAGGGATATTCCTTCTGAACCTGAGAAGCCATTGGTGGACGGTAACACTACATCCCAGACTTCATACCTCTTCCAGGATCTGACAGCACAACAATCCATAACCTCCAGAATTGACCGAGGCAACACCCTCCCCTTGATAGTGACATTGGCGTGGGGAATTCTATTGGCTGAGATTGATAAATAAATTAAATACTATTTACCAGGAACTGTCTGGGAGTTATACCATTTAATGTGTCTCCCATCAAACACTCCCAGGACAGGGACAGTGCAGGGATATATACAGAGTAGACCTCTCTCTACACTGTCCCCATCAAATACTCCAAGGTCAGGTACAACACATAGTTAGACGCAGAGTAAGGCTCCCTGTACACTGTCCCTGTCAAACTGTTATGGAACAGGGACAGTACAGAAAGGATGCAGAATGAAGCCTCTTCAACATCACCCCAATCAAACAGTCCCAGGACTGATACAGCACAGGGTTAGACACAGCGTTATCTCCGTCTTCAGTTTTGAATGGAGTGTGTAGCTTCTTCTGCTCTTGTAAATGGAAAGTTAGATCTTCCCTACACTGTCTCCATCAAACACTCCCAGGACAAGAAAAGCATGGGGTTGGAGACAGAGTAATGCTCCCTCTGTACTGTCCTGACCAAACCTTGTGCTATCCTTGTCCTCAGAGTGCTTGATGGGGACAGTGTAGAGAGAGATTTAGTTTCAGTTTAAAAGAGTAGAGGATGCATTACTCTGTATTTAAACCCAGCTAACTTGGAATAACACTAGCACTGGCACCTGAGAGCAAATGTTATTCTGGAGTCAAAATCTCACCAGCTGCTTTCAAAAAGAGATTCATCGCTCTTACCAGTAACTAATAGTGATAAAAAAAAACAATTAACGTAATGAGGACCAAATAATTTTGCTCTCGGCTGTCATTCTAGTCATTTAGAAACCAATTTGTCTCCTTACTATAGCAATTTAATTGAACAACTCAGTTGTGAATTAGTAGCTTGTGAATCCATAATCATTTAATTACAGGAGCTTCTCGCACATGGTCTGTTAGGAAGCTCCACTGCAGTCTCAAAATCCACACAATGGTCCAACAAAGACAGAGTTCAATTGAGCCTATCAATGCCTGTGATAGGTCCTGGCTGCAGTTAACAATTAGATGCAATGAGACTTGCTCAATTCCAAAAAAGACTCGAAATGTTGACTCTACGTGTTTCTCTCTTGATTCCTCTATTCACTCATGGGACATGGACGTCATTGGCTGGCCAGCATTTTATTGCGTGTCCCTAGTTGCCCCTTGAGAAGGTGGGGGTGAGCTGCCTTCTTGAACCGCCGCAGTCCACATGCTGTAGGTTGACCCACATAGTGCTGTTAAGGAGGGAATTCCAGGATTTTGACCCAATGACATTGAAGGAACAATCAATATATTTCCAAGTCAGGATGGTAAGTGTCTTGGAGGGAAAATTGCAGGGGCTGGCGTTCCCATGTATCTGCTGCCCTTGTTCTTCTAGATGGAAGTGCGCATAGGTTTGGAAGGTGCTGTCTGAGGATTACTGGTGAATCTCTGCAGTGCATCTTGTAGATGGTACACACTGCTGCTCCTGAGCATCAGAAGTGGGTGCTTGTGGATGTGGTGCCAGTTGAGCGGGTTGCTTTGTCCTGGATGGTGTCAATCTTCTTGAATGTTGTTGAAGCTGCACCCATCCAGGCAAGTGGGGAGTATTCCATCTCACTCCTGACTTGTACCTTATGGGTGGTGGACAGGCTGTGGAGTGTCAGGAGGTGAGTTACTTGCTGCATTAGTCCTAGACTCTGACCTGCTCTTGTAGCCACTGTGTTTATATGACAAGTGCAGTTGAGTTTCTAGTTAATGGTAAATCCAAGGATGTTGCTAACATAGAACATAGAAAATAGAACAGTACAGCACAGAACAGGCCCTTCAGCCCATGATGTTGTGCCGACCATTGATCCTCATGTATGCACCCTCAAATTTCTGTGACCATATGCATGTCCAGCAGTCTCTTAAATGACCCCAATGACCTTGCTTCCACAACTGCTGCTGGCAACGCATTCCATGCTCTCACAACTCTCTGTGTAAAGAATCCGCCTCTGACATCCCCTCTATACTTTCCTCCAACCAGCTTAAAACTATGACCCCTCGTGTTAGCCATTTCTGCCCTGGGAAATAGTCTCTGGCTATCAACTCTATCTATGCCTCTCATTATCTTGTATACCTCAATTATGTCCCCTCTCCTCCTCCTTTTCTCCAATGAAAAGAGTCCGAGCTCAGTCAACCTCTCTTCATAAGATAAGCCCTCCAGTCCAGGCAGCATCCTGGTAAACCTCCTCTGAACCCTCTCCAAAGCATCCACATCTTTCCTATAATAGGGCGACCAGAACTGGATGCGGTATTCCAAGTGTGGTCTAACCAAAGTTTTATAGAGCTGCAACAAGATCTCACGACTCTTAAACTCAATCCCCCTGTTAATGAAAGCCAAAACACCATATGCTTTCTTAACAATCCTGTCCACTTGGGTGGCCATTTTAAGAGATCTATGTATCTGCACACCAAGATCCCTCTGTTCCTCCACACTGCCAAGAATCCTATCCTTAATCCTGTACTCAGCTTTCAAATTCGACCTTCCAAAATGCATCACCTCGCATTTATCCAGGTTGAACTCCATCTGCCACCTCTCAGCCCATCTCTGCATCCTGTCAATGTCCCGCTGCAGCCTACAACAGCCCTCTATACTGTCAACGACACCTCCAAACTTTGTGTCGTCTGCAAACTTGCTGACCCATCCTTCAATCCCCTCATCCAAGTCATTAATAAAAATTACAAACAGTAGAGGCCCAAGGACAGAGCCCTGTGGAACCCCACTCACCACTGACTTCCAGGCAGAATATTTTCCTTCTACTACCACTCGCTGCCTTCTGTTGATCAGCCAATTCTGTATCCAAGCAGCTAAGTTCCCCTGTATCCCATTCCTCCTGACCTTCTGAATGAGCCTACCATGAGGAACCTTATCAAATGCCTTACTGAAGTCTACTAACGAGGGTGATTCAGTGATGATAACACCATTGAATGTCAAGTGGGCAGTGGTTAGATTGTCTCTTATTGGAGATGGTCATTGCCTGCCATTTGTGTGGCATGAATGTTCCTTAGCACTTGTTAGCCCAAGACTCGATACTATCCAGAATTTGTTATACCTCTCTCACTCTCTCTCTCCCGACTGATGCTGGCAGACCCTGTTGGGCTTTCCAGCACTACCTACTCTTACTTCAGATCTCTGGCATCTGCTTTTATTTAGCAGTTACCCCTTCTCGCCCCCTGGAAGAGCCAGCAAAGGGCAACAGAGACTGAAGTGGTTATATTTGAGTGCTGCTGTTGAACACTAACCATTGGCTCAGTACAAGGTCCAACTCATTCATCTTGTTGTTATTAATTTTATTGTTCACCAAGTAAATTATTAACCCTATCTGAAACAGTTCCAGGGAGATCCGGGAGGGATGACGTTCAACATTGTTCTGTGCAAGGGCAGTTCTGACAGTGCAGCAGTGCACTGTGGGGTGTCAACCTAGACTTGGTGCTTCAACCTCGTGGGTCTTCACAATGACCAGCGGTAGCCCTGCTGACTCAGCCAGAGCCCTTCCTATTCCTGCGCGCCATGGTTGAAACATGCCTTGACAAAACTGTTGAGGCAGGAAGCCAAAAATCAGACTGTTGTTCAAATTGGAGAGTGGCAGATGGGGTGTAATTTATATAATGTGAGATGTTGCATTTAGGAAAGGCAAATCAGGGCAATGAATGAAAAACGTAAGCGTGAGGTCCCAGGAGTATTGCTGAACAAAGAGTGCGGGTTCATTGTTCCTTGAAAGTGGAGTCACAGGTAGATAGGATAGCGATGAAGGCATTTGGTATGCTTGCCTTTATTGGTCGGTACATTGAGTATAGGGGTTATGTAGCAGCTGTACAGCAACAGTCCGGCCACTTTCGGAATACTGCGTTCAAGCCTGCTGTGTTCATCCAGCCTCACATTTTATTATCTTGGAATTCTCCAGCATCTGCAGTTCCCATTATCTCTCAATTCTGATCTCCCTGCTTTGGGAAGGATGTTATGAAACTTGAAAGGGTTCAGAAAAGATTTACAAGGATGTTGCCAGGATTGGAGGATTACAGCAACCGGGAGAGGCTGGATAGGCTGAATCTATTTTCCCTGAAGCATCAGAAGCTGAAGGGTGACCTTCTCGAAGTGTGTAAAATCACACAGAGGCTGGTGCGTGTATGGAATGAGCTGCCAGAGGAAGTGGTGGAGGCTGGTACAGTTACAGCATTTAAAAGGCACCTGGATGGGTACATGAATAAGAAAGGGATTAGAGGGATCTGGGTCACATGTTGGCAAATGGGACTTGATTAATTTGGGATATCTGATCAGCTTGGACGAGTTGGATGGAAGGGTCTGTTTCCACGCTGTACAACGCTGTGACTGCAGAATTCTGCAGAAGGATCTGAGTGTCTCTGCATATTAGTGACAAAAGGCAGCCCCATAAGCAAGTAATTGGAAAGGCAGGTGAAATGTCTGTCTTTATTATCCCAGGGGAAATAGTGGGGAAGTCTTGCTACACCTGAAAACGGTTGGTGAGACCACACCTAGTTTAGTACAGTTTTTATCACCTTACTTAGAGATGTATGTATCTGCATTGAAGGCTGTCCAAGGAAAGTTCTCTGGGCTGTTTTTGTTGGCTGGAGGGGTTTCCCAGCGAGGGAAAAGTGGAGGCCAAATAGCCCACTCCTTGCTCCTATTTTTTGCGTTCATACATACCACCCTGGAACCAACATAGCATAGATCGTGCAATTTCTTTGCTTCTGCAAGCCTCCTTTCCTGCAAGTCTTTCTCCTGAGCTAACCAATGCCACTTAATGGATTACATCAAAGTGAAGTAGTACTTTACCGAAGACAAGTGGCCCAACAATTTGGACCCCAATCTCCGCTGAATTTCAGCATTTTGCAGTCTTCATTAATCAACCCTCTGTGTTTTTTTTTGATGCTTCATGTGATGAGTGAAATGACTTGTTATTTTCTGCTAATGGAACTGACTATTCTTGAGCACACTGTGGACTTGGGTTTGTAACAACTGAAGTGCATTTCTCTCGCCTTGGAAACTAAGAGCCAAGCATTTTTAAGCCATCACAGTGTGGCAGCTCCACACTGCATTGACTCTGACTCCAAGCATTCGCAGTTCTTGCTCTCTCCGAGCCAGTTATTTTAGCTGGAGTTTGCTTTCCCAATGCACTGGTAAGTTACAGTCGCTAGCTGGCTCTATGTACCTACCAGTTTTGAGACTCATAGTGAGACCTCACCGTTATGTGACTGCACTGTACAAATTGGGCAGCATCCAAATCCCTGGCCTGATCCAAAATTGCAACTTAGTATTCAAGCTTATCTTCTCCTCTACATCAGGAAAGGGCCGACGGGTCATGCAGCATGGAAACAGACCCTTCAGCCCAAATCGTCCATGCCATGTTTCCCAAACTAGGCTAGTCCCATTTGCCTGCGTCCATATCCCTCTAAACCTTTCCTACCCATGTACTGTCCAAATGTCTTTTAAATGTTGTAACTGTACCTGCCTCTCCCACTTTGGCCGTTCATTTTATACAGGAAGCATCCTCTGTGTGAAATTTGTTGCCCATCAAGTCCCCTTTAATTCCCTCTCCTGTCACCTTAAAATTATGGCCTAAATAAAAACCGAAAGAATTGTAGATCCTGCAAATCTGAGGAAGGATCACTTCATCCTAAATGTTAACTCTGCTTTCCCTGCACAGATGCTTCCAGAGCTGCTGAGCTTTTTCCAGCAATTCCTTTTTTGTTTCAAATTCTGTCCTTAAGTTTTGAAATCCGCTACCCTCAGGAACGAAAAGAAAAACCTTTGCTACTCACCTTATTTGTGTATGATTTTAAATACTTCTATAAGGTCAGCTCTGAACCTCCTACGCTCCAGTGAGAAAAGTCCCAGTCTCTCCCTGTGACTCAAACCCTCCAGCTCCGGCAATTTCTTTGTAAATCTTTGCTGCACCCTTTCCAATTTAATAATATCCTTCCTACAGAAGGATGACCAGAACTGTACACAATATCCAAAAGTGGGCACTTTACGCCTTCTGAACTCTTCTCATTTCAGATTGCAGCCACAGCTCCCAGTTCCTCAGACACCAGCTGTAGATCATGGATATGTTGTTTAGGTGTCCCCCAGATCCATCTCTTGCTTCTTTTATCTGCATCATTGCCATTTCCTTTCATCCTGCATGATCATCCCCTTTTTGTTGTCCAATGGATTGTATGAGTCATAGAGTCACAGAAACATACAGCAGGGAAACAGACCCTTCGGTCCAACTCGTCCATGCTGACCAGATATCCTCAATAAATCT
The DNA here is from genome assembly GCF_030684315.1 of Stegostoma tigrinum. Taxonomy (NCBI): domain Eukaryota; kingdom Metazoa; phylum Chordata; class Chondrichthyes; order Orectolobiformes; family Stegostomatidae; genus Stegostoma; species Stegostoma tigrinum. The sequence goes on from NC_081398.1 coordinate 7,230,793, forward strand.
AGCCCCGTTTTCCAGCATTTGGCCCATATCCCTCCAAACCCCTTTCTATTCAGATATCTATGCAGATGCCTTTTAATGTTGTAATCGTACCAGCCTCCACCATTTCCTCTGGCAGCTCATTGCATACATGCACATTCACTGCATGAAAAAGTTGCTGTTTAGGCCCCATTTATATCTTTCCCCTCTCACCTTAAACCTATGCCCTGTGGTTTTGGACTCCCCTACCCTTGGGAAAACAAAAACCTCGCCTATTCACCCTATCCATGACTCTCATGATTTTATAAACTTCTATAAGGTCACCCCTCAGCCTCTGACGCCCCAGGGAAAATAGTGCCAGCGTATTCAGCCTCTCCGTATAGCTCAAGCTCTCCAACCCTGGCAACATCCTGGCTCACTTTTCAACAATACTCAGGAATCTTTCAGCAAGTATGGTCCTGGATCTGGGCAAATCAAAAGCAGGTTCTGCTTGCCAACTGATAACATCGCATTAAAATGAATGTAGAAGCCACAAAAGTTCTCCCAGGCACCGATATTAATGTATTCACAAACTGTCGAAACATCAAGAGAAAAATTCATGCCACGCTCAAGAAAAGGATCTCAATTCATATCTCAATGGGGACATGATTCGTGAATGTGATACTTGTTCGGCTAATTATGTTATACTGCAGTGACCTTCCCTAATGTCAAAAGTCTCCTCACTTGGTAATAAAATGCTCGCTTTAATTTATCCTGGACACATTCTGGTTAGTTGAGCAGGAACCCCAGTTTGAATACAGATGTGTGAGGGAAATTTCGACGAAGAGGGGGAAAAGCCCAGAGCGCCAGATGTACAATTAAGACAGGAGGAAAAATAAAGGGAAAGACGGAAACAAAAATAAGGAAAGGCACAGGCAAAGAACAGTGCCAGGAAAATGTTTCCAAACTCAAAGGAATTGGCAAGGAAATGAGTCAGTTTGCTCTGTTCCCCAAGGATACTGGGAGGTGCACTGCAATATTACACTTAGAATGGGACTGCAGGACAAGCAAGCAGTGCTTTCAGCTTGATACAGATTTCCTCATGTAGATCAAACACATGGCAACGAACTGCTGTTCTGGGCTTTCTGGGACATTGGAAATAAAGTTTTGTCTCGTAACCTGCAAGGAAGGGCTTTACTCTTAAGATCAATATAAAGCTCTTTCAAAGAGCTGGCACAGGGGTAATGGGCTCTCCTTTGAAATTCTCAAGCAGCCCTTTATGTTTTTGGTTTGGAGAGCACCTCTTCATCTTCTTCCTTTTCATTCTTCTCATATCCACATCATCTCCATCACAGGCCAGTGGGATAACCAACTATCATGGGACCCACTGTGAGCCAATATATCAATGACAGAAAGCTGATCCTCAAAATACATGGGCTAAGTACATTTGGAAACGAGTTACTGATTACTTTTCTCCCACAAAAAGAAAGCTGAGGAGTGATCGAATAGAGGCCTTTAAAGGTTCAAACAGATTTGACAAGGTTAGTTCCTCAAGCATAATCAAAAGCTTCAACTGGGCCATGGGAAATAGGCCATTCAACCCATTGAGACTGCTCTGCCATCCAATGAGATCATGACTGATCTGATAAGCGCTGCCTTTTCTCCATAACACTTGATTCCCTTCCTGATTAAAAACCTGCCTCAGTCTCAATATACTTAATGACCTAGTCAATATTCGCTGAGAAATCCAACAGGCAGGGCAGAAGGAACAGCTTTGCCCCCAAAAGTGGCAAGAATGTGGAACTCAGCTCCCACAGGAAATGGTTGAAGCAAATAATGTTAATTCATTACACAGAAAAGCAGACAAGCATGTGAGGGAGAAGGAACATGGGGTCATAATGATACAGTTAGATGGGGAAAAAAGGGAAGGAAGCAGAAATGGAGTAAAATCCTGGAACCTCCTTAATAGCACTTTGGACCTGCACCACATGGATGGCAAGAAAATGCTTCATTACCAGTTTATTGAAGGCAATTTGGGTTGGGCTATAGCTGATGATTAACAAGCAATGCCCACATTCACTGGGAATTTTTTTTAAGAACCTGTTTTGCTCAATAGGGAAACACTGCCTGTTTCGGAGTCATATTTCCTATATAATCATTTTTTTACTGAATTATGCTATGTAAAAACATTTCTTTTTCTTTCTTGGTTGCTGTTCCACCTCAAGCTGTGCTATTTCAGGTCATAACCCCAGATCCTGCTAGACATGTCAGCATAGGAACAGCTAGCTGGCCCTCGAGTGACATCATACTTACTGTCCTCGTGCAGCCACTTTGGCCCTCATCTTTCCTGTTACATCACTAGCATCACCCAAAGTAACCCTGCCTCAGTCAAAAGGATGCAATCTTGTAGTCAAAGTGACCAGTGCCCACCGCACCTTCTGAAAGGGAGAGGCTGCCAAGCAAATCACACAGACTACAGTGGTATTGGCTGCAGAAGTGAGTATTGGCGTCAGGGTCAACCCCCTCGTCAGAGGAGATACCTCAGTAATCCACCAAAGAGAAGGGGAAAAAGTACGCCTCCTTCGGGAATATTGTTGCATGGTCAACACATTGGTGTGATCCGAGAACACAGTTAACATGAAAGCTCACCCCTGCATCATCCCTCACACTATGCATTAACTTCTCTGAGAATTGTTTACATTTCAATGGTGGCCTGACCATGTTCAAAGAGATGAACAGATTCATTACCTCATCTCATTCTTCCACTGTCACAACCAAATATGAATTTACAAAGGGTGGTGATATTACTAATTGCATACATTATATCAATATATTATCGAAGCAAAAGATGTGAAGATCTTCAACAAAATTTTAAATCATGTAAATATATATTTAACCTTTTTGAAAAATAACATGAAGACAACACCAGATTCTGCGCATGCAATTTCTTCTATTAAATGACAGTTAAATGCAGGAAAATAAATATTTATAGATTGGCTCAAATGTTAGCCTGTTGCCAAAATCACTTTTCACATGAGCTGGTGGCACTGGTGTGTCTTCCTGGAGCAGTTCTGGCTGATTGAAGTTGGTTTCAATGGTGCAGGTTCTGAATTCACCTTCAGAAACTCTCCACTTGCAGTGATGAGGCTTTCCAGTGGGATTCCAACTCATAAACTTTGCTCCGTGCAAGTTATCTCTCTGGCTGAGTTCAAATCCAGTTTCTTTTCGCAGCCATAAACTGGGTCTGGCCATCTCATTCTGAAAATATTGCAAACTCATCGTCTTCATTAAAGCAGATTATTCCTTCAAAATGCATAAGTATTGCTACTGTGGTCAAGCTCCTTTGCTTTGCTAAGCATCCTTTCCAAACTTTCAAGATATATAAATATATGCCTAAACAATTATATGACAAATTAATATTTTGGATACCATGTCTTCATAACAAGGGATTGGACTACCTTGCACCCTATTCATTCAATATCTCACCTGCACATTAATGCTTTCTTACCTTAACCCCATTGCACATTTAATTCCATATGATTGTGGCATTGGGACATGGGATTTGTTTGTTTTCTAACATAGTCTAGTCAGAGCTTTCTCTCTCTTGTACAGCAAATAGACACTCACATTCTGTTTTTGTCTGTGTCAGAGTAGCTTTGACACTTCAATATAAAATGCAGAGTGCAGGAGAGGTCACATTTTCACTCTGTAAATGAACCAGATCAGCATTTTGCAACAGATTGTAATTAGTTGTGTACTTTAATGCTCATAATCTATTGTTGTTTTACCATTAAGTTTAATGTTAATGATTGTCCATAACTAGGCTATAAATTTCAATCACTCATTCAGTTTGCTAATTTTGTTTTACCCCTGTCATTATTTACTCGGATTTGCCATAATTTTCGATGAACCCACTTTATACCTATATCTATCTACTTCGATTTGCCTGTGCCTATTTATCTATTTATTCATAAGTTTAGCATTCTATCACTTTTCTATCTATCAGTTTATTTATCTACATCTCTATATTCCAGATCTCTCTATCCATCTTCGCCATACTCGATATCTATCTATTTAGTCATAGAGTCACAGAGACGCGCAACATGGAAACAGACCCTTTGGTACAACTTGTCCATGCCGATCAGATATCTTAAATTAATCCTGTCCCATTTGTCAGCATTTGGCCCATATCCCTCTAAACCATAAGACCAAAAGACCATAAAACCCTTCCTAATCATGTAGCCATCCAGATGTCTTTTAAACTCTGTAACCGTATCAGTCTCCACCACTTCCTCACGCACCTTACTCCTCTATATTCCATATCTATATTTCATATCTATCTACCTATATCTTTTGATCTATCTGTAAGTTTATCTCTCTGTTGATTGATCTAATTCTTTTCTGTTTATCCATTTCAAACAATTACTCTGTCTATTTATAGCCTAGTTATAAATAATCATTAACATTAAACCTAATCATAAAACAACAAAAGGAACAGGGAGCGGGCGCAGCTGAACACGTGGCTATGCAGCTGGTGTAGGAGGGAGGGCTTCAGATATATAGATAATTGGGATGCCTTCTGGGGAAGGTGGGACCTGTACAAGAAGGACGGGTTGCATCTGAACTGGAAGGGGACCAATGTCCTGGGTGGAAGGTTTGCTCGAGTAGTTCGAGAGGGTTTAAACTAGTATGGCAGGGGGGTGGGAACCTGAGCTGTATACCGGAGGTGAGAGTTGATGCAGGTGAGGCAGTAGCAAGAGGTAGACCAGCTAGTGGGAAGGATTTTCCTGGGAAGGAACCAAGGGATCAGTTAAAGTGTGTTTGCTTTAATGCAAGGAGTATCAGGAATAAAAGTGATGAACTTAGAGCATGGATCACTACCTGGTGCTATGATGTTGTGGCCATAACAGAGACATGGGTTTCTCATGGGCAGGAATGGTTGCTGGATGTTCCAGGGTTTAGAACATTTAAAAAGAATAGGGAGGGTGGAAAAAGAGGAGGGGGTGTAGCACTACTAATCAGAGAGGGTATCACAGCTACAGAAGCTTCCATTGTCGAGGAAGATCTGCCTACTGAGTCAGTGTGGGTGGAAATTAGGAACAGCAAGGGAGCAGTCACCTCGTTAGGGGTTTACTACAGGCCCCCCAATAGCAGCAGGGAGATTGAAGAAAGCATAGGTCGGCAGATTTTGGAAAAGTGTGCACGCAGTAGGGTTGTTGTAATGGGTGACTTTAACTTTCCTAATATTGATTGGAACCTCCTTCGAGCAGAAGATTTGAATGGAGCTGTTTTTGAAAGGTGTGTTCAGGAGGGTTTCCTAACGCAGTTCGTTGACAGGCCGACGAGGGGAGAGGCCATTCTAGACTTGGTGCTCGGAAATGAGCCGGGGCAGGTATCAGATCTTGTAGTGGGAGAGCATTTTGGTGATAGGGACCATAACTGCCTCACATTCTACATAGCTATGGAGAAGGAGAGGATTAGGCAAAATGGGAGGATATTTAATTGGGGAAGTGGAAACTATGACGCGATTAGACATGAGTTAGGAAGGATGGACTGGGAGCAATTGTTCCATGGTAAGGGAACTATAGACATGTGGAGACTGTTTAAGGAACAGTTGTTGCGAGTAATGAGTAAATATGTCCCTCTGAGACAGGCAAGAAGGGGTAAGATAAAGGAACCTTGGATGACGAGAGCGGTGGAGCTTCTTGTGAAAAGGAAGAAGGTAGCTTACATAAGGTGGAGGAAGCTAGGGTCAAGTTCAGCTAGAGAGGATTACACGCAGGCAAGGAAGGAGCTCAAAAATGGTCTGAGGAGAGCCAGGAGGGGGCACGAGAAAGGCTTGGCAGAACGGATTAGGGAAAACACAAAGGCATTTTACACTTATGTGAGAAATAAGAGAATGGTCAAAGAAAGCGTACGGCCGATCATGGATAGCATAGGGAACTTGTGTGTGGAGTCTGAGGAGGTAGGGGAAGCCCTAAATGAGTTTTTTGCTTCTGTCTTTACGAAAGAAATGAAGTTTGTAGTGAATGAAATCTTTGAAGAGCAGGTGTGCATGCTGAAATGGATAGAGATAGAGGAAGCTGATGTGCTGAAAATTTTGTCAAACATTAAGATTGACAAGTCGCCAGGCCCAGACCAGATTTATCCTCGGCTGCTTTGGGAAGCGAGAAATGCAATTGCTTCGCCACTTGCAAAGATCTTTGCATCCTTGCTCTCCACTGGAATCGTACCTGAGGACTGGAGAGAGGCAATTGTAATTCCTCTCTTCAAGAAAGGAAATAGGGAAATCCCCGGCAATTACAGACCAGTAAGTCTCACGTCTGTCGTCTGCAAGGTGTTAGAAAGGATTCTGAGGGATAGGATTTATGACCATCTGGAAGAGCATGGCTTGATCAAATACAGTCAACACGGCTTTGTGAGGGGTAGGTCATGCCTCACAAACCTTATCGAGTTTTTTGAGGATGTGACTAGAAAAGTTGATGAGGGTCGAGCTGTGGATGTGGTGTATATGGACTTCAGTAAGGCATTTGATAAGGTTCCCCATGGTAGGCTCATTCAGAAGGTCAGGAGGAATGGGATACAGGGGAACTTAGCTGCCTGGATACAGAATTGGCTGGCCAACAGAAGGCAGCGAGTGGTAGTAGAAGGAAAGTATTCTGCCTGGAAGTCAGTGGTGAGTGGGGTTCCACAGGGCTCTGTCCTTGGGTCTCTACTGTTTGTAATTTTTATTAATGACTTGAATGAGGGAATTGAAGGATGGGTCAGCAAGTTTGCAGACGACACAAAGGTCGGAGGGGTCGTTGACAGTATAGAGGGCTGTTGTAGGCTGCAGCAGGACATTGACAGGATGCAGAGATGGGCTGAGAGGTGGCAGACGGAGTTCAACCTGGATAAATGCGATGTGATGCATTTTAGAAGGTCGAATTTGAAAGCTGAGTACAGGATTAAGGATAGGATTCTTGGAAGTGTGGAGGAACAGAGGGATCTTGGTGTGCAGATACATAGATCCCTTAAAATGGCCACCCAAGTGGACAGGGTTGTTAAGAAAGTATATGGTGTTTTGGCTTTCATTAACAGGGGGATTGAGTTTAAGAGTCATGAGATCTTGTTGCAGCTCTATAAAACTTTGGTTAGACCACACTTGGAATAGTTCTGGTCGCCCTATTATAGGAAAGATGTGGATGCTTTGGAGAGGGTTCAGAGGAGGTTTACCAGGATGCTGCCTGGACTGGAGGGCTTATCTTATGAAGAGAGGTTGACTGAGCTCAGACTCTTTTCATTGGAGAAAAGGAGGAGGAGAGGGGACCTAATTGAGGTATACAAGATAATGAGAGGCATAGATAGAGTTGATAGCCAGAGACTATTTCCCAGGGCAGAAATGGCTGCACGAGGGGCCATAGTTTTAAGCTGGTTGGAGGAAAGTATAGAGGGGATGTCAGAGGCGGGTTCTTTACACAGAGAGTTGTGAGAGCATGGAATGCGTTGCCAGCAGCAGTTGTGGAAGCAAGGTCATTGGGATCATTTAAGAGACTGCTGGACATGCATATGGTCACAGAAATTTGAGGGTGCATACATGAGGATCAATGGTCGGCACAACATCATGGGCTGAAGGGCCTGTTCTGTGCTGTACTGTTCTATGTTCTATGTTCTATGTTATGAACATTTAAGTACACAAATAGTTACAATCTATTGCCAAATGCAGATATGATTCAATTACAGAGTAAAAATGAGACCTCTCCTACACTCTACATTTTGAGTCGAAACTAGAATGCGTGTCCCCCTTTGCGGTCTCATTTCAAGATGTATAACCCTGTTTTGTTACGCTTTCAATATGTCCGTTTGTTCCTTACAACACTTTTATTCTTCACATGGTAGAATCTTAACAGTGCCAAAAAAAAAATTCTCGGAACAAAAATAGAGGTTGCTGGAAAAGCTCGGAGGAGAAAAAGCAGAGTTAATGTTTTGGGTCAGGTAATCCTTCCTCAGAACTGATGGTCGCTAGGAAAATGTCGGTTTATCTGCAGAAGATAGGGTAGGGCGAGGGAGTATAGAGTAACCAATAAGTGGGGATAGTGCCCAAAGATAGAGAAGAACGGTTCGACAGACAAAGGAGTTGATGACGATCTGGCTGGGAGGTTGAGTAGCTGTTAATGGGGACTGATAGTAACTAACAATAGGTAGTGTGCAATGGTAGACAATGTGATAACAAGGCCTGGTGTGTGGAGTAGGGGGTGAGGACATGTGAGAGTTCAGGCCCTAAAATGATTGAACTCAATATTGAGTCTGGAGGGCTACGGGATCCCCAAGTGGTAAGTGAGGTGCTGTTCTTCCAGCATACACTGAGCTTCGCTGGAACACTGTAACAAGCCACAGACAGAGATATTGGCCAGGGAACCGGGTGGTGTTTTGAAAAGGCATGCAACTGGAAGCTCAGGGTCTTTTTCAGTTGGCAGAATGTAGGTGTTTTATGAAGTGGCCACCTGGTGTGTGCTTCATTTCCCTGCTATAGAAGAGACCACATTGTGAGCAGCGAATGCAGTAGGCTAGATTCTGGGAAGTGCAGTTGAACTGCTGCTTTGCTGGAAGGTATGTTTGGGCCCTTGGATACTGGGGAGGGAGGAGTTAGATGGGCAGGCATTACACCTTCAACAGTTGCAGGGAAGGGCGCCATGGGGCCGTTGGGAGATACTGGGAGTGATGGAAGAGAGGACCAGGATGTGCTGCAGGGAATGCTCCCTACGGAAGGTGGACAAGGGAGGGAAAGGGAATATGCGTCTGCTGGTGGCGTCCCTCTAGAGGTGGCCGAAATGGTGATTAATGATCTTCTGGATGCAGATGCTGGTGGGATGGTAGGTAAGGACAACCCTATCACTGTTACAGGAGGGAAGAGGGGTGTGAGGGTGGGAGGGCAGGGGATGTGTCAGACCCAGATGAGTGCTCAGTCAACAATCCTTCTGGGGAATCCATGGCTGAGGAAGAAGTTGGATATTTCAGAGGCGCCTTTGTTGAAGTTGGCCTCAAGGGAACATGTGTGAAAGAGACGGAGGAACTGAGAGAATGGAATGGAGTCTTTACAGGAAACAGGGTGCGAGGATGTATAGTCCAGGTAGCTGTGGGAGTCAGTGGGGTTATGGTGGATGTTAGTGGCCAGTCTATCCCCAGAAATGGAAACAGAGTTGTCGAGGAAGGGAAGGGAGGAGTCAGCTGAAAGTGAGGGCAGGATGGTAATTGGAAGTGAAATCAATGAACTTCTCCAATTCTTGATGAGATAAGGACACAGCGCTGATGATATCATCAATGTATCAGAGAAAGATTTGTGGGATGGAGGCTGGAATAGGCCTGGAACAAAGAATGTTCCAAGTACCGCACCAAGAGACAGGTGTAACTGGAGCCTATGCGGGTACCCATGGCCACCCCCTGACCTGAAGAAAATGAGAGGAGTTAAAAGAGAAGTTGTTGAGTTTGAGGGCAAGCTTGGCCAAGTGGAGGAAGGTGGTGGGTGGGATTGGTCAGGCTTCTGCTCCAGGAAGAAGTAGAGAGGCCTGAGACCATCCTAGTGGGGGGTGGACATACAAAGGGATTATACATCCATGGTAAAGAGAACGCAGCTAGAGCCTGCAAACCTGAATTTCTGAAGCTCACATAAAGCACCAGACGAATCATGGATGTACATAGACAGTGACTGGACCAGCGGAGAGAAGACTGAGTCAAGGTAGGAAGAGAAGAGTTCTGTGGGGGAGGATCAGGCTGAAGGCCTACCTGGGCAGTCCTCTTTGTGGGATTTTGGAAGGAGGTAGAAGCAAGCTATGTGGGGCTGGGACACTATCAGCTTGGAGGCAGTGAGGGCGGTGACGGGGGTGGGTGCTGTCGGGGATGTTGGTGGAAAAGGGAGATCACCAAATGCAATGAGATCAGTTACTGTAGTTGACACAATGGCCTGAGGTGCCATGTTGGGGTCATGGTCCAGGGGAAGATAGGAGGAGGTATCTGAGAGCTGGCACTCAGCCTCTGCGATGTAGACATTAGTATGCCAGACGACATCAGCATCCCTGGGAATTGGTCCAGAGATGAGGAACTTCAGGTCTGTGGATGGACTGAGGAGGTTGGAACTACTTTTTCCTTGGAAAAGTGGGTAGGGAGATTGTCGAATTCTTTACCACAGAGGGCTGTCAAGGTTAGGTGATATATTCAAGGCTGAGAGAGATTTTTAATCAGTTAAAGGAACTGAGGGTGGGGGAGAACAGCAGGAAAGTGAAACTGAAGATAATCAGATTAGCTGTGATCTCATTGATTAGCAGCGTAGATGCAATCAGTTGCTCTGATGTCTTATGGAGAATGTTACGAGGAGATTTGATTGATGGGGTGGCTTAAAATCAGGAGGGAACTGGACAGACGGAAAACTGTGTTCCTATTCCAATTGAGAACAAGACAGCATAGATTTAAGGCAATTGGTGTTGGAAATATGGAGGGAAACCATCTCACACAGTGAATGGTTAAGGTCTGGAATGCAGTGAGACAGGTTCAATCAATGCTTTTAAAAGACAAATTTTATTTTAAAATTTATTGGATTGTGGGTGTCAGTGGTCCAACATTTATTGCACATCCCTAATTGCCCAGAGGGCAGTTAAGGATCAAAACCATTACTGTGGGTCTGCAGTCACGTGCAAGCTAGAGTGGGTAAAGAGGGCAGATTTCCTTCTCTAGATATTAGAGTTGATCTTTCTCTGCACCTTCTCTGTACTAAATTCTGCATTCTGTTCTATTTCCCTGAAGTACTTATGTAAGGTATGATAAGACCATAAGACATAGGAGTGGAAGTAAGGCCATTCAACCCATCAAGTCCACTCCGCCACTTAATCATGGCTGATGGGTATTTCAACTCCACTTCCCTGCAATCTCCCCGTAGCCCTTGCTTCCCTGTGAGATCAAGAATGTATCGATCTCCGCCTTGAAGGCATCTAACATCCCGGCCTCCACTGCACTCCGTGGCAATGAATTCCACAAGCCCACCACTCTCTGGCTGAAGAAATGTCGTCTCATTTCAGTTTTAAATTTACCCCCTCTAATTTTAAGGCTGTGCCCACGGGTCCTAGTCTCCCCGCCTAACGGAAACAACTTCCCAGCGTCCACCCTTTCTAAACCATACATTATCTTGAAAGTTTCTATTAGATCTCCCCTCAACCTTCTAAACTCTAATGAGTACAATCCCAGGATCCTCAGCCGTTCATCGTACGTTAAACCTACCATTCCAGGGATCATCCGTGTGAATCTCCGCTGGACACTCTCCAGCGCCAGTATGTCCTTCCTGAGGTGTGGGGCCCAAAATTGGACACATGATCTGCAAATACTTTTCACTGTATGTTGGTACATGTGACAATAATAAATCAAATCAAGTATTGCATTTCCTGAAGGGCATGAGCGACTGGTTTTTATGGCAACAGTTCCACAGTCACCATCAGCCTCACTGCATTTTAATTCCAGATCTTTCAGTAATTTATATTCGCCATCTCTACAGTGGAATTCAAACCTGCATCTCCAGAACATTAGGGCTGCTGGATTACTTGTCCCCATGACTTCACCACCCTGCTACAGTCTCCGTTTGAAACAAAACAATGTGAAAGCGTTAGGGGTGTGGTGTTGAAGTGGAAGGTCATTTGAAGAGCTCAGTGCCTACAAAATGGGCCAAACAGCCTCCTTTGAATTGCGACATCATTCTTCATTTCCAACAGGGCAAACAGAGGGTATCATTTGGCCCATCAAGTCCACACCCACCCTCCGAAGAGCATCCCACACCACCCACCACCCCCACCCCAACTCTATAACCTTGCTTTTCCCATCGGCTAATCCTAACCTACATGTCCCTGGAAACTGCGGACAATTTCCCATGGCCAATCCACCTAACCTGCACATCTTTGGACTGTAAGAGGAAACCGGAGCACCCAGAGAAAACCCCCACAGCTAATGGGAAGAATGTGCAAACTCCACGCTGAGAGTAGCCTGAAGCTGGAATCGAACATGCCACGAGGCAGCAGTGCTAACCACTGAGCCCCTGTGCTGCCCAAGCAGGTGAGGTGATCAGGGAAGTTACACTAGGAGTGTCGGCGAGCCCTGCCCCCGCTATACAGAAAAGTGTATTCATCCCACGATGGAGACCTGCGTTTGACCCAATCCAGCCCCAGGTGGCAAATGGAGCAGACCGTCCCCCATCAGTTGGTACCCACTTTAACCCCTGATCAATGAGCCATCTCTCAGCGAGCTTCATAGTGTACGATTTGGAAAGCTGAGCACTGGTTTCTTTTCAAGTGGCCTCAATCAGGTAAGTTGTGATTGCTGATCGGATCCTTGATGAATTCGCAAAAGGCCAGTAGCCAGATGCTGACTTATTGCTGTTTGATTGCACAAATTAGGTAGAGGTTAAGGCCTTTCAACTCTTTGAGCCTGTTTCTCCATCGGCTCTGATCTGATTGTGGTCTCAGTTCTGCCTTCCTGCCTGTTATGGTTCCCCTTGTTAGTTGAAAATCTACCTACCTCAGTCATAAAAATGCCTCTGCCTCCCCTCTGGAGAAGAGTTTCAAAGACCCACGACCCTCTAAGGGAAAAACCATTACCATCTTGAATGACCGTTCCTGTTTTGACACAGCTCTCCCTCGTTCTAGCCTTGTCTCCTGAGGGGAGGCATCTTTCTAACATCCAACCCGTTCATCTCCCTTTAGGACCTCACACATTTCAACAAGGTCCTTTTCATTTCATTCTTATTGCAACATTCCTAGAAGGAATGTGGAGTCATGACTTCATGTTAATTCCTGGCCATAATCAGTGGCAAGATAATAAAATGTGAGGCTGGATGAACACAGCAGGCCAAGCAGCATCTCAGGAGCACAAAAGCTGACGTTTCGGGCCTAGACCCTTCATCAGAGAGGGGGATGGGGAGAGGGAACTGGAATAAATAGGGAGAGAGGGGGAGGCGGACCGAAGATGGAGAGTAAAGAAGATAGGTGGAGAGAGTATAGGTGGGGAGGTAGGGAGGGGATAGGTCAGTCCAGGGAAGACGGACAGGTCAAGGAGGTGGGATGAGGTTAGTAGGTAGCTGGGGGTGCGGTTTGGGGTGGGAGGAAGGGATAGGTGAGAGGAAGAACCGGTTAGGGAGGCAGAGACAGGTTGGACTGGTTTTGGGATGCAGTGGGTGGGGGGGAAGAGCTGGGCTGGTTGTGTGGTGCAGTGGGGGGAGGGGATGAACTGGGCTGGTTTAGGGATGCAGTGGGGGAAGGGGAGATTTTGAAACTGGTGAAGTCCACATTGATACCATTGGGCTGCAGGGTTCCCAGGCGGAATATGAGTTGCTGTTCCTGCAACCTTCGGGTGGCATCATTGTGGCAGTGCAGGAGGCCCATGATGGACATGTCATCTAGAGAATGGGAGGGGGAGTGGAAATGGTTTGCGACTTCGCAACAAACAACTGCACCTCCCAGTCGCAAACCATTTCCACTGGGAGGTGCCAAGATAATAAAATGTGAGGCTGGATGAACACAGCAGGCCAAGCAGCATCTCAGGAGCACAAAAGCTGACGTTTCGGGCCTAGACCCTTCATCAGAGAGGGGGATGGGGAGAGGGAACTGGAATAAATAGGGAGAGAGGGGGAGGCGGACCGAAGATGGAGAGTAAAGAAGATAGGTGGAGAGGGTGTAGGTGGGGAGGTAGGGAGGGGATAGGTCAGTCCAGGGAAGACGGACAGGTCAAGGAGGTGGGATGAGGTTAGTAGGTAGCTGGGGGTGCGGCTTGGGGTGGGAGGAAGGGATGGGTGAGAGGAAGAACCGGTTAGGGAGGCAGAGACAGGTTGGACTGGTTTTGGGATGCAGTGGGTGGGGGGGAAGAGCTGGGCTGGTTGTGTGGTGCAGTGGGGGGAGGGGATGAACTGGGCTGGTTTAGGGATGCAGTGGGGGAAGGGGAGATTTTGAAACTGGTGAAGTCCACATTGATACCATATGGCTGCAGGGTTCCCAGGCGGAATATGAGTTGCTGTTCCTGCAACCTTTGGGTGGCATCATTGTGGCAGTGCAGGAGGCCCATGATGGACATGTCATCAAGAGAATGGGAGGGGGAGTGGAAATGGTTTGCGACTGGGAGGTGCAGTTGTTTGTTGCGAACTGAGCGGAGGTGTTCTGCAAAGCGGTCCCCAAGCCTCCGCTTGGTTTCCCCAATGTAGAGGAAGCCGCACCGGGTACAGTGGATGCAGTATACCACATTGGCAGATGTGCAGGTGAACCTCTGCTTAATGTGGAATGTCATCTTGGGGCCTGGGATGGGGGTGAGGGAGGAGGTGTGGGGACAAGTGTAGCGGTTGCAGGGGAAGGTGCCGGGTGTGGTGGGGTTGGAGGGCAGTGTGGAGCGAACAAGGGAGTCACGGAGAGAGTGGTCTCTCCGGAAAGCAGACAGGGGAGGGGATGGAAAAATGTCTTGGGTGGTGGGGTCGGATTGTAAATGGCGGAAGTGTCGGAGGATAATGCGTTGTATCCGGAGGTTGGTAGGGTGGTGTGTGAGAACGAGGGGGATCCTCTTGGGGCGGTTGTGGCGGGGGCGGGGTGTGAGGGATGTGTCGCGGGAGATGCGGGAGACGCGGTCAAGGGCGTTCTCAATCACCGTGGGGGGAAAGTTGCGGTCCTTAAAGAACTTGGACATCTGGGATGTGCGGGAGTGGAATGTCTTATCGTGGGAGCAGATGCGGCGGAGGCGGAGGAATTGGGAATAGGGGATGGAATTTTTGCAGGAGGGTGGGTGGGAGGAGGTGTATTCTAGGTAGCTGTGGGAGTCGGTGGGCTTGAAATGGACATCAGTTACAAGCTGGTTGCCTGAGATGGAGACTGAGGTGGGAGGAAGGGATAGGTGAGAGGAAGAACCGGTTAGGGAGGCAGAGACAGGTTGGACTGGTTTTGGGATGCAGTGGGTGGGGGGGAAGAGCTGGGCTGGTTGTGTGGTGCAGTCGGGGGAGGGGACGAACTAGGCTGGTTTAGGGATGCAGTAGGGGAAGGGGAGATTTTGAAACTGGTGAAGTCCACATTGATACCATATGGCTGCAGGGTTCCCAGGTGGAATATGAGTTGCTGTTCCTGCAACCTTCGGGTGGCATCATTGTGGCAGTGCAGGAGGCCCATGATGGACTGGGAGGTGCACTTGTTTGTTGCGAAGTCGCAAACCATTTCCACTCCCCCTCCCATTCTCTAGATGACATGTCCATCATGGGCCTCCTGCACTGCCACAATGATGCCACCCGAAGGTTGCAGGAACAGCAACTCATATTCCGCTTGGGAACCCTGCAGCCTAATGGTATCAATGTGGACTTCACCAGTTTCAAAATCTCCCCTTCCCCCACTGCATCCCTAAACCAGCCCAGTTCGTCCCCTCCCCCCACTGCACCACACAACCAGCCCAGCTCTTCCCCCCCACCCACTGCATCCCAAAACCAGTCCAACCTGTCTCTGCCTCCCTAACCGGTTCTTCCTCTCACCTATCCCTTCCTCCCACCCCAAACCGCACCCCCAGCTACCTACTAACCTCATCCCACCTCCTTGACCTGTCCGTCTTCCCTGGACTGACCTATCCCCTCCCTACCTCCCCACCTACACTCTCTCCACCTATCTTCTTTACTCTCCATCTTCGGTCCGCCTCCCCCTCTCTCCCTATTTATTCCAGTTCCCTCTCCCCATCCCCCTCTCTGATGAAGGGTCTAGGCCCGAAATGTCAGCTTTTGTCTTTCTGAGATGCTGCTTGGCCTGCTGTGTTCATCCAGCCTCACATTTTATTATCTTGGAATTCTCCAGCATCTGCAGTTCCCATTATCTATAATCAGTGGCAAATGTGTCTTAGGTGATACCATATTCAGGAACACTTTCATACAAAGAAATACCAAGTATTTGCCTAAGGATGACTAGGTGATGTTAACATAGCAAGGTCTCTCTGATATCCATACATTCTAGGGTTCTACTAATTAGAGTGTAGTCCCCTACCTTGTTATCCCTTCCCACTTTTCTGAGTTGAATTCCATCTACCACTGGACTGCCCTGTTGAAATCCTCCTGCAGTTTACAGTTACCATCCTACTTACCACTTTCCCATCATAGAATCCCTATGGTCTGGACACAGGCCATTCAGCCCATCAGGTCTACACTGTCCCTCTGAACAGCATCCCACCCAGACCCACCCAATCCCTGCAACCCTGCATTTCCCACAGCTAATCTATCTAACCTACACATCCCTAGATATTAAGGGGCAATTTAGCATGGCCGATCCACCTAACCTGTACATCTTTGGACTGGAGCACCCGGAGGAAGCCCAGGCAGACACGGGGAGATCATGCAGACACCACACAGACGGCTGTCTGAGGGTGAAATCAAACCTGGGTCCCCGGCACTGTGAGGCAGCAGCGCTAACCACTGAGCCACCCAGTTTCAGGTAAAACTTTTGCAGAGGCACTCGAGGAGGAATTGGTCAGTGCGCACCCCAATACAAAAAAGAAATACAGTGGATGCTGGAAATTAATGCTGGAAACAAGATCAGAAATTAATACTGGACAACTCGGTTGGTCTGGTAACATTTGCAGAGAGAAAGCAGAGTTAACATTTTGGGTCTAGTGAGTTCAGAAGAATGGTCACTGGACCAGAAGAAGTCCCAATGCTTTCGGTATCTAAAGCCCTCCTAAATCTCTCCAGCCACCCTTTTATCTGCTCCATCCTTCTACTCTTAAGCTCGCTACTATGTGCCGCTGGGGGTGATTCAGAGATTAATACCTTTAAAGTCCTGCTTTTCAATTCCTTACATAACTCCCTAAAGTTGTTTGCATTTTTCTTCTGCCCTACATCACTAGTCCCAACGAGGCTGTTCACGTTCTCCCTTCATTTCAAGCCATCTTTGACTGTGACACACATGGTAGCTCAGCGGTGAACACTGCTGCCTCCCAGCACCACGGATCACGGTTCAATTCCACCCTCAAACAACTATCTGTGTGGAGTTTGCACGTTCTCCTCATGTCTGTGTGGGAATCTGCCAGGCGCTCTAGTTTCCTCCCACAGTCCAAAGACGTACAGGTTAGGGTGAATTGGCCATGCTAAGTTGCCCATAGTGTCCAGGGATACGAAGATTAGGTGGATTAGCAATGGAAAATCCAAGATGGGATGCTCTTTAGAAGGTTGGTGTAGACTAAATGGGCTGAATGGCCTCTGCTGCACTGTAAGGATTCAATGATTCGAAGCAACATGCCGCCCTGAGTCACATCTATGGTTACAAAAATGCCTGTCTACTCCTCTTGCTAATCAATTCCCCACCTTTATTGCCTTTCCACGCCCCTTCCTCCTCTCTTGAGGAAGCTCTGCCTGGCCTCCACAGAAGAACTGTCACCCTCACCATTTTCCTAGGCCCTGGAAATGGCTTGTGAGTGAGATCAATGCGGGTGCATTCCCTTACTACCTGCCTGGTCCCTTTCTTCTCTCTGGTGGTCACCCATTCCCCCTTCCTGTCAGTACTTCCTGAAAGTTGGCAGTGCCCTCAAACTCCAAATCCATGAGCTTGAGTTTCTCCTGCATCCAGGGTCATCCAAACCACCAGGAGCAGCTTCGATTTCCCACGTAGTGCAACTCACAGGCCTGAGATCCTTAGATATACCTTCATTAAATAAAAAATGTACCCTTGCTTTTATTTTCTCATTATTCCTACATAAGCAGAGACAAGAAAAATCTCCTCATCAGAAAAAAAATCAGACCCTTTAACTCCATCAGATGAGCAAACTTTGTGTTGATGTTCTGAAATGTTAATTATCTACAGAATGGTTTTTACACTGTTTAATGTTGTAGCTTAAGTCAATATCCAGGGAGGAGATGCAAGAAATACTCATCAGTTACATTGAGATAGTAAGAACTGCCAATGCTGGAGTCAGAAATAACACAGTGTGGAGCTAAGGAACACAGCAGGCCAGGCAGCATCAGAGGAGCAGGGAAGCTGACGTTTCAGGTCAGGACCCTTCTTGAGAAATGGGGGAGGGGGAAGGGAGCTCTGAAATAAAGAGAGTGGAGGGTGGGGCTGGGGAAGGGCAGGATGGTGATAGGGGGTGGTTGGGATTGGTCAGTGAGGTGGGTGGGGCGGATAGGTTGGAGAGAAGATGGACAGGTTGTGTCAGAGTCAAGGAGGAGAGGGAGGGTTGGTGATGGGATGAGGCCGGGGGCGGGGAGATTTTGAAACTGGTAAAGTCCACAATGAGCCATCACCAGACTGTCTTCCCTTCTCTGACTTCACTCAATTCTACTCTCTTGTTAGAATTACACAGGCTCTGCACTTCGTGTGCCATTGTCATAATCCTTGATCACACTTTTGAATTCCTATGCCAAGATCGCTCACTCAGTTTTTCCCTGTCAACTGTAACAGTTCAGCTACAGCCTCTGGGCATTAGATGGCACCATGCATTTAATTTTTGACAGGTCTATCCACTCTATTGCCGTTTCCTGGAATAAACAAACCTGCCTCTGCATAACAAGTGTATAAATGTATTTTAAAAGGAAATCTTTAGAAAGGGTACATCACTTTTCACAAGTTTATTTAAATTGCTAGTATTAAGAGTGCCAAGTAAAGGAACGCTAGGACATATCACATCACAAGCTAATATGTACATTGGGGTTTGGCATCTATCATAAACTTTACTCTTCAATTTAAAGTTAACAAATATTGATTACCAGCCTAAAAACACCATGATTTAAAAATTTGCATTCTTGTGTTCCAAGCCTTCCATGACCTCACTCTTTCTTATCTCGACATCTTCCTACAGCCCTGCAATTATTCTGTGTTCCCCCAGTTTGAACCAATTTCTTATCCTGTCTTCCTTTACCCTCCCATCAGTGACCACGCCTTCCATGGTCTTTATCCCCAGATCTCCCACAATAATCCTTTCTGCCTCACTCCTGCTAATCAAATATTTCTCCTTGATGAAACCTGTCCTGAGACCTCCTTAAATGGCTTGTGATCAATTCTCTGTGTGTGAAAAGACAAGCATTCTGGCAAAGCTTTTATCCTGGTAATCATCAAGACACCACTCAAAAAATGGCAAATTTCGAATGATCAGGACAAATTGTATTGCTGGAGAAAGGGTGCTGATTGGTTAGCAAGCTGATTGTGATTGGCCAAGGTGTTCCCATGGAGAGTGAAACCAGGAACTATAGGCTCCCAAGGCAACACTTGATGAACAATCCCAAAGGTGCCGATAGTGACACCAACCAACAATTTAAGATCATCAGATGAGCCCACAATGTGGTTCACTTACAGTGAACCTGAAGTGACATACATTCATTCACAGGGATGCAGTCTCTGCAAATGAAAGGAATTTCCAGGCAAACTAGGGAACCACGAGTCTTTAGCAAAGAAGGAATTGAAGGCAAATATTATTCGGAAAAACAAGATAGGTGCTGGAGAATTTAACGGGACTGAAAGCTGACCAGTCTCTGGGCCTGATAATCTACAATCCAGGGTGCTAAAGGAAAGGTTAGCCATGAAAGTAGTGGATACGTTGGCTGGCATCTTACAGAATTCTGCACACTCTGGAACTGTCTTGGAAAACTGGAGGGTGGCAAATCTATCGTGTACTATCTTAAAAAAGGTGGTAGGCGATAAACCAGAATTAGAAGCTGGTTAGCTGAATGTGAGCAGAAGAGAAAATGCTGGGCCCTATTATAGCAGAGGCGATGACAGGACACTGAAAAAATACCAACGGGATTAAACAAAGCCAGCATGGAGACTTGAAAGGGAAATTGTGTCTGACAAAGCAACCAGTGTTTATTCCTAATGAGCAGAATAGATGAGGGAGAACTAATGGATGTGGTGTATTTGAGTTTTGAGGAAGCATTTGAGAAATTGTTGCATAAGAGGTCATTGTATCAAATCAACCATACACGGGTTTGGAGATAAGATAGGAAATTGTTACGCAGACAGGAAACAGAGGAGATGGAATTAATAGCATGTTTTTGGAGTGGAAGGCTGTAGGAGTACCATAGAGTTGACCAACTATTCCCAGGCTGTGTCATAGAGTTATACAGCACAGAAACAGACCCTTCAGTCCAAGTTGTCCATGCTGACCAGATATCCTAAATTAATCCAGTCCCATTTGCCAGCATTTGGCCCATATCCCTCTTAAACCCTTCCTGTTCATGATGCCTTTTCCACCACCTCCTCTGGCAGTTTGCTTCATACATGCATCACACTCTGCGTGAAAATGTTGCTCCTCAGGTCCATTTTAAATCTTTCCCCTCTCGCCTTAAACCTATGCCCCTCTAGTTTTGGACTCCCTCACCCTGGGGGAAAAGACCTTGCTATTCATCCTATCCATGCCTCTGATGATTTTGTAAACTTCTATAAGGTCATCCCTCAGCCTCTGATGAACCAGGGAAAATGGCCCCAGCCTATTCAGCCTCTCCCTGTAGCTCAAACCCTCCAACCCTGGCAACATCCTTGTAAACTTTTCTGCAGTCCTTTCAAGTTTAACATCCTTCCAGTAGCAGGGAGGTGAGAACCATGTGCAATATTCCAAAAGTGGCCTAACCAATGTCCTGTACAGCTGCAACATGACATCCTGACTCCCACACGTAATGCACTGATGGAAGAAGGCAAGTGTACCAAACACCTCCTTCACCCTCCTGTCACTGCGACTTCATTTTCAAGGAACTGGGAAGCTGCACCCGAAGATCCCTTCGGGAAGGGCCTCTTGTAGCTTTCTAATTCTGATTGAGCAGCTGAAATTGTGACATTTTCTTCTCTGGCTATCACTCCTTAAGATTTCTTTCCTCTCTTGCGATTGCAAGAACCTTTTCCTTTGTTGAATGGTCTGCACGTGGAATATTCAGTAAATACTTGGCATGCACATCTCGAAGACCGCTATTTACTGCCACAAATCTTTATTTAGTATCCAGATTTTGCAGACCTTCAGGAGAGTGGATAGAATGGCGTTCCTTGTGAGGGTGCTCTTTGTTGTAAGCTTCCTTATTGTTCATCTTTGCAAAATTAACCCAAACATCTTTTCCCTGCATGTTTCGTAGTCCATTTGAGCACCTGTGACAATAAAGCTAATTCCAATTCTTTATCCTGCTTCTAACACTTGCATCACCAGTGTCACCTTCTGTTAACATTTATCTTCAGCTCACTCCAACCTGCATCATCTCATTGAATGGCAGAATGGATTTGATGGGCCAAATGGCCATATTCCCCTCCTGTGCTGTATGGACACCGCCCAGGAGTTTTGATTTCAATGTAGCGGCAATGAAGGAGTAGATTCTTGTGATGATGTAGCAGCTTTGGGAGGTTATTTCGTCCTTTTTGTTTTGAAGAGAGGTTATAAGGCTGAAGTGTGGAGCAGGCTGGTGTTGTTGGAAACAGCTTGGGTGGACTTGGATTTTTTTGTGAAATGCAGCTTGAATGGGGGTGGCCTCTCACAGATCCAGATTTCTAGTTTTCGTTTTGTTTTTCAGTAGCCTCAGATGCTATTGGGGTCAGAGTTGGAAGCTTCAGTGAATGTCTCCTGGGCTGCTAGCCTCTCTTGATGTTTTTTGGCCTCCTGGATTGGAGAACTGCATGTGAGAATCTGTAGCTGAATTTTCCTTTTTGCCAAGGCGTGCATTAATGCGATGTTACTGTATTGGAACAGTCAATTAGTAATAAGTACTGTGTCTATTATTCAGTTAAGTTTCCCAATAGTTAAGTTCTTCTAAACTCCTTTTTCTTCTGTTTGTATTTTAACTACAGCATTTAAATGCATTATGTTTTGCTTAATGTTGGGTAGTTTGCCCAGTGTATCACAGCTGGAACATGGAATTTCACATCACCTTTAAAATAAGAAAAAGTTAGGGGCCTGATTGACCTAACTAAAATATTTTGACGTGGTCTTGTCCATAAGATTCTATTCAACGTGATTGGAATGAATGCGGAGGTGAAGTCCCTGATGATGAGCATTATATCAACAAGCACAGCAAAGGTTGTGATGAATTGAAATTGGTGAGCAGAGGTGAAAGGGGGAGCATTGTGGAGATTTACCGAATATCTGCGACGAACCCCAGAGATGAATATGAGGTTTGAATCTTGACAGGTTCTTCATTTATAAATCAGAGGTTGCCTTATCCAGAGCGGAGTTATCATTTGCAGGCTTTAGTTCCATATACGTTAAACGTGCACATAGCCATCACAGGTTGCATGGGTTCGATGTATTGGCCTGCAGGTGAAAGGCAATCAGGTGAGTGTGGAATAAAAAGTTGGCCCTTTGGCCCATCTGATTTCATGGTGTTACATTGTGGTCTCCTGCCGGCAACTTAAGTTAACATGTAATCAAACTAATAGTCCTCCTAATGACAGCACAGCCTAATGACTAACCAGCCACTCTGATAATGTGGCTGTTGTGTTACATCTCAAAAGCACGTACGTGGGGCACCCCTGAAATAGTTGTGATATCCTCGCTGATTGATAGTGTGCAACCTGAGGAGAGCAGTATCTCAGCCTCCATCTTAACTGGGATCTCTTAAAGCATGGAATGCTGTTGGACGTGTGTGACTGTTTGCAACCAGATTGCTCACTATTCGCCCAGAAACGGCAGTGCAGCACATCTACCAGGAGCTGTGCTAAAATTCAAATGAATCCTTCAATGCTTTGTTACTCACCTGTCAGGTCCTTAAGTTACAGGAGCTAACATAACTAGTGCCACATAAAGTTCAAATACTCAACTGGAGGGAAATGTCTACTTTGTGGGGGGCAGATCTTTTTTACCATTGCATTGCAATACTCCCTCAGCACTGCAACACTCCCTTAACACTGCAACACTCCCTCAACACTGCAACACTCCCTCAGCACTGCAATACTCCAACAGCACTGCAATACTCCCTCAGCCCTGCAACACTCCCTCAACACTGCAACACTCCCTCAGCACTGCAATACTCCCATAGCACTGCAATACTCCCTCAGCACTGCATCACTCCCTTAGCACTGCATCTCTCCCTCAGCACTGCAACACTCCCTCAGCAGTGCAATAATCCCTCAGCACTGCAACACTCCCTCGGCACCGGATATTGCCCGCAGCACTGCATCTCTCCCTCAGCACTGCAATACTCCCATAGCACGGCAACACTCCCTCAGCACTGCAATACTCCCACAGCACTGCAATACTCCCTCAGCCCTGCAACACTCCCTCAACACTGCAACACTCCCTCAGCACTGCAATACTCCCATAGCACTGCAATACTCCCTCAGCACTGCAACACTCCCTCAACACTGCAATACTCCCTCAACACTGCAACACTCCCTCAGCACTGCAATACTCCCACAGCACTGCAATACTCCCTCAGCCCTGCAACACTCCCTCAACACCTCAACACTCCCTCAGCACTGCAATACTCCCATAGCACTGCAATACTCCCTCAGCACTGCATCACTCCCTTAGCACTGCATCTCTCCCTCAGCACTGCAACACTCCCTCAGCAGTGCAATAATCCCTCAGCACTGCAACACTCCCTCGGCACCGGATATTGCCCACAGCACTGCATCTCTCCCTCAGCACTGCAATACTCCCATAGCACTGCAACACTCCCTCAGCACTGCAATACTCCCACAGCACTGCAATACTCCCTCAGCCCTGCAACACTCCCTTAACACTGCAACACTCCCTCAGCACTGCAATACTCCCATAGCACTGCAATACTCTCCCTCAGCACTGCATCACTCCATTAGCACTGCATCTCTCCATCAGCACTGCAACACTCCCTCAGCAGTGCAATAATCCCTCAGCACTGCAACACTCCCTCGGCACTGGATATTGCCCTCAGCACTGCATCTCTCCCTCAGCACTGCAATACTCCCATAGCACTGCAATACTCCCTCAGCACTGCAACAATCCCTCAGCACTGCATTACTCCCTCAGCACTGCATCTCTCCCTCAGCACTGCAACACTCCCTCAGCACTGCAACACTCCCTCAGCACTGCAATACTCCCACAGCACTGCAATACTCCCTCAGCCCTGCAACACTCCCTCAACACTGCAACACTCCCTCAGCACTGCAATACTCCCATAGCACTGCAATACTCCCTCAGCACTGCATCACTCCCTCAGCACTGCATCTCTCCCTCAGCACTGCAACACTCCCTCGGCACTAGATATTGCCCTCAGCACTGAATCTCTCCCTCAGCACTGCAATACTCCCGTACCACTGCAATACTCCCTCAGCACTGCAACAATCCCTCAGCACTGCATCACTCCCTCAGCACTGCATCTCTCCCTCAGCACTGCAACACTCCCTCAGCACTGCAACACTCCCTCAGCACTGGATATTTCCCTCAGCGCTGCATCACTCCCTCAGCACTGCAACACTCCATCAACACAGCAACACTCCCTCAGCACTGCAACACTCCCTCTGCACTGCATCTCTCCCTCAGCACTGCAACACTCCATCAGCACAGCAACACTCCCTCAGCACTGCAACACTCCCTCAGCACTGCATCTCTCCCTCAGCACTGCAACACTCCCTCAGCACTGCAACACTCCGTCAGCACTGCAATACTCCCTCAGCACTGCAACACTCCCTCAGAACTGTATATTGCCCTCAGCACTGCATCTCTCCCTCAGCATCGCAACATTCCCTCTGCACTGCATCTCTCCCTCAGCACAGCAACACAGCCACAGGACGGCAAGACTCCCTCAGCCCTGCTACACTCCCTCAGCACTGCAACACTGCCTCAGCACTGCATCTCTCCCTCAGCACTGCAACACTCCCTCAGCAGTGCAATAATCCCTCAGCACTGCAACATTCCCTCGGCACTGGATATTGCCCTCAGCACTGCATCTCTCCCTCAGCACTGCAATCATCCCATAGCACTGCAATACTCCCACAGCACTGCAACAATCCCTCAGCACTGCATCACTCCCTCAGCATTGCATCTCTCCCTCAGCACTGCAACACTCCCTCAGCATGGCAACACTCCCTTGGCACTGGATATTGCCCTCAGCACTGCATCTCTCCCTCAGTACTGCAACACTCCATCAGCACTGCAACACTCCCTCAGCACTGCAACACTCCCTCAGCACTGCAACACGGCCTCAGCACTGCAACACTCACCCAGCACTGCATCTCTCCCTCAGCACTGCAGCACTCCCTCAGCACTGCAACACTCCCTCAGCACTGCAACACACCCTCAACACTGCATCTCTCCCTCAGCACTGCATCTTTCCCTCAGCACTGCATCACTCCCTCAGCATTGCATCTCTCCCTCAGCACTGCAACACTCCCTCAGCATGGCAACACTCCCTTGGCACTGGATATTGCCCTCAGCACTGCATCACTCCCTCAGCATTGCATCTCTCCCTCAGCACTGCAACACTCCCTCAGCATGGCAACACTCCCTTGGCACTGGATATTGCCCTCAGCACTGCATCTCGCCCTCAGCACTGCAACACTCCATCAGCACTGCAACACTCCCTCAGCACTGCAACACTCCATCAGCACAGCAACACTCCCTCAGCAGTGCAACACTGCCTCAGCACTGCATCTCTCCCTCAGCACTGCAACATACCTTCAAGCACTGCAACACTGCCTCAGCACTGCATCTCTCCCTCAGCACTGTAACACTCCCCCAGCACTGCATCTTTCCCTCAGCACTACAACATTCCCTCAGCACTGCAACACTCCCTCAGCAGTGCAATAATCCCTCAGCACTGCAACACTCCCTCGGCACCGGATATTGCCCGCAGCACTGCATTTCTCCCTCAGCACTGCAATACTCCCATAGCACGGCAACACTCCCTCAGCACTGCAATACTCCCACAGCACTGCAATACTCCCTCAGCCCTGCAACACTCCCTCAACACTGCAACACTCCCTCAACACTGCAATACTCCCATAGCACTGCAATACTCCCTCAGCACTGCAACACTCCCTCAACACTGCAATACTCCCTCAACACCTCAACACTCCCTCAGCACTGCAATACTCCCATAGCACTGCAATACTCCCTCAGCACTGCATCACTCCCTTAGCACTGCATCTCTCCCTCAGCACTGCAACACTCCCTCAGCAGTGCAATAATCCCTCAGCACTGCAACACTCCCTCGGCACCGGATATTGCCCACAGCACTGCATCTCTCCCTCAGCACTGCAATACTCCCATAGCACTGCAACACTCCCTCAGCACTGCAATACTCCCACAGCACTGCAATACTCCATCAGCCCTGCAACACTCCCTTAACACTGCAACACTCCCTCAGCACTGCAATACTCCCATAGCACTGCAATACTCTCCCTCAGCACTGCATCACTCCATTAGCACTGCATCTCTCCATCAGCACTGCAACACTCCCTCAGCAGTGCAATAATCCCTCAGCACTGCAACACTCCCTCGGCACTGGATATTGCCCTCAGCACTGCATCTCTCCCTCAGCACTGCAATACTCCCATAGCACTGCAATACTCCCTCAGCACTGCAACAATCCCTCAGCACTGCATTACTCCCTCAGCACTGCATCTCTCCCTCAGCACTGCAACACTCCCTCAGCACTGCAACACTCCCTCAGCACTGCAATACTCCCACAGCACTGCAATACTCCCTCAGCCCTGCAACACTCCCTCAACACTGCAACACTCCCTCAGCACTGCAATACTCCCATAGCACTGCAATACTCCCTCAGCACTGCATCACTCCCTCAGCACTGCATCTCTCCCTCAGCACTGCAACACTCCCTCGGCACTAGATATTGCCCTCAGCACTGAATCTCTCCCTCAGCACTGCAATACTCCCGTACCACTGCAATACTCCCTCAGCACTGCAACAATCCCTCAGCACTGCATCACTCCCTCAGCACTGCATCTCTCCCTCAGCACTGCAACACTCCCTCAGCACTGCAACACTCCCTCAGCACTGGATATTTCCCTCAGCGCTGCATCACTCCCTCAGCACTGCAACACTCCATCAACACAGCAACACTCCCTCAGCACTGCAACACTCCCTCAGCACTGCAACACTCCCTCAGCACTGCAACACTCCATCAGCACAGCAAGACTCCCTCAGCACTGCAACACTCCATCAGCACAGCAACACTCCCTCAGCAGTGCAACACTGCCTCAGCACTGCATCTCTCCCTCAGCACTGCAACATACCTTCAGCACTGCAACACTGCCTCAGCACTGCATCTCTCCCTCAGCACTGTAACACTCCCCCAGCACTGCATCTTTCCCTCAGCACTACAACATTCCCTCAGCACTGCAACACTCCCTCAGCAGTGCAATAATCCCTCAGCACTGCAACACTCCCTCGGCACCGGATATTGCCCGCAGCACTGCATCTCTCCCTCAGCACTGCAATACTCCCATAGCACGGCAACACTCCCTCAGCACTGCAATACTCCCACAGCACTGCAATACTCCCTCAGCCCTGCAACACTCCCTCAACACTGCAATACTCCCATAGCACTGCAATACTCCCTCAGCACTGCAACACTCCCTCAACACTGCAATACTCCCTCAACACCTCAACACTCCCTCAGCACTGCAATACTCCCATAGCACTGCAATACTCCCTCAGCACTGCATCACTCCCTTAGCACTGCATCTCTCCCTCAGCACTGCAACACTCCCTCAGCAGTGCAATAATCCCTCAGCACTGCAACACTCCCTCGGCACCGGATATTGCCCACAGCACTGCATCTCTCCCTCAGCACTGCAATACTCCCATAGCACTGCAACACTCCCTCAGCACTGCAATACTCCCACAGCACTGCAATACTCCATCAGCCCTGCAACACTCCCTTAACACTGCAACACTCCCTCAGCACTGCAATACTCCCATAGCACTGCAATACTCTCCCTCAGCACTGCATCACTCCATTAGCACTGCATCTCTCCATCAGCACTGCAACACTCCCTCAGCAGTGCAATAATCCCTCAGCACTGCAACACTCCCTCGGCACTGGATATTGCCCTCAGCACTGCATCTCTCCCTCAGCACTGCAATACTCCCATAGCACTGCAATACTCCCTCAGCACTGCAACAATCCCTCAGCACTGCATTACTCCCTCAGCACTGCATCTCTCCCTCAGCACTGCAACACTCCCTCAGCACTGCAACACTCCCTCAGCACTGCAATACTCCCACAGCACTGCAATACTCCCTCAGCCCTGCAACACTCCCTCAACACTGCAACACTCCCTCAGCACTGCAATACTCCCATAGCACTGCAATACTCCCTCAGCACTGCATCACTCCCTCAGCACTGCATCTCTCCCTCAGCACTGCAACACTCCCTCGGCACTAGATATTGCCCTCAGCACTGAATCTCTCCCTCAGCACTGCAATACTCCCGTACCACTGCAATACTCCCTCAGCACTGCAACAATCCCTCAGCACTGCATCACTCCCTCAGCACTGCATCTCTCCCTCAGCACTGCAACACTCCCTCAGCACTGCAACACTCCCTCAGCACTGGATATTTCCCTCAGCACTGCATCACTCCCTCAGCACTGCAACACTCCATCAACACAGCAACACTCCCTCAGCACTGCAACACTCCCTCTGCACTGCATCTCTCCCTCAGCACTGCAACACTCCATCAGCACAGCAACACTCCCTCAGCACTGCAACACTCCCTCAGCACTGCATCTCTCCCTCAGCACTGCAACACTCCCTCAGCACTGCAACACTCCGTCAGCACTGCAATACTCCCTCAGCACTGCAACACTCCCTCAGAACTGTATATTGCCCTCAGCACTGCATCTCTCCCTCAGCATCGCAACATTCCCTCTGCACTGCATCTCTCCCTCAGCACAGCAACACAGCCACAGGACGGCAAGACTCCCTCAGCCCTGCTACACTCCCTCAGCACTGCAACACTGCCTCAGCACTGCATCTCTCCCTCAGCACTGCAACACTCCCTCAGCAGTGCAATAATCCCTCAGCACTGCAACATTCCCTCGGCACTGGATATTGCCCTCAGCACTGCATCTCTCCCTCAGCACTGCAATCATCCCATAGCACTGCAATACTCCCACAGCACTGCAACAATCCCTCAGCACTGCATCACTCCCTCAGCATTGCATCTCTCCCTCAGCACTGCAACACTCCCTCAGCATGGCAACACTCCCTTGGCACTGGATATTGCCCTCAGCACTGCATCTCTCCCTCAGTACTGCAACACTCCATCAGCACTGCAACACTCCCTCAGCACTGCAACACTCCCTCAGCACTGCAACACGGCCTCAGCACTGCAACACTCACCCAGCACTGCATCTCTCCCTCAGCACTGCAGCACTCCCTCAGCACTGCAACACTCCCTCAGCACTGCAACACACCCTCAACACTGCATCTCTCCCTCAGCACTGCATCTTTCCCTCAGCACTGCATCACTCCCTCAGCATTGCATCTCTCCCTCAGCACTGCAACACTCCCTCAGCATGGCAACACTCCCTTGGCACTGGATATTGCCCTCAGCACTGCATCACTCCCTCAGCATTGCATCTCTCCCTCAGCACTGCAACACTCCCTCAGCATGGCAACACTCCCTTGGCACTGGATATTGCCCTCAGCACTGCATCTCTCCCTCAGCACTGCAACACTCCCCCAGCACTGCATCTTTCCCTCAGCACTACAACATTCCCTCAGCACTGCAACACTCCCTCAGCACTGCAACACACCCTCAACACTGCATCTCTCCCTCAGCACTGCATCTTTCCCTCAGCACTACAACACTCCCTCAGCACTGCAACATTCCCTCAACACTGCAACACTCCCTCAGCACTGCAACACACCCTCAGCACTGCAACACTCCCTCAGCACTGCAACATTCCCTCAGCACAGCAACACTCCCTCAGCACTGCAACACTCCCTCAGCACTGCAACACTCCCTCAGCACTGCAACACTCCCTCAGCACTGCAACACACCCTCAACACTGCATCTCTCCCTCAGCACTGCATCTTTCCCTCAGCACTACAACACTCCCTCAGCACTGCAACATTCCCTCAACACTGCAACACTCCCTCAGCACTGCAACACACCCTCAGCACTGCAACACTCCCTCAGCACTGCAACATTCCCTCAGCACAGCAACACTCCCTCAGCACTGCAACACTCCCTCAGCACTGCAACACTCCGTCAGCACTGCAACACTCCCTCAGGACTGCAATACTCCCATAGCACTGCAATACTCCCTCAGCACTGCATCACTCCCTCAGCACTGCATCGCTCCCTCAGCACTGCATCTTTCCCTCAGCACTACAACACTCCCTCAACACTGCAACACTCGCTCAGCACTGCAACACTCCCTCAGCACTGCATCTCTCCCCCAGCACTGCAACACTCACTCAGCACTGCAACACTCCCTCAGCACTGCACCTCTCCCTCAGCACTGCAACACTCCCTCAGCACTGCAACACTGCCTCTGCACTGCATCTCTCCCTCAGCACTGCAACACTCCCTCAGCACTGCAACACTCCCTCAGCATGCATCTTTCCCTCAGCACTGTAACACCCCCTCAGCACTGCAACACTCCCTCAGCACTGCAACACTCTCTCAGCACTGCAACACTCCCTCAGCACTGCATCTCTCCCTCAACACTGCAACACTCCCTCAGCACTACAACATTCCCTCAGCACTGCAACACTCCCTCAGCACTTAAACACTCCCTCAGCACTTAAACACTCCCTCAGCACTGTAACACTCCCTCGGCACTGCAACACTCCCTCAGGACTGTACCACTCTCCAACCCTCCCCCCACTCCCTCAACACTGCATCACTCTCTTGGCAGTGTACCACTGCCTCAGCACTGGCATCTCTCCATCAGCACTGCATCACTCTCGCAGCTCTATAAGGTCACGTCTCAACCTCCTACACTCCACTGAAAAATGTACCAGCCTATCCAGCCCTCCTCCTTATAACTCAAACCCTCCAGTCCTGGAAACATCCTGGTTAATGTTTTCTGAACTCTGTCCAGCTTAATAACATCCTTTCTATAACATAATGACCAGAACTGGACACAGTGCTCCAGAAGAGGCCTCACCAACATCCTGTACAACCTCCACATGACGTCCCAACTCCTATACGCAAAGGCCTGAGCTATGAAAGCAAGCGGGCTAAACGCCTTCTTAACCCCCCTGTCCATTTTCCTCCCAAACATGTTCCCTGCTTATATTGTTTGACCTTTATGCCTTTACACTTTTGTGCCTACTTTTGTCAAAACAACCTTAATGTTTAAGCGGAATTATCACTCACCAACAGCAACAAATTTCACATTAACTGAAACATAGAACAATTCGGTCTGTGTGCTCATTAACTAACTTTTACACAGAAAATTCATACTTAAATTGTATTGCTGCTTAGCCTGCTGTGTTCATCCAGCTCTACCCTTTGTTATCTACAGTAACCTGTGATTTTTTTAACACAGCTTGGTAGGAAAATGGTTGAGAAGCCCTGTTATATTAAACAGAATCGCACTGATGCGCATCTCTTGGGGAGCTGGGATTCAGTAGCAAGACAATGAGTGTTTACTTTTCTCTCAGTGAAAGACAAAGAGTCTGGGGCATTAGGGGTAAGAGTCTTTCCAAAGACTACAGCCTTGCCCATCTCCGAGTGGGGCATTCAGAGGCCTGTCCAATCCCTCAGGCAGCTTGCCATGGTTTGCCAGTTTTCCTGCTGGGAACGGGAGCAATTGGGAGAGGAGGTGCTGGTTGAGGTCTTTTGAGTGGCCATTGATTGACCACTTTGGGTCCTTACAATTGGTGAGGGGTCGTTCGTTCGGGCCTTTCCTTTGGCAATTTCACGGTGATGGGACGAAAGCAACTTCCCGGGGGCAACCTGCCCAATTATTTCCTCTTCTCTCCACATCTGGGGAGAGGAAAATCCCACCCTGCCCGCGTAAATGGTTCAAAACGGGAACCTTTGTATGTAAACAGTAATGGTGCAGCCCTGGGCATCTGACCAGCAGGTGGTGCCGTGAAGTGACTTCCTGAAACCCGTCTCCTGATTCTTCTACACATCAAGTGACTGAGGGACACTGGGAATGCACCCATTGGTTAAAACGTGCACTTACGCCTCCATTAGTGACCACCAGGCCAGGCAGGTTCAATCTCATCACTGCGTTGGGAGGCCGAGGATCGCAGCAGCTGTGGGCATCTGGCCAGGCCCTCCGAACGGCCCTGTTAGGAGCAGGGGGTGCCCCCTTGCCTTCCGAGCTGCTCGGCCCGCAGCACCTGCCGGCCAAGGCCTTCAACTCAGAGCGAAAGCGCTCATTGAGCCAACAGTAAATGAAGGGGTTGTAGCAGGTGCTGCTGGTGGCAAGCCAGTGGAAGGTGAAATAGAGAACGTTGCTGCTCTGGACAAGTTGGCTGGAGATGAGTACCACGTAGCAGTTGAGGGGTGACCAACAGACGGCGAAGACCACCACCACCAGCAGCATCATCTTGATGGTCTTCTTCTTCTTGTGGCGCTGGGCAATGTACTGCTCCACGGTGATGTTCCCGATGGCGTTCCTCAGCCACAGTTTCTTGGCGACCGCAGTGTAGGCCATGGTGATGGCCAACAGCGGCAGAGCATACAGTAGACCAAAGGTGGCCAGGTCCAAGTACTTCCAGAACACATCGGACGGCTGTGGGAAAGCGGGAACGCAAAGGCTCCGGACTGTCGTCTCCCTAGGATTGGCAAACGGACAATAGTCAGGGACTGAGAGGAAGAGAAGTGTCTTCATTCAGAGAATCGCAGGTGCGATCACCTCCTGCGCTGGCTGTCCTACAATAAGGGGCACCCTGATGCTTAAAATAGAACGGCCGATGCTGCAAATCTGAAACGAGAGTTGTAATTGTTGGAGAAACTCAACAGGCCTGGCAGCACTGGTGAAGAGAGAAACACAGTCAATGTCTTCTTCGGAACTAGGCTCAAAAATGTTAGGCTTGTTTCTCTCTCTACAGGCACCGCCAGACCTGCACAGCTTCTGTTGCCGTTTTTTTGTTTGGTAAATCCCATTGTGTTTGGGTTGGGATTTGCTGCCCATCTTATTTTTCTACACATCTTAGAACTTCAGGAAAGTTTCATCGTTCATGCAGTCTCTTGCACGAATTTCTCCCTGAGAGCCATGAGGGAGTTAGCTGTATTTGATAGCTGCACCTACCGCTTAAAGCAGTCAATCTCTGCACAAGGACCTATCATCGGACAAGTGTAATCTCATCTTCTCCCTGTAACCCTGCACAGCCGTCCTTTCAGATAATCACCCACTTCCCTCTTTCTGCCTCCACTACTCTCTCAGGCAGCACATTCCAGACCCTAAACCACTTAGAGTCGTAGAGCCGTACACCAGACCCTTCAGTCCAACTCAACGCTGTTGACCAGGTTGCTGAAACTGAGCTGGTCTCATTTGTGTTTGGCCCATATATCTAAACCCTTCCTTTTCATGTACCTGTCCAAATGTCTTTTAAATGATGTCATGGTACCAGCCTCCACCATTTTCTCTGGCAGCTCAATCCATACACGCACTGCCCTCTGCATGAAAAAGTTGCCCCTTAGGTCCCCTCTCACCTTAAACCTATGCCCTCTCGTTTTGGACTCCCCTACCCTGGGGAAAAGATCTTGGCTATTCACCTTATCTGTGCCTCTCGTGATTTTATAAATCTCTGTGAGGGGACAGGCTGACTAGTTCGGGAACAAGCCACTTGTGAAAGCAGAGATCATGGAAACTGCCAATGCTGAAGAATCCAAGATAACAAAGTGTGGAGCTGGATGAACACAGCAGGCCAAGCAGCATCTCAGGAGCACAAAAGCTGACAGTTCGGGCCTAGACCCTTCATTATCTCGTAATCTCTGATCACAATTTTAACCTCACTGTGAAGCCTCTTCCAGGATGCCTATCCTGAAGAAGTTACCCTCCGTCCAACCTCAGGGAATCTCTCTCCTCTCCACCTATCTTCTCCTCTCTCCATGCTCGGTCTGCCTCCCCCTCTCTCCCTATTTATTCCAGAACCCTCACCCCAACCCCCTTTCTGATGAAGGGTCGAGGCCCGAAACGTCAGCTTTTGTGCTCCTGAGGTGCTGCTGGGCCTGCTGTGTTCATCCAGCTTCACACTTGTGAAGGCAGACAGGTTTACTGCCTTCCCAACACTCCTCTGTAGTGATTGTAACGAGGTCGGCCAGATGGACCTCATAGAATATGAGTTTCCTAATTGGGGCTGTAAACCTGGTCCAACCTGGGAGCCCTGGCTGACAGATATAAACAGGGGCATAGATGCCTTCTGGGAGAGGCGTGGAGTGTGGGTTGCTTTGTTTCCCCCACAAACTCTATTTTGATTTCATCCCTGCATTCCTTCTTACTTTTTCTTTCACATAGGCATTGCCCCTACAGACTCTGCTTGATACTGATGCTTTGGTCACATGGGTGTTTTTCCTGTTGGTGGGATGTTGGTAAAGTTATTTGCACAGCTGATTTTTTTTACTATGTCTCACGCCTGCGCACACAAAACGAGGGTACCAGGCAAAATAAGCATGACTACAGAGTCATAAAACACTCACCAGTTATAGAATCATAGAGACATACAGACCCTTCGCGCCAATGCCTGTGTCCATTCCGACCATAACCCCAAACTAAACTAATCCCCACCTGCCTGCGCTTGGCCCATATCCCTCCAAACCTTTCCTATTCATGTTCTTATCCAAACGCCTTTTAAATGTTGTAACTGTACCCATATCCACCACTTCCTCTAGAAGTTCATTCCACGCACAAACCACTCTCTGTGTAAAAGAGTTCCCCTCCTGTCTTTCTCCTGTCACCTCAAAAATATGCCCCTTGTCTTGTACTCCCCACCCGAGGGAAAAGACATCTGCCACTCTCCTTATCTATACCGCTCACGATTTTATAAACCTCTATGAGGTCCCCTTCAACCTCCTAAACTCCAGGGCGAAAAATCCCAGCCTCTTCTTGTAACTCAAATGCTCCATTCCCAGCAACGTCTGGAAAATCTCCTCTGCACGCTCTGCAACTTCTAATGTCCTTCCTATAACAGGGCGACCAGAACTGGAAACAGTACACCAGAAGAGGCCTCACCAACATCCTGTACAACCTCGACATGACATCCCAACTCCTGTACTCAAAGGTCCAAGCAATGAAGGAAAATGTGCCACACTGTCTACATATGCTGCAAACTTTAAAGAATTATGTACCTGAACCTCTCGGTCTCTCTGTTCTACAACATGATCAAATCCAGTCACAGGCACAGAATATAGGCAGCAGACGCTTCATTCCTGTATTCAATCTAATGCCACACTCACCCTCTGGCTGAGCTGCACTCAATTTACAATTTACAATTTACAAGTCGGTGAGATGCAACACATTCCTGCTGGTAAGTGATACAGCTTTTGTACGGACTACATTTCTGAAACAAATGAGAAAAGCTTTTAAGATTATTCCTTTGGCTATGTTGGAAATCTTTCACCAGGGCGCATTGCAATATAGAAATCAAATGGGCACAGTTCTCTCAGAGATGGGTCAGCAAAACATGCTTTAGGCATTCTCGAGAGCAATCATATTGGTTTTACACATTGCAATTGTTATTTGAAAGGAGCGAGGTTTCAGAATGCTGCAGCGCAGAGGGTCCTCGTACATGAATCACACTCAAAGGGCAACAAATTAAGAAAGCAAATGTTGACCTCCATTGCAAGGATGGTGGAATTTCCATGTGTCAAGGCCGCATTTGGAACATTGGATACAATTTTGGTCGCCCCGCTATAGGAATGATGTTGTTAAACTGGAAAGGATACAAAAAATATTTAGAATCATAGAATAGAATCAGAGAATCTCAAAGTGTGGAAACAGGTCCTTTGGCCCAACAAGTCCACAGCAACCCTCAGGGAGTCCCACCAGACCCAGCCCCCTATAACCCACCTAATCTACACATCCCTGAACACTAAGGGAAATTTAGCATGGTCAATCCACCTAACCTACTCATCTTTGGACTGTGGGAGGATGTTACCGAGATTGGAGGATTTGAGTTACAAGGGGAGAATGGATAGACTGGGACTTTTCTCACTGGAGCGTAGGAGGTTGAGGGATGACGTTAGAGAGGTTCATAAAATCACGGGGGGCATAGATAAGGTGAATGGCAGGTGTCCTTTCCTTAGGGTGGGGAAGTTCAAGACTGGGGCTCATATTTTTAAGGTGGGAGGAGAAAGATTTAATAAAGACATGAGGAGCAACTTTTTTTACACAGAGGGTGGTTCACGTGTGGAATGAACATCCTGAGGAAGTGGTGGATGTGGGTAGAGTCACAACATTTAAAGGCCATTTGGGTAAGTACATGAATAGCAAAGGTTTGGAGGGATTTGGGCCAAGGGCAGGCAGGTGGGACTAGTTTAGTTTGGATTATGGTCGGCATGGACTGGTTGGACTGTACAACTCTCTGACTCTATGATGGGAATTGGCTAAGGCCACCATCTGTCCTGACCTTATCAAACGATGGGTCAGGATGGAAGGGCCGACTGGCTTCCTCATACATTTGTGCTGCTTCAGTTGAGGGCCGTCTTTAGCAAGCGCCCACTTTCCCACGTGCTGTAAAACTCAGGTTGTCCAAATCTCAACTCAGGGCACGTCTCATTCACTCATCAACTCCTCACACCTCCATTGTTTTCGATAACCTACCCTGCTTCCAGCACCAGCTTGACTTTATCATTTTCTTTCCTCCCAAGCAGATCCCCACAAAGTCTCCTCATCTATACCTCCACAACCTCCTCCAGCCCAACAAGCCAATGAGAGATCTTTATGCTCTTCCAACACCAACCTCTCATGGATTCTCAATGTTAATCCTTCCACCATTGGTCGCTGTACCTTCAGCTTCCGAGTTCTGGAACTGCCTCCCTGAATCCCACCATCTCTGTACCAGGATAACAGCATTGTTTACAGTGCAGGACGAGGTAGTTATGAAGGCAAACGCAATGTTGGCACTCATTTTGACAGAGCTGGAATGCAAGAGCTGCGATGTACTGCTCGGGTCAGGCAGCATTTGGTAAATCGTGACCTGCTTGGGCCCCGTATCTAAGAAAGGACAGGCTGGTGTTGGAGGGGGTCCAGAGGAGGTTCATAAGAAGTTTGAACCATCAAGTGGAGGCTGGAAACCTAAAACCCTTTAAAAAAACATTTGATGAGTACTTCAAATATCATTACATTCAAGGATTTGGGACAAGTGCAGGAAATTGGGATTAGCACGCTTTTATTGTTGGTTAGGTCAATGCAGTCTCGATGGGTTGAAGGTCCTTTTCTGCGCTGTATGGACCTATGAATTAAGACAGCATCAGGAACCCAAGTCTGAGGTTTCAGCTAAAAAAGGAGAGAGGATCAATGTCATGGGGTGGCACCGTGGCACAGTGGTTTGCACTGCTGCCTCACAGCACCAGGGACCTGGGTTTGAATCCAGCCTTGGGCAACTGTCTGTGTGGAGTTTGCACATTCTCCCCGTGTCTGCGTGGGTTTCCTGTGGGTGCTCCGGTTTCCTCCCACAGTCCAAAGATGTGCAGGCTAGGTGGATTAGCCATGCTAAATTGCCTGTAGTGCTCAGGGAGGTGTAGATTAGGTGGGCTATAGGAGGATGGGTCTGGATGGGATGCTCTGAGGTTCAGTGTGGACTTGTTGGGCTGAAGGGCCTGTTTCCACACTGCAGGAATTCTATGAGATGAAGAAGGATTCTTGTCACCTCCCTGTGTATTTAACTCTTGCAGTACCCAAGGCAAGTTAGCAAAGGCTGGGAGATAAACTCTCTGTCATCACCTGCACACTGCAGATTGGAGCTGACAGGTAAGTTGAAAGCTAAACAAAACAAAAATGAAGAACTGCAGATGCTGGAAATCAGAAACTACTGGAAAAACTCAGCGGGTCTGTGGTGAGAATGCAGAGTTGACATTTCAGATCCAGTGACCCTTCTTCAGAACTGTAAACTGAAAACTACCATTTTTAATCACCCTCTGCTCCCATCAGCCCAATCATCACATCCCCAAAGGTTGCTGTAACTACATTACACAGAAAGATTCCAGTTCAATTCTACTTTTCTCTGAGTGCCACGCACAAGCCTATTTTTATAGAGGTTACAAAAACACAGTAATTGCTCTTGGGTACATTAGAAGGGGTTCAGAGAACGTATGTTTGACTGGCACCTAGGATGGGAGGAGTCATCCCGAGAGGATACAGGCTGGCCCTGTCTCTCGAAGAATGAGAGGTGATCTTATTGAGACCTACGGGATCCTCAGGGTTGAAGGTGAGAGCTTGTTTCCACTTCTGAGAGAGACTAGAACTAAAGGATGGTGGTTTAATGATCATGGCTCTATCCCTTTGATTTGATTGGATTTGATTTGATTCAGAGCCATAGAGCCATACAGCACAGAAATAGATCCTTTGGTCCAACTCGTGTATGCCGACCACATTTCCCAAACTAAACTATTCCCATTTGCCTGTGTTTGGCCCATATCCCTGTAAACCCTTCCTATCCATGTACCTGTCCAAATGGCTTTTAAATATTGTAACTGTACCAGCCTCCCCCACTTCCTCTGGCAGCTCACTCCATACACGCACCACCCTCCGTGTGAAAAAGTTGCCTTTAGGATCCCTTTAAATCTTTCCCCCCTCACCTTAAACCTATGCCCTCTACCCTGGGGATAAGGACCTTAGCTATCCAGGCCCCCTGGATAATTTATAAACCTCTATAAGGCCACCCCTCAGCATCCAATGTTCCAGGGGAAAAAAATCCCAGTCTTGACTTCTCTT
The DNA here is from genome assembly GCF_030684315.1 of Stegostoma tigrinum. Classification (NCBI taxonomy): domain Eukaryota; kingdom Metazoa; phylum Chordata; class Chondrichthyes; order Orectolobiformes; family Stegostomatidae; genus Stegostoma; species Stegostoma tigrinum. Next base: position 7,269,519 of record NC_081398.1, read on the forward strand.
CCTGAGTCAGTATTTATCCCTTACCAACATGTTATGCTAATATGAGTTCCACGAGGTTTGAGTAATTAGACTTCAAAGCTTGAAGTTTTTAATTTGATTTGATTTGATTTATTATTGTCACATGCACTGAGATACAGTGAAAAATATTGTTTTGCGTGCTATTCAGGCAAATCATACTTTGCACCACACATAGATAGCATAGTGGCACAGTTGTCAGCACGGCCACATCACAGCACAAAGGACCTGGGTTTAATTCCAACCTCTGGTGACTGTGTGGAGTTTACACATTCTCCCCGTGTCTGCATGGGATCCCTCCGGGTGCTCTGGTTTCCTTCGACAACCCAAAGATGTGCAGGTTAGGGTGGATTGGCCATTCTGAAATGTCCAGGTCGGGGGTTAGCCATGAGAAATGCAAGGGAGGGAGTGGGATGCACTTCAGACGGTCCTTGATGAGCCAAATGGCCTGCTTCCACACTGTTGGGAATCTACGATTCTACATAAGCCCATCGGGGTAATAGATGAGAATGGGGAATAGAGTGTTACAGCAGAGATGAGGAGATTTCTTTCCTCTCTGAAGGTCAAGAATCTTTGGAAATCTCCCACCCCACTGTGGATTTGGGGCAGAGGCAGTTTGATTCTTGACTTACTCATGCATCACATGCTGTAAGAGCTTGGCGGGAGTGAGCGTCGAGGCTAAAATGAGATGGGCCACACTCTTGTCGAGAGGCGGTGCAGGCTTAGAGGGGCTGAACAGCCTACTCCTGCTTGTAGTGCTCACGGGACCACGACGACTGACCTGCGGAGGAGTGGGCCCATCACCTCTTGCAGCCAAATCCCGAGGCCGTTTCCTGGAACGTGGAAGGTTTAGGCTCAGCCTCGATGGGCTGAAGGGTCTGTTCTGTGTGACTCTACCTTCTGTCATTTTCTGTGCTCCTGTACAGCGCGGCTTGGCGCATCATCGTACCTGTACACAAAGCGGAAGAGCCTCTGGTAAATAGCGTGGGGCAGCGAGAAGCAGGAGGCCAGGACCCAGATGCCAATGACGCAGATGATACCTCGAGGCATTGACATGCGAGGCTTCAGGGGATGCACAATGGCCTGAAAACAAACACCGATGGCTATGTAATTACAGAGGCCCACTGAGGCTTTCACTGAACCTAATGGAGTGACTCATGCTCAGCTCAAGCTGTGTCACACCGTGCACTCACTGTGTTTCAATGAGTCCATGTTGCTGTTGTGTCCCAGTTCAAAATGACTTGCTCAGCCATGACAAAGCTCCTCAGCTCTTCCCCTGTCACAGCATACCTGGGCTGAGTCAGCCTGGGATGCGGACGAGACCAGCATTTGATGCTCGTCTCTTGTTGCTTTCGAACTGAGCAGACCATCTCGCCATTTCAGAGTCAACCACGTCATCGGGTCTGCAGACACATGTAAGCCAGGCTGGTAAGGGTGGCATAGTTTGTTCCCTGAAGGGTGTTAGGAAGAGTTTTGTGACAAATTCATGGTCACTGTTGTTTGAGATAACCTTTTATGCCATGGGAAGGTGTTGACTCAGTTGTAAGGTCACCAGAGCCCAATGCTAACGTCTGGGAGATATAAGGTCAAATCCCCCTCTCGGCCAGTGGTGCCATTTGACAACAATCTGCAATGAAGGACCATCTTTGATTGTCAGAACAATCCGTCCGGCTCATTTTAGGGAAGGAAATCTGCCATCCTTACCCAGTGTGGCCTACATGTTGGGCAGCTCAGTGGCTACCCTTGCTGCGTCACGATGCCAGGGACCCAGGTTCAATCCCACCCTCGGGCACCTGTATGGACTTTGCACATCCTCCCCGTGTCTGCGTGGGTTTCCTCCGGGTGCTCCGGTTTCTTCCCATGGTCCAAAGATGTGCAAATTAGGTGAAATGGCCATGCTACATTGCCCTGTAGTATCCAGGGATGTGCAGGCTTGGGTGGATTAGCCGTGGGAAATGCAGGGATAGGATAGGGGGTGGTTCTGAGTGGGATACCCTTCAGAGGTTTGCAATGGGATGAAAGGCCTATTTCCACACTGTGGTGGTTCTATGATGCATGTGACTCCTGACCCACAGCAATGAGACTGACACAAAACTGCCCTCTGGACAATGAGGGATGGGGAATAAATGTAGGCCCAGGCAGCTATATCCACATTCCATGACTATTAATTGAGCTTAATTCTTCCAGATATCATGATGGATTTTGAACACAGCCCTACCCAGAGCATTAATTAGACTGGGTACTTAAATCATAAAAAATGATTTGGCAATCTATCCTAGAGACGAGACAGCATGGATTCGATGGACTGAACAGCCTCCTGTACATGACTATAGAACTTCAAAGGCCCTGGTTCAGGAGTGGAGGAAAAGGATAGGGCATTCTCCTTGTCCGGCCTGTGGTCTTATTTTGGAAATCAGGCTTCAATTTGTTTTGTTTTAAATTCTTGACTGGGAAAGGGGTAACATTAATTTTCTCACTTATAATTGCCCTGATGACAATTTCAGAGCGAACCCCCCAACAGTGGGTCACACGTAGGCCAGCAGGGTAAGGACAGCATGTTTCGCTGGTGAACCAATGGGCTTTTATGATGACTAGCAATAATTTCCAGACTGACACTGGCTTTATATTTCACACAAAGTCGATGCAAACAGCACAGGGTGGGATTTGAATACACGCCTTCAAGAGTGTCGATCACCGTTATAACATCACCACTGAACCACCATGGTTCCCTTAATGGTCCCAGAAAGTTACCCAACCTCTTCAAGCCCTGTCATCCTTGGGGCAACAGTGCTCTCACAAGGTGTTAAGGGGTTAAAGTTGGACTAATTTAGTCTGGGATTATGGGTTGGCATGGACTGGTTGAATCAAAGGGTCTATTTCGTTCCTGCATGACTCGATAGCAACAGGAAATATATCTGGAAAGGATATCAGCAAAAGATAAAGAATCGAGGACTCTAATTCTCTTAAAAAGGGAAGGCTGAGGGATGACTTAATCAATGTCAGGAAAATAATGGAAGATTTTTGAGTACAAGAGTTGGCAGGTCATGTTGCAGTTGTATAGGACTTTGGTTCGGCCACATTTAGAGTACTGTTTACAGTTCTGGTCACCACATTACCGAAAGGATGTGGCCGCTTTGGAGAGGGTGCAGAGAAGGTTCACCAGGATGTTGCCTGGTATGGAGGGCGCTAGCTATGAAGAGACATTGAATAGATTAGGATTATTTTCATTAGAAAGATGGAGATTGAGGGGGGACCTGATTGAGGTCTACAAAATCATGAGGGTATAGACAGGGTGGATAGCAAGAAGCTTTTTCCCAGAGTGGGGGACTAGATTACGAGGAACGTTTAAGGGAGATATGCATGGAAAGTTCTTTACACAGAGGGTGGTGGGTGCCTGGAACGCGTTGCCAGCGGAAGTGGTAGACGTAGACACGTTAGCGTCTTTTAAGATATATTTGGACAGGTACATGGATGGGCAGGAAGCAAATGGACACAGACCGTTAGAAAATAAATGACAGGTTACACAGAGAATCTCGATTGGCGCAGGCTTGGAGGGCCGAAGGGCCTGTTCCTGTGCTGTAGGTTTCTTTGTTCTTTGTTCTTTATCAGAGACAGAGAAAACGTCTCGCACAGCAGCGATGCAGGGCCTTGGTGAGGCCACACCATGAGTATTGTGTGCAGTTTCGGTCTCCTCGTCTGAGGAAGGAGTCCAGCGTGGGTTCACCAGGCTGATTCCTGGGATGGCAGGACTGGCATATGTAGAAACACTGGATTGACTGGGCTTGTACTCGCTGGAGTTTAGAAGAATTGGGGAGGGTCTCACAGAAACGTATAAAATCCTGATTGGACTGGACAAGTTAGATGCAGGAAGAATGTTCCTGATGTTGGAGAAGTCCAAAATTAGAGGTTGCAGCCGAAGAATAAAGGGCAAGCCAGAAGAATTTCTTCACTCAGAGAGTTGTGAACCTGTAAAATTCTCTACCACAGGAAGCTGTTGGGGGCCAGATAATTACATATATTGAAGAGGGAGTTGGACATGGCCCTTGCAGCTAAAGGGATCGAGGGTATGGAGAGAAAATGGGAATGGGAGACTGAAACTGCACAGTCAGCCAAGATCATATTGAATGGTAATGCAGCTCCAAAGGGCTGACTGGCCTAGCGCTGCAGCTGTTTTCTATTTTTCTGTGCTGCCTCTCTTGTTGAAGAGGAAAGTTAGGACACCGCCACAATGAATCTAATCAGGCAGTCAGGAGAATCATCTTCACCCAAAGAATGGGGAGATTGTGGAGCTCACTTGCACAGGGAAACGTTGAAGGGAGCACTACAGATTAGAGCTGGTGGAAGCTGCAGGATGAGGGACTCGGGGAATATGGAACACGATGATTGATTTAGTCGAGGGAAGGTCTATTCCTGTGCTGCTTAATCCTCAGCGACAAAAGCGCGGGAAAGATCAGAGTGAGGAGAGGATGGAGTTACATGTGAGTTGGACTGGGGAGGCAGGATCAGGTACCCATGCATCCCAGACAAGCATGTTCCCGGGACGCCGAGGATATTTAGGTTACTGATGGTAGCTGTGGTGCCTGTTTGTGGTTTCTGGCTCCCAGGCCATGCTTGGCTGGAGTTACATGGATGAATGTTGAAAATCGCTGGGGAGCCTCCATTCAAATTCGCAGAACAGGCACAGTGCCCGAGTACGGGAGAGAGTAGCTGGACACGAAGGCTCGAGCTCTGAAGGGAGGGGAGCCAAGCACAGGAAAGCACGGCAGACCTACCTGGTACCTGTCGAGGGCGATGGCCATCAGCGTGAGCGCGGAGACGTGGAGTGAGCAGTACTGAGCGAAACGACTGATGTGGCACATGGCCTTGCCAAAGACCCAGGTGCTGTTCACAAAACGGACCTAATGGACGACAATACAGCTCAATGGTGGAGGTTGCATTATCTCACTGTCTCTGTAACCTGAGAGGCCTCCCTACCCAATAAAAAAAACTCCCATTGTAGAACCTTCACAGCATGGGGGAGAGGCCATTCAGCCCAACAAGTCCACACCCATAACTTCCCTAAACACTACAAGCAATTCAGGATAGCCAATCCACCTAATTTACACATCTGTAGGCCAAGGGCGGAAGACAGACCACCCTGTGGAAACCTAAGCAGACACAGGGAGAGCCCACAACCTGCACGCTGGTCGTTAGCCAAGGCCGGAATCGAACCCAGGTCCTCAGCGCTGCCAGGCAGGAATGCTAACCATTGAGTCACCGTACCTACTCTCAGTACAGAGCCTGTTCAAAGGTGGTAAGACACCCTTCCTGGAGCAGGTGGGATTTAAACCGGAGCCTCTTGGGATCAGAGGTTGAGACGCTCCCACCGCATCGCAGGAACATCCAGCGGCAGAGGTCAATCTGTGATCGCCTTGGCAAGTCTAGAAGTGAAGGAAAGGCTTTGCATTTGGGTAGCTCCTTCCAGAACCTGGCAGAGTTCTTCGCAGCTGGACGGAATTGGAGCGCAAATGCGAGCGCCGCGGTGGCCAGGCTGTGCACAGCAAGATCCCCCGAGCAGCAAAGCAGGATACAAAGTGCCGGGATGCGTGTTGCGGCTGGGGGAGATCTATGCTCCCTGTCGGAGTAAGGCAGATACTTTGCACTTAAGAGTGGAGAGCAGGGTGAACATCTCAGCTGGGGGACAGCTCAGCGCCTCCTGCAGTACATCTGTGGGAGTGTCAGCCCAGTTTATGAACTGCATGCTCTGGTTTGGGCCTTGAACGGAAGGCAGAGGTTAAAGGGTTCACTTGAAAAATGAGCGTGGGGCGGGGGCAAAGGAGAGTGGGGTATTCAAACTGCTCTGAAACTAATATTCTCCCGGCTGGTTAAAGAATTGAAAACTCTATCAACACCATGACTCTCTGGAGGAAGATGAATTCCGAACTGGCAGCTCCCTAGCTTGTTGGCCATGGGAGGTGCCTTGAAAACATGCCCAAACAGTCTGTCCGCTGGGCACAGTCACATTACCAACCAGTTAACCACAGCAAAACTTCACCACATAGCCATGGACCAAAATGAGTGGTCAATAATACCATCCTCAGAGCATGGTACCTGAAGAGGGTCAGAGGTAATGTATCTTTTAGATACAGTGTACAGCTCCCTCTACTCTGATCACCCATCAAACATTCCCAGGATAGATACAGCACGGGGTTAGATACAGAGTAAAGGTCTCTCTACACTGTCCCCCATCAAACACTCCTAGGACAGGGACTGCACGGGGTTAGATGCAGAGTCAAGTTCATTATTTTCATACATCATGTTGTGTGAATCTCCCACAATTGAAAGTGTTCTGGGATCAAGCAGGGAGCTGAGGATTCCCCGAAACACCGTCCCAAATCCACATCCGCTTTCCCCAGTACCGTGGCCTCAATTTCTGGGACCTTTTATCTCGATGCTGCTCATGAGATCTCACTGTGCGACAGGTCAGTATCTCTCAAGCAAAGTTTCCTCCATTTGCAAAAACTTGGTGGGGGGGGGGTGGTATGGGCTCCTGAAGGTAAGCCTTTCCTCCTGCCATCTCTCTGAAAGTTGGGGTGGGGGTAGGGGGAAAGAGAGAGGGGAGTGACTAGCATCCGAGCGAGGTGACTGGGCCGAAAGGGAGGGGGCAGGAAGTACCGAGGGATATCATGAATTGTAGGGAATAGAGGATTGGGTGTAGGGAGCTGGATATTTGATGTAGGGGATGGGAAGATTGTGTGAGAGAAGTGGGTGTTGGGGAGGGGTTTTGAGGGAGGTGAGTGTAGGGTGGAGAATGTGCAAGACATTGGTGTGGGTGTTGGGGGAAGCAGGTTGAAGCTAGGGGTGTGATAATGGGAACTGCAGATGCTGGAGAATCCAAGATAACAGAGTGTGGAGCTGGATGAACACAGCAGGCCAGGCAGCATCTCAGGAGCACAAAAGCTGACATTTCGGGCCTAGACCCTTCATCAGAGGAGCTAGGGAAATGGATGTAGGGTGTTGGGTGTAGGGATTTGGGGGAGGATTTTGGAAGGAAAGCAGTTGGAGGTAGGGATTTGGGGAGGGTTTTGGAAGGAAAGGGGTTGGAGGTAGGGAGTTGGGGCTGCGGAGATAGGTCTAGATTGTTGGAGGTAGGAAGTTGGGAGTTGGGGGTAGGGTTTTAGAAGGAAGAGGGTTGGAGGAAGGGAGCTGGGGGCAGGGTGTTGGGAGTTGGGGGTAGGGTTTTAGAAGGAAGGGGGTTGGAAAAGGGGGTTGGAGGTAGGGAGCTGGGGCAAGGTGTTGGGTGTAGGGCAATGAATGTAGGGTGCTGGGTGTGGGGTTTAGAGTTAGGGCACAGGGAGACCCTTAACACCGCCCCCCCCCCACCCCATTCAGCCGCGAACCAGTGTGATAGTGAATGGAATCCAACCTACCACAGTGAAGGGAGTGTTGAGCAGGGTTATCATCAAATCCGCTACAGCCAGGTTGGCGATGAAGATGCTAGTCGCTGTGTTGATCCTCTTGTTCTTTAGCACTACTTGGCACACGAGGAGATTTCCGAAGAGAGAGATGGTGATGGTGAGTGTGTAAACCCCGATGAGGAATCCCCTGGCTGTCAGGCTCTGAGAGCCAGTGCCGTGCCGGACTGAGGAGATCATATTCCTCAGGATCTCCAGGGACGTGTTGCTGAAGGCGGACTCGTTGAAGGTGCGGTAGGTCTGGAGGAGATAGTCCCCGGAGAAGCTAGACTCGTTAAACATGATGACGGCCACTGACACCCCCTCTGGGTCACCGGCCTCATCAGACAGAACCCTCCCCACCTCCTCTCCGTGTCCCTGCCGGGGGGGATGGTGCTCCAGTGGTGGATTTAGGAACTGGGCTCTGGTCAGTTTCAGGGATGAAATGGAAGGTGTAGGTGATCAGTTGGGCTGAAATAGGAAGGTCCGGTCAGTTTCTGGGTGAAATCAACAGCCGTGGGTCAGTCGCAGGATGGTCTGACCCGACTGGTCAGTTTAAGATAAAACTGTCGGGGCCGGTCAGTTTGAGAATTAAGACTTAGCGTTGGCTAGTCCGGCCTTGTATGTCTCTCTCTCTCTCTCTCTCTCTCTCTCTCTCTCTGTCACTGTCCCTCTGACTCTCTCTCTCTCTCTGTCACTGTCCCTCAGTCTCTCTCTCTCTCTCTGTCACTGTCCCTCTGACTCTCTCTCTCTGTCCCTCAGTCTCTCTCTCTCTCTCTGTCACTGTCCCTCTGACTCTCTCTCTCTGTCACTGTCCCTCAGTCTCTCTCTCTCTCTGTCACTGTCCCTCTGACTCTCTCTCTCTGTCCCTGAGTCTCTCTCAATCTCTCTGTCACTGTCCCTCTGACTCTCTCTCTCTCTCTGTCCCTCAGTCTCTCTCTCTCTCTCTGTCACTGTCCCTCTGACTCTCTCTCTCTGTCCCTCAGTCTCTCTCTCTCTCTCTGTCACTGTCCCTCTGACTCTTTCTCTCTGTCACTGTCCCTCAGTCTCTCTCTCTCTCTCTGTCACTGTCCCTCTGACTCTCTCTGTCTGTCACTGTCCCTCAGTCTCTCTCTCTCTCTGTCACTGTCCCTCTGACTCTCTCTCTCTGTCACTGTCCCTCAGTCTCTCTCTCTCTCTCTGTCACTGTCCCTCTGACTCTCTCAGTGCCTCGCTCTCTCTCAGTCTCCCTCTCTTTCTCGCTTTCACTCTCTCTCTCTCGCTGAAAGATTCCGGGAGACGATACCACTCGCAGCTCCGGCTCAGATGGAATTGTTAGGCGGTGGGGTGGGGGAAGAGAGAGAAGGAGGAGCCGGGAACGAGTGAGAAGGGGGTGAGAGAGAGAAAAAGAGGATGGTGGGGAAGAGAGAGGAGCGAACGGGTGGGGAGGGGGGCAGAGAAAGAAGGGAGGGGTGAGGGGGAGAGAAAAAGAGAGAGGATGGGTGGGGAAGAGAGCGAGAGATAGAGAGGACGGGTGGGCGAGTGGAGACAGGGCGTTTGTGGGGGTGGGACAGGGGATGATTTGAGCGAGGTGGTGAGGCTCAGCCGTTCGCGGGGTCCCGGGTCCCGCTCCACACCATCCCCCCCCCCCCCCCCCACCCCACCCCCGCAGTTTCAGTGAGTGAAGGGACTCCCTGCCGTGTCTCCGCCTGAGTCCTGAGCCTGCCCTCTCTGTTTCGCCACCTGGTTGTCCACCTCTGTTTTCCGCTGGACTCTACTGTCTGTTTATTTCAGCGCTCTCCCTAACTCACCCACTTCATTTGTCTATGCTCTCTCTACTCCTCTATCTCTCTGTTCCTCCCACTAGTCTGTCTCTCCTGATTCTCTTGATCTCTTTCCTTTTTCTTTCTCCCTCCTCTCTTTCACTGATTCTTTCTCTTCCTTTCCCACCCCCTCCTCTTTCTGACTCTTCCTTCTGCCTCCAAATCTCCAATCTTCTCTCTCTCCCTCCGACTTTCTCTATCTCTCCTTCCTTTCTCCCCCTCTGACTCCTCCACTTCATTTCTCTCTCCCTCATTTCTCTCTCTGACTATCCCACTTCCTTTCTCTGTCCCTCTTTACATTCTCTCTCTCTCCGCGCCCCCCCCCCCCCCACTCCTCATTTGGCTGTCTGGCTCTCCAACCCTTTCTGAAGTGGGTTCTAGGCCCAAAATGTCAGCTTTCCTGTTCCTGGGATGCTGCTTGACTTGCTGTGTTCATCCAGCTCCACACCTTGTCATCTCTTAACCCCTTTCCCTCTCTCTCCTTCTCTGTCTTTTCACTCTGTCATTTTTTCACCAATTTCTCTCACTCTCACACACACGTTTCCTACCTCTTTCTGAACATCTTGAACTCGTTCCCTCTGATTTTGTTGCTTTTTCCATTTATCTGTGTACCATGCCCTCAGCCCACCTCTCCTCTTTTTCCAATTCGTATCCTCCTTCCATTGTGTGTGAAAGTAGTGATATTTCCAGATAGGTGTATATGGAATACACTTTATAACATAAATGCACAATTCTGTTTGTGGATACTATCCTACTCTCACACTGTTATGCTCCTTGTTTTCAAAGAATGTGGGTGACACAGTTAGAACGTAGAACACTACAGCGCAGAACAGGCCCTTCAGCCCTCGATGTTGCACCGACCTGTGAACTAATCTAAGGCCCTCCCCCTACACTATCCCATCAGCTGGATCAACAGTTGTTGTCCTTCCTAACTTCCCTTTCAATTAGATGGTTTGTTCAGCCACTCTAGAGAGCAGTTAGAAGTCAGAATCGTCACAGTGTGGAAGCAGGTCATTTAGCCCCATTGAGTCTACACCAACCCCTAGCCTATACCTGAATGTCCCATTATTAATCCACACAGCTTGCTCATCCCCCCGACACTGTAGGACAAGTTAAGCACAGTCACTCCACCCAACCTGCGCACCTTTGGAGTGTGGAAGGACACTGGAGTACCCAGAGCAAACCCATGCAGACACGGCGGGGCGGGGAGAAACAGGCAAGCTCCACACAGACACCCGAGGGTGGAATTGAACCCGGGCCCCTGGTGCTGTGAGGCAGCAGCGCCAACCACTGTCCCCCCTCTGCCAATATGTCAACTGCCCTGCAATGGGGCTGGAGTCACGTGGAGGCCGGGCCAGGTAAAGACGGCAGATTTCCTGAAAATTCACTCAGGACCAATATTCTGGGAAGGTGGGTTTGAATCCTGGCGTTGGCGAATGGTGAAACTTGAATTCAATAGATATCTGAAACAAAAAATTAGCAAAGTGATGACCATGGGACTATTGTCAGTTGTCACAAATGCCCCATCTGATTCATTAACGCCATTCAGGGTGGGAAAATCTGCCATTCATAGTGATGTGGTTTGTCCCTACCCAACCCCTCAAAAAGCCAAGTAAATCACTTGGGGAACTAGGATTGGGGAACAATGTTTTGTCCCATCTGTGACACCCACATCCCAGCGTCATACACTACAGAAGTGGGACTTCAGCCCATTGGGTCTGCACCGACAAACCAAAATTGCTCTAAATCCACACTAGTCTCACTTTCCAGCACTTGGCCCATTGCCTTGACTGTTATGATGTGTCAAATACTCACCCAAGTAATTTTTAAAGGTTGTAGGGTTTCCCGCTTCAACTACCCTCCCAGGCAGTGCATTCCAGACCTCCACACACCCAGCTGAAAAGACATTTTTCTCAATTCCCTTCTAAATCTCTCATTTTTAAATTATGCCCCCGTGTTATTGTCCATTTCCACCATCCTGTCCATGCCCCTCATAATGTTTATCAGGTCCCCTCTCAACCTTCTCTGCTCTAAAGAAAACAACCTGGGCTGTTCATCGCTGAAATGTGCCAGTCCAGGCAACGTCCTGGTGAATCTCCTCTGCATCCCCTCCAGTGCAATCATGTCCTTCTTATAGCGCGAGGACCAGAACTGCACAAGGCACTCCAGCTGGGGCGGAAACCAAAGTTCTGTACAGCACTAACATGACCACACTGCTCTTTTATCTAAGCTTCTACCTAAATGCCTAGAACACCTGTTTTAAAAAGTAGCCAGGGTGGGGTTTGGACCCCTATCCCCAAAACTCTGGCCTGAGCCTCTGGGGTGACATTGTTGGAGAGGGATTTTAAAAAGGAGTCTGAGAACTGTGTTTTGTAGCACAACTCGTGGGAGAGGCCCGAGATCACTCCAAATCTGGCTTTCACATTGGGCCCAGCTGCCTTCTGAACTACAGGTTCAGATCAGAGGAGAGGACACTGTAATTATCCCAGTAGTGCCCAGGATATTTATGAATTCCATATAATAATGGCTCTATGTAACACTGACATCAGTACTTACCACATCCCCTCTGGCCGACACAGCCAATCCTGTGGTACATGATCAATGAGGGACAGCCCTATGCTCTCTCATTACCGCACATCTTTATCAATAGTCTTTGGGATTTTGCAATGCATCTCATTTATTTACATTCCAATCCTTGCTGTTATTACAGGAGATCCAAAAAGATGCTAATTCCTATTAATTGCAATAAAATTCGTAACATCAGTTCTGACAAAAAGTTAAGTATAAATGATGTGAGTGGCTTGAAGGCGAACTTGCAGGGGCTGGTGTTCCCACACAACTGCTGCCCTTGCCCTTCGAGATGGAAGTGATCCTGGGTTTGGAAAGTGCTGCCTAAGGATCTTTGGTGAGTTGCTGCAGTGCATCTTGTAGATGGTACTCACTGCTACTACTGAGCGCTGTGGTGGTGGAGTGGGATGTTTATGAATGTGGTGTCAGCCAAGCAGGGGCTGCTTTGTCCTGGATGGTTTCAAGCTTCTTGAGTGTTGGGGCTGCACCCATCCAGGTAAGCGGGGAGTGTTCCCTCACGCTCCTGAGTTGTGCCTTGTAGATGGTGGACAGGCTTTGGGAGGAGCCAGGAGCTTAGTTACTTGCTGCAGTGTTCCCAGTTTCTGACCTGCTCTAGTAGCTGTTGTGTTTATGTGGTGAGTCTAGTAGAGTTTCTGGTCAATGATAACCCCCAGGATGTTGATTGTGGAGTTTGGGGTGGGGTGAGGATGCAGATTCAGTAATGGTAAGACAGTTGAATGTCAGGGGGTGGAGGTTAGATTGTCTCTTATTGATGATGGCCACAGCCTGGCATTTGTGAGACGTGAATGTTACTTGTGACTTGTCAGCCCAAGCGTGGATATTGATTCTGTTGCCCTTGAACATGGATTTCTTTTGAGATGAAATTTACTGTCCCTGCTCTATTTCTACACTCCTTTACTTAATAAGACGTCCATTCAAAATCTACTAATAAGACTGAAATAATTTTCCCAACTCAAGAACCTTGTTTGAATTCCCAAGGTTTAACATAATGTCTCTGAACTTCTCCTCTTCATCCTGGGACATAAGAATTCATTTGACCTCCATTCATCATTATCTAGGTTCACTTATTTGCCAAGCTGCCATTGTTCATTTGCTTGCATTCAAGCTGGTGACCTTTAGAGGTGATCTGCTTATCCTTTTGTCATTTAGTTGCCTTTGTCAACAGGAAGCAGTCTTCTCTTCCTGATCTATAGGAATTCAACCAAATCTCTGAATGTTACGTGTAGATTGCATTGTGCGAATCATACTTCTAATTCTTACTAAACTGCAAACTTTGGGTTGTCCCAAATTTATCAGACGGCCTCTTACAGATCCCTGCTTCTGTGAATTTGTACAAAACTTCCTTTCTTTTAATTTGTAAGATTCTTTGTTCTATCTGTTACCTTGGGTTTATCTTATTGTCAAAGCTACCACTGTTCCCCCTCTCTGTTTTCTAAAACTCGAATGAACTTGTTATCAGACAGTGCATTCCAGATCCTAACCACCTGTGTGAGTGCCTTCACATTGAGAATAATCTCCATCGTGTTCTGTGGCACCATCGCCGTGCTAAATGGACAGAACTCGAACAGATCGAGCCACTCAAGCCTGGGCGTCCATGAGATGCTGTGGGTCATCAACAGCAGCAGAATTGTACTCCAGAACAATCTATAACTTCATGGCCCGGCATATCCCCCACTCAACCATTACCATCAAGCCAGGGGATCAACACTGGTTCAACGAAGAGTGCAGGGGGTCATGCCAGGAGCAGCACCAGGCATTCCTGAAGATGAGGTGAAGTTATCAAACAGGACTACATACATACCAAACAGCAGAAGCAGCAAGTGATAGACAGAGCTAAGCGATCCAACAACCAAAGTATCAGATGTAAGCTCTGCAGTCCTGTCACATCCAACTGTGAATGGCGGTGGACAATTAAACAACTCACTGGAGGAGGAGACTTCACAAATATCCCCATCTTCATTGGTGGAAGAGCCCAGCACATCAGTGCAAAAGATAAGCCTGAAGCATTTGCAGCGATCTTCAGCCAGAAGTGCCGAGTAGATGATCCATCTCAACCTGCTCCAGTGACCCCCAGCATTATAGATACCAGTCTTCAGCCAATTCAGTTCACTCCATGTGATATCAAGAAACGGTTGGAGACACTGGATACTGCAAAGGCTATGGGCCCTGACAACATTCCGGCAATAGCACTGAAGACTTGTGCTCCAGAGCTTGCTGCTCCCCTGCTAACACTGTTTCAGTACAGTTACAACACTGGAATCTACCCAGCAATGTATATCCTGTATATAAAAAGGTAATGGTTGAGTGGGGGATATGTCGGGCCATGAAGTTATAGATTGTTCTGGAGTACAATGTATATCCTGTATATAAAATCCAACCCGCCCAACTACTTCCCCATTAGCCTACTCTCGATCAGCAGTAAAGCGATGGAAGGTGTCGGTAACAGCGCTATCAATCAGCACCTGCTCAGCAATAACCTGCTCAGTGATGCCCAGTTTGGGTTCGACCAGGGCCACTCAGCTCCTGACCACATTATAGCCCTGGTTCAAACATGGATAAAAGAGCTTATTTCCAGAGGCGAGGTGAGAGTGACGGCCCTTGATATCAAGGCTGCATTCAACTGAGTGTGGCATCAAGGAGCCCCAGCAAAACTGGAATCAATGGGCAGAGCTGGATGAACACAGCAGGCCAAGCAGCATCGGGGAGCAGGATAGCTGATGTTTTGGGCCCTAGACCTTTCTTCAGACCCTTTTTCTGAAGAAGGGTCTAGGCCCAAAACGTCAGCTTTCCTGCTCCCCTGACGCTGCTTGGCCTGCCATGTTCATCCAGCTCCACACCTTGTCATCTCAGATTCTCCAGCATCTGCAGTTCCCCCTATCTCTGAATCAATGGGTATCAGGGGGCAAACTGTCCGGTAGTTGAAGATGGTTGTGCTTGTTGAAGGTCACTCATCTCAGCTCCAGGACATCTCTGCAGGAATCCCTCAGGATAGTGTCCTAGGCCCAAACATCTTCAGCTGCTTCATCATAAGGTCAGAAGTGGAGATGTTTGCTGATGATTGCACAATGTTCAGCACCATTCGCGGCTCCTCAGATCCTGAAGCAGTCCGTGTTCACGTGCCACATTATCTGGGCAATATCCAGGCTTGGGCTGACAAAAGGCAAGTAACATTCATGCCACACAAATGCCAGGCTATGACCATCACCAACAAGAGACAACCTAATCACCATCCCTTGGCATTCAACAGTGGTACTATCACTGAACCCCTTGCTGTCAACATCCTGGGAGTCATCATTGATCAGAAATTTAACTGGACTCACCACATAAACACAATGGCTACAAAAGCAAGTAAGAGGCTGGGAATACTGTGGTGAACCACTCACCTCCTGAATCCCCAAAGCCTGTCCACCATCTACAAGGCACAAGTCAGGAGTGTGAGGGAATACTCCCCACTTGCCTGGATGGAGGCAGCTCCGACAACACTCAAGAAACTTAACACCATCCAGAACAAAGCAGCCGCTTAATTGACACTGCACCAACAAGCATCCATTCCCTCCACCACCGACGTTCAGTGCCAGCAGTGTGTACTATCTACAAGATGCACTGCCAAAATTCATCAAAGATCCTCAGACAGCACCTTCCAAACACACAACCACTTCCAACTAGGATGACAAGGGCAGCAGATATTTGGGATCACCACCATCTCCAGGTTCCCCTCCAAGCTACTCACCATCCTGACTTGGAAATATATTGCTGTTCCTTTACTGTTGCTGGGTCTAAATCCTGGAATTCCCTCCCTAATAGCATTGTGGGTCAACCCACAGCAGGAGGGCTGCTGCAGTTCAAGAAGGCAGCTCATCACCACCTTCTCAAGGGTGACTAGTGATGGGCAAGAAATGCTGGCCAGCCTGCGATGCCCACATCCCACAAAAGATGAATAAATTGAAATAAAATGAACTGCCTCCCCCTCACTCTCAGATATTATATTCCAGACCCCAACCACTCAGTATGGGATATAGTTTCTCCCTGTTTCCTTAAGACCATAAGGAATAGTAACAGGAGTAGACCATTTGGCCTCTCAAGCCTGCTCTGCCATTCAATAAGATCAAGGGTCCCAACATTCTTCACGTCCACTTTCCTGCCCTTTTCCTGCAACCCTTGATTCCCTGACTTATCAAGAATCTGCCTCAGCCTTCAATTTACACAAGGACTCTGCCCCCACAGCTCTCTGGGGCAGAGTTCCATAACCCTCTGAGAGAAGATATTCCTTCTCATCTCAGGCACCCCTTTATTCTGAGACTGTGACCTCTGGTCCCAGACTCTCCCATGAGGGGAAACATCCTCTCAGCATTGACCCTGTCAAACCCCTTAAGAATTCCATATATTTAAATGAGATCCCCTCTCATTCTTCTAAACTCCTGTGAACGGAGTTCCAATCTGTTTAGCCTTTGCTCAGAAGACAATCCCTCGGGATCATTCTAGTGAACCTCCAATGAAATGATATTTTTCGTCAAATAATGGGGACTAAAACAGCTCACAGTACTCCAGATGTGGTCTCACCAGCACCTTGTACAGTTGCAATAAGACTTCCCCACTCTTATACTCCAACTGCCTTGAAATAAGGACCAGCATTCCATGAAATTTCCTGATCCCCTGCCAGCTTTCTGTGTCGCCGATGCTTCTTTTACCAAACACCTTAAATTTCTGCCCTTTCCTTCTCAATTTTCCCAGTGCTAGTTTCTCCCTGTCTGCTCTGTCCAGACCCCAATGATTCTGAACAACTCAATCAAACCTCCCCTCGACCTTCAGCAAGGAGACGAGTCTGAACCTCTCCAAGTGACTGAAACCCGTTGTCCCAGAGCCATTCTCACAGAATCTTGTCGACACCCTCTCCAACGCCTTCACATCCTTCCATCACCCAGAATAAAACTACATACCACAGGCGAGCCAGCAGGTGATGCCTTCAGGGCTAAATGTCAGGCCCGCCCACTGGTTCTACAATCAGCCTTAGTGCGATCCAAACAGGAGTTACGCTTCAGTGACAATTACACAGTGAACCATGAAAATAGATCCAACCCAGATTCAACCTCCTTTCTGTCCTAATTTGAACTCATTCCCTCGATGCTTTGAGGCCTGGGGAGTGAAGGGCTAATCCTCTCCCAGTTGCCTCCCACAGTCTGCAATGGTTTGACGCCCAGTTCATCCTATTTGGTTAACGGGAGGTAATCTTGAGCAAGAAATCCACTAATAAGGGTTGGTGCTGTGCCTCAGTGGGCAGCACTGCTGCTTCATAGCGTCAGGAACCTGGATTCAATCCCAGAGCTCGGACAACTGTCTGTGCGGAATTCCCAAAAACCTGGGGAATGGGGCAATGGGCTCCTGAGGGTAAGGTATGCCATGCAAATGCAGCTTTCCCCATCCCCCGAAGGGGGCTGGCTAGCATTGGAGTGAGGTAACTGGACTGAAAGGGTTGGGTGCAGAAAGCAGGATGTAGGGCAGTAGAGGTAACAATGTAGGCAGTTGGATGGGGATAGCTCAGTGTTTAGCACTGCTGCCTCACAGCTCCAGGCACCCTGGGTTTGGTTCCAACCTCAGGTAACTGACTCCGTGGAGTTTGCACATTCTCTGCGTGGCCTTCCTCCAGGTGCTCTGGTTTGGTCCCCCAGTCCAAAGGTGTGTAGCTTAGCTGGATCGGCTGTGCTAAATTGCCCGCAGTGTCCAGGGATGTGTAGATACTTAATGAAAACTGGAAGAACTGCAGATGTAATAAATTAAAACAGAAATTGCAGGAAAAGCTCAGCAGGTCTGGCAGCATCTGTGAAGAGAAATCAGAGTTAACATTTTGCATCCAGCGACCCTTCCTCAACTCTTCACTGGATCCGAAACGTAACTCTGATTTTCCTTCACAGATGCTGCCAGACCTGCTGAACTTTCCCAGCTGTTTTTGTCCAGTGAAGTGTAGGTTGCGTGGATTAGTCATGGAAAATGCAGGGTTAGAACAGACAACAAAGAAAATTACAGTACAGGAACAAGCCCTTCGGCCCTCCAAGCCTGCGCCAACATGCTGCCTGTCACAATTAAAACTACCTACCCTTCCGGGGTCCGTATCCCACTATTCCCATCCTGTTCATGTATTTATCAAGACACCCTTTAAAAGTCACTATGGTTTCAGAGATAGTAGGAACTGCAGATGCTGGAGAATCCGAGATAACAAAGAGTAGAGCTGGATGAACACGGCAGGCCAAGCAGCATCAGAGGAGCAGAAAGGCTGACGTTTCAGGCCTAAAGGCTTCCTCAGAAATGATTTCTGGTGAAGGGTCTAGGTCTGAAGCGTCAGCCTTCCTGCTCCTCTGATGCTGCTTGGCCTGCTGGGTTCATCTAGATCCACACCTCACTATAGTATCAGCTTCCACTACCTCCCCTGAGAGCACACAGTCAGCAGGATTTGAACCTGCACGTGGAAACTCCAACGGATTTCTAATACATCACCTTAACCACTCGACTACAGGGTTAAAGGGCGGGTCTGGGTGGGGTGTTCTTCAGAGGGTCAGTGTGGACTCAATGGGCTGCTTCGAGACTGTAGGGATTCTAAGAATAATAAATATCTCTGCCTGTTGGAGGGCTTAGGTGTCAGTCAGTCATTTTCTTACTATTGGAAGGTGTGACACGAGTGTGAGTGAGTGTGTGTGTGTGCATGCACGTGCTAATGTGAGTGTGTAAACACGTAGGCGAATATACGTGAGAGTGTGGGTCTACGTGTATGCGTGTGTGACCGTTTGCATGTATGTGTGTGTGTGTGTCTGTGTGCGTGTATGCGTGACTGTGTGTGTATGCGTGACTGTGTACGTATGGGTGACTGTGTGTATGTGTGACTGTGTGTGTGTGTATGTGTGACTGTGTGTGTGTGTATGGGTGGCTGTGTGCATGTGTGACTGTGTGTGTATGTGTGACTCTGCGCATATGTGTGTGTTGTGTGTATGTGTGACTGTGTGTGTATGTGTGACTGTGCATGTATGTGTGACTGTGAGTGTGTGAGTGAGAGAGAGAGGGGTATATGTGCTGGTGAGAGTGCACGTGTGAGAGACTTGTGCATGACAGCAGGGATATAAATGTCCATGCATTTGCTTTACTCCTTTCCGAAAACACAAGCAGAGAAGCTAAGGTCCCAACCATCAAAGGAAGAGATGGGAAGGAGTGGAAAAGTGAATGGAAGAGACCAAACATCACCAAGAGTAGAATTGTCACCTTCTGAGTTGGTGGAGAATTAAAATGATTTTATTAATTTCACACCTTCTTTGCCATTCACAACGATCTGTGTGATGTGTTAGTTGCATGAGGATTCTGAGGCTTTGTATCCTTGAGTGTTAATGCAGTAAGACTTCCTGTGATTCAATCGATATGTCACCTGAGAGACAGACCATTGATCTGGGTTGTCCTGTCTGTGTTGCTGTGTTCCAGCTCTGATCACTAAGCTGACCGTGCGTGGGGAGGCTGCCACAGTGGGATGTTGATAGTAGCCACAGGAGCTGGTGGTCTAACTTAGAAGCCAGTACGAAGATCACAAAAGAGCTGAAGAAAAGTGAGCACCTGTGAGTATTGAGTATGTGGGCCCCTGAGTGAGAGTGAGTGAATGTGTGTGTGTATGTCTGTCTGTTTGTATGTCTGTGTGTGTGTGTACATCTGTGCGTCTATGAGTGTCTGGCAGTGTGTGTGCTTGTGTGAATGTGAGTGTGTGTATGTGTGCATGTGTGTGTGCACGTGTGTGAGACTGTGTGAATGTCTGTGTGTGTGTGTCTGTGTGTGAGCATGTATATTTGTGTGTGAGTATGTGTGTGTATGTATGTCTGTGTGTGTGTATGCATGTGAATGTGAGTGAGCAATATATGTGTATGTGTGTGTGAGGCTGTGCATTTGCCAATGCGTACAACTGTGTGTGAGTGTGATTGTGTGTGAGTATTTGTGTGTGGGTGTGTTTATGCTGGTATGTTTTGTGTGTGTGATTGTGTGACTGAGTGTGTGTATGAGTGAGGGGTGTGTTTGAATGAGTGTGTGAGAGTGAGTGCATGTGTGTTTATGTGTGCGTGAGAGTGTGTAAGGGCGTGAACATATGCGTATGTGAGTGTGCGTGAATGTGTGAATATTTGCGTATGTGAGTGAGTGTGCGTGTGCGTGAGTGAGTCTGTGAATGTATGGGTGTGTTTGAGTGTGTGTGTCTTAATGTGCGAATGTTTGTGAGAGTCAGTGTGTGTGTACGTGTGTGTGCACACAAGTGTGAGTGTGTGTGTGAATGAGTGTATGTGTGTGTGTTTGTGAGAGTGTGTGTGTGAGTGACTGTGTGTGAGAGTAAGTGAGTACATATATTTGAATTTATGATCATATTAGTGTCAACAAGAGAGTGTGTACCTGTGTGTTTCTTTAGGGGCCTCTGAATGAGAATGCTTGTGTGTATGGGTCTGCGTAGCTGTACACACTGCCTATATATGTCTGTGTACCTGCCAGTGTACCTCTGTCTGTGCCATTGGTAACAAATGGTAACTATTCACTTCTCACGTAAAATGTGTTCTGTATGCAGTCTGTTTGCTCAGCTCTGTAAAGGGAATATTCTGTACTCCCAGCCCCTCGGATCTTCTCAGTCTATTCTTCTCCCTCTCTCTGTCTCACTCTGACTCTCTCTCTCTCTCTCTCTCTCTCTCTGAGCTTCTCACAAACACACTATCTTTCCTTCTCCATTCTCTTAATTTCTCTGCCTCCCTTTGTCTCTATCTCTCCTTACTTTATCTTTACTGTTCACTGCTTTTCTTTCTCTGTCAATTACATGATGTCTTTTGGCACAGCTCTCCATCAGTTTATATCTATCACTGTCTTTCCCTCTCTCTTTACCTTCTCTCTCTCGCTCTCTCTCTCACTGTTACTTTGTATGCCTCTCTCTTTTCACTGCCAATCTCTCTGTCTCCCCCTCTCTCAGTGACGCTGCATGTCTCTATCTCTCTCTATCTGTCCCTCTCTCTCCAACTGCCTCTCTTTCTGGGACTTTCTATCTCTTTCTCTCTGACTCTCTCAGTTTCCAGCTCTCTATTTATCTCCTTTTTTTTCAATGAATGGGAGTCAGAAACATCTTCCCACAAGCTTTCTCTGGGGGAGAATAAGAATGAAGTTCTGAACCACAAACACTGAAGGAGTGACAGGTGAGATGAATGGAGAATGAGATTTTTATGCCTGGTGATTGTAATCAGTTTGGTTAATCAAACTACATTGAAGAATGAACCCATTGGCTTACATCTGATGATGATAAAGACATAGCCTCAAATTATCTCATCTACTGTAAACGTCACAGCAGGGCACAAAATCATTTTGGGGAGAATAGCTGACCTTTCATTCAGTCATGCAGCAATTAGTTAGGATCTCAAGCTCTTCCACATACCACCATCAGGAGAGAGGCACAACAACAGATCCTGCATTTATATAGAGCCTACAAGAGAGAAATTAGTGGGGGAGATGGTGGCGATGTCAACAGACTAGTCTTCCAGGCACCCAGGGACATGTGTGTTTGAATGGAACTCAAATTCAGTGAATAAATCTGAGATTGAAATCTAGTCTCAGCAATAGTGACCGTGACCAGTATCATTGGTTATTGTGATAGAAAAAGAAGCCCACCCAGGTTCACTAATCCCCTTTAGGGAAGGAAATCTGCCGTCCTTTCTCGGTCTGGCCTCCACATGAGTCCAGGCCTGCAGGTGATGTAGCCCTCGGAAATCGATGAGCAAGCCAGCCATTCCAAAGGTAGTTAGGAATGGGTAGGGAATGCTGGCCTTGTCAGCAGACCCTGCATCCCCATGTCAAGGGACCTTCACTTTTAGTTTATAAATGTACAGAGAGCTTTAGTCTCAGGTTAGAAAAGTAGAGGGAGCTTAACTTTCACTTTAACCAGATAGAGGGAGCTCAACTCTTTCTAACCCTATGCTGTCCTGTCCTGGGAGTATTTGATGGAGGACAGTGTAGTGGAACTTTACTCTGCATCTAGGCACTGTCAAGGGAGTTTTACTCTATATCTAACCCTGTGCTGTCACTATCCTGGGAGTGTTTGATGGGGGACAGTGTAGAGGAAGCTTTACTCTATATCTAACCCTGTGCTGTCACTATCCTGGGAGTGTTTGCTGGGGACAGTGTAGAGGAAACTTTAGTTCATATCTAACCCCATGCTCTCCCTGTCCTAGGAGTGTTTGATGGGGAACAGTGTAGAGTGAGCTTTACTCTGTATCTAACCCTGACCTGTCCCTGTCCATGGAGTGTTTGATGGGGGACAGTGTAGAGAGAGCTTTACTCTGTATCTAAACCTGTGCTGTCCCTGTTCCAGGAGTGTTTGATGGGGGACAGTGTAGAGAGAGCTTTACTCTGTATCTAAACCTGTGCTGTCCCTGTTCCAGGAGTGTTTGATGGGGGACAGTGTAGAGAGAGCTTTACTCTGTATCTAACCCTGTGCTGTCCCTGCCCTGGGAGTGTTTGATGGGGGGGACAGTATAGAATGAGCTTTACTCTGTATCTAACCCTGTGCTGTCCCTGTCCTGGGACTGTTTGATGGGGGACAGTGTAGAGACAACTTTACTCAGTATCCAGCCCTGTGCTGTCCCTATCCTGGGACTGTTTGATGGGGGACAGTGTAGAGGGAGCTTTACTCTGTATCTAACCCTGTGCTGTCCCTGTCCCGGGAGTGTTTGATGGGGGGGCAGTGCAGAGTGAGCTTTACTTTCAATTCAAAAGAATACAGTCAGCCTTGCATTCAGAATAAGAAAAGAGTAGGAGCTTTACTTTCAGTTTGAAAGACCAGAGGGAAATTAACTCTGTATCTAACGCTGTGCTAAAAGCTGTTCACAGAGAGGGTCAGTGTTTCAACCACGGTTTCTTTATCATCAGTGCACATTCTTAGTAAAATGGAGCACTACTAGGTCAAGGGGGTGTGATGAATTTCTTACGGAGGCAACCAAAGGACTGAGAGCCATAAAGTTGCTCATAGTCATTCTCTTTATTTAGAAACAGCTCCTCCAAAACAGTAATTAGCGATGAGCCGAAAATGTATTTAATTCCGGGAAACTGGTGGTTGTTCATTGGGGGAGAGAGGATTGAGTCACCCTAGACTGACCAGATGTTCATTGCCAGCAACAACAGTCCGCATTGACTTAACAGCTTTGATGCTGTGGCCGAAACGAACTGCTCAGGAGAGCGATTGAGTAGAAACCCGCAACAAGTCACTCAAAGAGATACTGGGGACCAATGACCCAAACTTGGCTTTGACAAGTTTTTGTTTAAGAAGAAGGAGAGGACATTTTTGAATGTTCAGAGAGATGGGTGTGGCTGCATAGGGACAGGGAAAAATGGGTAGGTGGGTCTTAGAATCCAGCAGAAATCTCAAACACACTAGGATCACGGCACACAACAAACAGATGAGGTATAAGCCAGAGAGGTCTTCCAACAAACAAACGAGACCTTTGGGTGCAGTTCATAGCTCCTTGAAGGTGGAGTCAGAGGGTGACAGGGCAGTGAAGAACTTCTTGGTGCATTTCCTTTATTGGTCAGTGCATTGAGTGTAGGAGTTGGGAGGTCACGTTACAGCTGTACAGGACATTGGTTAGGCATCTTTTGGAATACAGCATACAATTCCGTTCTCCCTGCTATAGGCAAGATGTTGTGAAACTTGAAAGGGTTTCAGAAAAGATTTACAAGGATGTTGCCAGGGTTGAAGTGTTTGAGCTACAGGGAGAGGCTGAATAGACTGGGGCTATTTTCCCTGGAGCGACAGAGGCTGAGGGGCGGCCTTATAAAAGTTTAGAAAATCATGAGGGGCATGGATAGGGTGAATAGACAAGGTCTTTCTCCTGGGGTAGGGGAGTCCAAAACTAGAGGGTGTAGGTTTAAGGTGTGAGGGGGAAAAATGAAAAAGGGACCTGAGGGGTAACTTTTTCACACACATGGTGGTGCGTGTATGGAATGAGCTGCCAAAGGAGATGGTGGAGGCTGGTACAATTATAACACTTAGAAGGTATTTGGATGGGTACATGAATAGGAAGGCTTTAGAGGGATATGGGCCAAATGCTGGCAAATGGGACTAGATTAATTTAGGATACCTGGTCAGCATGGACAAACTGGACCAAAGAGTCCATTTCTGTCTGAATATCTCTATGTCTCTAAGCAAGAATCTTGAACTAGGAGCCACTGTCTAAAAATCAGCTGTCGCCCATTCAAAACAGATGAAGCGAACAGTTTTCTGGGAGTTGAGAGTCTTTGGTACTCTCTCTTGAATATGTTTTTTAAGATAGCGGTGGATAGCTTCTTGATGAGCTGTGAGGTTATCAGGGCGGGCAGCAATGGTGAGGTGAGGCTCTAATCGAATTAGCCATGATCTTATTGGATGGACGAGCAGGTTCGAGGGGCTGAATGGCCTACTCCTGCTCCCTAATTCATCAAAGATTACAGAGGGATCATGATCAGATGGAGAAGTGGGCTGAGGATTGGCAAATGCAGTTTTTCAATGCAGATATGCGTAAGGCGTTGTACTTTGGAAAGTCAAACCAAGGTAGGACCAATACAGTAAATCATAAGGTCCTGAGTAGGGTTGAGGAACAGAGGGACCTAAGAGTAAAGTACATAGTTTGTTGAAAGCAGTGTCACAGGTGGTGAAGATGGCATTTAATGGTCAAGGCATTGAGTATGACAGTTGGAAGGTTATGTTTCAGTTGTATAAGTCATTGGTGAGGCTGCACCTGGAGTATTGTGTACAGTTTTGGTCACCCTGTTGCAGAAAAGATATTGTTAAACTGGTACAATGCAGGTACAATAGAAACATTTAAAAAACATTTGGATAGGTACATGGATGGAAAGGGTTTAGAGTGATACAGACCAAATACTGGAACTAGCTGAGTGGGCACCACGGTCAGCATAGACCAATTTGGGCCAAAGGGCCTGTTTCCATGCCGCATTACTTATGATTCTATGACCCTCTGTATGTAAGGTGGACCAAATATACTTTTAATTCACTTGTGGGTGTTGCTGCAGGGTCAAACATCAATTCCCATCCCTAATTGCCCCTCGTGAAGGTGGTGGTGAGAAGCCTTCTTAAACTGCTGCAGTCCATGCGACGTAAGGACACCCACAATGCGATCAGGGAGGGAATCCCAGGACTTTGACACTGTTTTCAAGTCCGTATGATTCCAGGGCAACTTGAAAGAGGGTTGTGCTTCCTAGTATCTGTTGACCTTGTCCCTCTAGATGGAAGAGGTCATGTGTTTGGAAGGTGCTGTCGGTGGATCTTTGGTGAGTTGCTACAATGCATCTTGTAGCTGGTATTTACTGCTGCTACTGAGCGTTGGTGGTGGAGGGGGTGAATGCTTGTGGATGTGATACCATTCGAGCAGGGGCTGCTTTGTCCTTGGATGGTGTTGAGCTTCTTGAGTGTTGTTGGAGCTGCACCCATCAGGGCAAGTGGGGAGTATTCCATCACATTCCTCACTTATGCCTTGTAGATGATGGGCAGGCTTTGGGGAGTCAGGAGGTGAGTTACTCAGTGCACGATTCCCAGCCTCTGACCTGCAGTTGTAGCTACTGTGTTTATATGGTGAGTCCAATTCAGCATTGAGGTGGTACTGCACTGCAGGAGGTGCTGTCCTTCTAATGAGGCATAGGCTTTGACTGCCTTGGTGCAGAGAAAGGACAGAGTGGTGCTGTCTTCATTTACATCACTTGTTCGGCCAATAGTTGCCCCTCAAGTGACATCTCAAAAACCAGTTGGGTCTGACACCTACCAGGGTAAAGTACCCTGTGAGCAAATTATGCTACAAATACACAGTGCTGGAGAAACTCAGCAGGTCCGGTAGCATCGATGGACAGAGAAACAGAGTTAACATTTCGCGTCTGGTATGTCTCATCTTCTGAGAACTCAAAACATTAATTCTATTTCTCTCTTCACAGACCCTGCTGAGTTTCTCCAGCAATTTTGGTGTTTGTTTCAGGTTTCCAGCATCTGCAGTATTGTGCATTTACTCATTTATGTGGTTGCTGCAGTATTGTGCATCACCTCACACTTGTCAAGATGACAATCCCCCTGCATGTTGATAGTGGGGATTCAATGAAGGTCCTGCCACATTTACACCCTCTGGGTTCCCAATCTATCAACTGTTATGACGATAATATCACATCCTTCCCTACCTGCTTCCACACTGTAGAGATCCTATGATTCCATGTCAGTGCCCACAGAACACGGTTCTCCAATGTAAATCAAAAGCAAGTCATTAACTGATACACGTCCATTGTAAAGCTTGCACTGAAGGTAAATCCTTAAGCAACCTCGGCCAACTAAAACATTTTTAAGGAGTAGACACTGCTATAATGTGGGAATGTGTCGGCACGGTGGCTCAGTGGTTAGCACTGCAGCCTCACAGTGCCAGGGACCCGGGTTCGATTCCAGCCTCGGGCGACTGTCTGTACGGAGTTTGCACATTCTCCCTGTGTCTGCTTGGGTTTCCTCCGGGTGCTCCGGTTTCCTCCCATAGTCCAAAGATGTGCGGGCTAGGTGGATTGGCCATGCTAAATAGCCCATAGTGTTCAGGGGTGTGTGGGTTATAGGGGGTTGGGTCTGGGTGGGATGCTGCAAGGGGCGGTGTGGACTTGTCGGGCCGAAGGGCCTGTTTCCACACTGTAGGGAATCTAATGTTAAAAAAAATTAACTGGTTGGCACAGTATAATGGAATACATCAGGCCAAGTGCCATAAACTGTAAAGTCTGCAAAAGGGTGATTGGAGAGTCTAAGAGAATGAAGCCAATCCCGAAGATGTATTTGAAAAATGTTCTGTGACATTTCAACCATGAGGCTTCTTGAGCAGGGCAGAGGCTGAGAATCTAGTAGCGAGTAACTCACCTCCTGCCTCCCCAACGCCTGTCCCACATTCGACAAGGTACGAGCCAGGAGTGTGAGGGAATACTCCCCACTTGCCCTGGATGGGGACAGCTCCGACAACACTCAAAGTTCGACACCATTCAGTACAGAGCAGCCCCAGCTTGATTGGCACCACATTCCCAAACATTCACTCCCTCCACCACTAACACTCAGAGATGACAGAAAAGGAAAGAAACAATTAAATGAGACATACTGGTCAAACACTTCTTTTATGCTTCAAAAGAGAACTCCAGTATGTTCATTTCCCAGTATTACTGTTTTGGTAACTGGATTTTTCCCTACAAGATGCGCTGCAGTAACTCACCAAGGCTATTCCAACAGCATCTCAAAACTTAAGAACTCTACCATCAAGAAAGACAGGGGCACCAGTTTGAGTTATAGAGTAACACAGCATGGGAACAGAGACTTGGGTCCAACCAGTCCATGCTGACCAAGTTTCCTAAACTAAACTAGTCCCATTTGCCTGTATTTGACCCATAACATCACCCCTTTCAAGTTCACAGAGATGTCAACGACTTAAACCTTTTCTTAATTGGCTGAGGTTGCTGAAGGGGCTGTGTAAATGCTCGGATTTAGTCAGAATCCAAGTGCCTCACCATCCTGGCTTGGGAACACATCACTATTCCTTCAGTGTCACTGGGTCAAAATCCTGAAACCTTCCCCCCTTATCGGCACTGTGTGGGCGTCCCAACACCACATGTGGAACTGCAGTGGTTCAAGAGGGCGGCTCACCCCCCCCCATCCCCCAGCTACCTTCTCCAGGGCCCCAGCCAGTGATGCCCAGTTCCCATGAATGAAGTTTTACAAATTACCATTCCTTAAGAAACATGAAACTGCATGCCTCTGGGACTCGGAGAGTTAACGCGAGAAATAAGTCAAAGGAGCCGTGCTGTGCGACAAGACCCCAGGGGGTAATCTCCCAGCTGTAGAGGATAACAGCGTATTGGTGCGTTGGGCTGAGTGCGAAATGGTCTGATGCCAAGAGACATTTCAGTGCCCAGCTGGCACACTTGCTCAGGGCTTCGCGCAGGCCGAACTTTCTGCACGATTGACCTCCTGTAGTCGCCCGTTTACAGACACTCCACACATACTGACTCACAGCTCCCTCGTCAAAGTTTTCCAGAATGCTCCGTGAGCTGTGTGAGGACCCTGAGAGGTGATCCAATCGATGGAGACCAGACTCTCAGACAGTGATGACAGGTGCTGTTCTGTTTTCTTTTAATTCATTCACATGATGGGGCATCGCTGGTTAGGCCAGCATTTAATGCCCATTCCTAATTACCCAGACAGTGGTTAATAGTCAACTACATTGGGACTAGATTAATTTAGGATATTTGGTCAGCATGGACAAGTTGGGCCGAAGGGTCTATTTCCATGCTCTATGACGTACAAATCTCCCCTGTGAAGGAAAGAGTCCAAACTTTTCCAGCCTATCCAGGTCACTGTGAGAGTGAATCTTTTCTCTGTTGTCTCCCTCTCTCACATGTCTCCTGATATGGAGCACACTGTGCTGGATGCAATACTCTTGAGCCCAGCGCTCCTGCATCGACAAGGGGGGTCCTGGTGCCCACTCATGGCAGCTGAGTCGAGGCAAGTTTGGGCCCAGTACGAGACCCCGCAGCATCAGCAGAGGTGGCATCGGCCAGTCGGGCCCAAAGCAGGCTCACGGCAGTGCCAGAGTGGAGTCCGGGCCAGTGCAGTGCCCAGGTGGCGCCTGCATTGGTGAGCACTCACTGTGCCGAGGGTGTTGATGGAGGCGAGATGGCGCCAAAGTGTGGTGATGGTGGCACACTGAAGGGGTCTCATGCCTGGCAATCAGGCCGTGATGGCGCACTTCACAAGAAGGACTGTGAAGTTGGACACTTTATTCCTTCAGTTTACTGCCTTTACATTCTATGTTTTGGCCATTTTTCCATGTTTTAAGATGGGGCTGGAGAGTGACGACACTTTCCAACACTTTTCACGGTATTTTGTAACAAGGTACATGTGACATTAGATAGATGGATAGATAGATAGATGGATAGATAGATAGCTATTTGAATAGATGGATAAGTAGATAGATATTTGGATAGACAATAGATAGGGAAGTTAGATAGATATGTGGATAGATAGATAGATAGATGATAGATAGATAGATATCTGGATAGATAGATAGATAGAGAGATAGATATTTGGATAGAGGCCAGATGGATAGCTAAATAGATATTTGGATAGAAAGCTAGATATTTGAATTGAAGGATAGATAGATAGATAGATATTTGGATAGATAGATGATAGATAGATCGATGAGTGAATAAATAGATATTTGGATAGATAGATATATAGATAGATACTTGCATGGATAGAAAGATAGATATTTGGATAGATAGATGGATAGACATTTGGATAGATGGATAGATTGGTGGATAGGAAAATGGATGGATAGATACATTGCAGTCCTCGCTCTGTTCTATTACTGTAATGCGCTCTGTATGGGATGATCTGCCTGTACTGCATGCAAAACAAAACTTTTCACTGTACCTTGGTACACGTGCCAATAATAAATCAAATCAAAACCACTTGGCTTTCAATTGCTACGATGCTGGCCCATTGACTGAGTCGAAAATTTATTATTCCTGGACGGGATGTGAGTGAAGCAGCTTTTCCTGACACAATCCCTAACTGTCCTTATATAGATAGGTTTGCTGGGGACTTCTCAGAGAGGCAGGCAAGAATCAAGTGCTGGCCTCACTGCATTGCAGTGGGTCTGAAGTCACCTTAAGGCAAGTACCCACCCATAAAAGGATCACAGATGAGAGGGGAATAGATTTAAAGCAATCTGCAAATGAATCAACGACACATCGTTGTTGGTCTGGAGTCATGTGTAAGCCAGATGGGGCAAGGTGGGCAGACATCCTTTCCCAATTGACATTGGTGAACCAGATGGTTTTTGCAACAAGCAAAATGATAGTCGTGGGACATTTTTATGAATTAGAAATGAAATCCAGCTGCTGTAGTAGGTTAGTCAGCAATATTACCAGCAGCTCCCTCTGTAGCCTCACAGCAAGGTTTGCAGAACACCTCCGCTCGGTTCACAATGAACAACTGCACCTTCCAGTCGCGAACCATTTCAACCCCACCCCCACCTCCTGCCTTAGGCGACATGCCCATCCTGGGCCTCCTGCACTGCCACAATGATGCCACCCGAAGGTGGCAGGAACAGCAACTCATATTCCGCTTGGGAACCCTGCAGCCTAATGGTATCAATGTGGATTTCACAGGCAAATCTCCCCTTCCCCCACTGCATCCCAAAACCAGCCCAGCTCGTCCCCTCCCCCCCAACCTGTTCTTCCTCTCACCCATCGCCTCCTCCCACCTCAAGCCACACCCCCATTTCCTACCTACTAACCTCATCCCACCTCCTTGACCTGTCCGTCCTCCCCGGACTGACCTATCCCATCCCTATCTCCCTACCTATACTCACCTCTACTGGCACCATTCCCCGCCTCTTCAACTTGTTTGTCTCCTCTCCACCTATCTTCTCCTCTATCCACCTTTGATCTGCCTCCCCATCTCTCCCTATTTATTCCAGTTCCCTCTCCCCCTCCCCCTTTTCTGATGAAGCGTCTAGGCCCAAAACATTAGCTTTTGTGCTCCTGAGATGCTGCTTGGCCTGCTGTGTTCATCTTTGTTATCTAGAAATCCTGTTAACTATCTTCACCCAAACAGTGGACGCATTGCACCAACCTGCAGGTTACATGACATAACAGCTTAAATTGGACATGATCTAAAGTGAAAAGCAGCTTAATTTCTTTCAATGGAGTTCATTGCACTCTGAGGCACCTCTCTACACTGGCAGGCTGTATTTACAAGATAAAATGCATGCCAGTCACAGAACTGTCACAGTACATGCAGTCCATCGTGCCTGCAGTGGTCTAGCACCAATCTCCTGCCTTTTGCGTCCCCGCCCCCCAACAGCATTCCTGCACACCACCTCTGTCCCACTAACCTTCAGATGCACCCCCTTTGAATGCCACAATTGCCTCCAACACATTTCCAGGCAAGGTGTTCCTGACCCTAACACCCTCATGTGTGACAAAGTCACTCTTGGTTCATTGACAAATCATGTAAAATCTATGCCCTTCTCATTTCTCATTCCTGTTATGAGTGAGAACTGTTTTTCCCTATCCACACTGTCTAGTCCCCACTCATGATTTTGATATATTTTGTCATAATGTTGAATTTGAAAACTTCCATTCGATCTCCTCTCAGCCTCCTTTTCTCCACAGAATCCCTACAATGTGGAAGCAGCCCATCGAGTCCACAATGACCCTCCAAAGGGAATCCCACCCAAGCTCTTTAACCCTGCATTTCCCATAGCTACTTTGGGGCAATATAGCATGGCCAAACCACCTAACCTAAACATCTCTGGACTGTGGGAGGAAACTGGAGCACCCAGAGGAAGCCCACATAGATGTGGGGAGAACACGCAAACTTCACAGTCAGTCACCCGAGGGTACAATTGAACCCAAGGCACTGGCGCTGTGAGCCTGCAGTGCTAACCACTGTGCCACCATTCCACCAGGGAGAACGGTCCCGAATTCTTCAATCTATCCTCGTCACTGAAGAGTTTCTTCTCTGGAACCATCCTTGTCAAATCGCTCTGTGTGCTTTCCAAAGTGTTCGCATCTTTCCTATAATGTGCCATCCCCCGTCCCCCACAGACGTAGAAGCCAGTAGCCAGCTGGGGTGCTCGCTGGCTTCAAGGCACTGATGTTCAAAGGGGCCTTAGATTGAGGCTGTTCCCTGTTCAGCTTTCACAAAGGCTTCCCTGAGGTTTGGTGCTTCCCTCAACACTTCCCTTCTGAAGATCAGCAAATCCCACGCAGACACAAGAAGGTCCTCCATCCGAGTCAATGGTCCTCCAGCAGCAGTTGACTTTGTCTCTAAGAAGAGTACAGCACAGGCCCTTCGGCCCACCTCCACCGACACATGACACCTTTCTAAAGTAAAAGTCTTTTGCCTTGTATCCCTCTATTCCCTACCTATTCATGTATCTGTCAAGATGCATCTTAAACACTGCTATTGTATCTGTCTCCACCATCTCCTTTGGCAACACATTCCAGGCACTTACCACTCTCTACGTAAACTACTTACATCTTATAAACTTACACCCTCTTTGTTTAAACCTGTATTCAGTAATTGATATTTCTACCCTGGGAAATAACTCCGACTCTCCATACCAGCCATGACTCTCATAATTTTGTAAACTTCTATCGGTCCACTAGTCCTTCCAGTGAAAACAGACCAAGTTTGTCCAATCTCTCCTCATAACTAATTCCCCCCAAGCCAGGCAACATCCTGGTAAATTTTTTCTGTACACACTCCAAAGCCTCTATATCCTTCTAGTAGTGGGGCAACCAGAAACTGTACGCAATAAATCTCATCAAAATGTTCAGAAGAATGAGCAGTGATCTCTTCGAAGGGTGAAAATCTCTTACATGGTTTGACACGGTTGATTCACCATTGGTGATCTAAAACCAGGAGGGTGGGGGAGTGGATACAGTGTCAGAAAAGAGGCAAGCCATTTAGGGCTGGAATTCCTCCACTCCTCCTCTGCCCAAGGGGTTCAATCATTCAGAACAAACATCAAAGGGATAGGGGAACAGTGTGGAGAAAATGGCATTGAGGTAGAAAATCAGCCACAATGGAGTTGAATGGTGGAGCAGTCTCAATGGGCCGAATGGCCTATCCATACTGGTATTTTCCATGATGCCCATCTCTTATTGTGCTTGGCTGGGAACCAAGGATACCAAGCTTCAAAGGGCTGGCCAGGCTGAGTCTCGAGAAAAACCCAATTCATCTCCCCCCTCCTCAAAGACACGTCCCTCAGGAAAGTGGGAGTTAGGGGAGGCTGGCAAAGAAATATTGGCTGGTGAACCCACTCTGTCAGCAGTCAACACCGACCAAAATCCAAGAAAGTGTTAGCTCTGGCTCCACACAGATAGTGATGAGGCGTTCATAGTTCCTTGAAAGTGGATTTGCAGGTAGACAGGGTAGTGAAGATGGCATTTGGTATCTTGCCCTTATTGGTCAGTGCACTGAGTATAGGTCGTAAATAACAAAGTGTGGAGCTGGATGAACACAGCAGGCCAAGCAGCATCTTAGGAGCACAAAAGCTGACGTTTCGGGCCTAGACCCTTCATCTCTGATGGCCTCCAGCTCCATACTTTGTTATCGAGGATTCTCCAGTATCTGCAGTTCCCATTATCTCTGAAGTATAGGTCATGTTGTGGCTGTACAGGACGTGCTTAAGCCACATTTGGAATATTGTGTTCAGTTCAGGTCTCCCTGCTATTGTAAGGATGTTGAGAAACTTGAAAGAGTTCAGAAAAGATTTACAAGGATGTTGCCAGGGTTGGAGTGTTTGAGCTACAGGGAGAGGCTGAATAGGCCGAGGCTATTTTCCCTGGAGCGCGGAGGCTGAGGGGTGACCTTACAGAGGTTTATAAAATCATGGGGGCGGCATGGATAGGTTAAATAGTCAAGGTCTTTTCTCCAGGGTACAGGATTCCAAAACTAGAGGGTGTAGATTGAAGCAGAGCGGGGAAAGATATAAAAGGGGCCTGAGGGGTAATGATGCTGCATGTATGGAAGCAGCTGCCAGAGGAAGTGGTGGAGGCTGGAACATTGAAAAGACATCTGGATGGGTACATGAATAGGAAGGGTTTAGAGGGAAATGGGCCAAATGCAGGCAAATGGGATTAGGCTAATATAGGACATCTGGATATCTGTTTTTTTTTTACCATCCAATGTAAATTAACTACATGGGAAATTTTACCACAGTGAACTATTGGCTTAGAACAGGGGAGATGTGTTTGCTGTATTGCGAGGTTACAGAGAGAAACAGACTTCAGGCCATTTGAGACTTGAAGCTCCTTTTTGAAAGTGTTTTAAAGGCGAATGTGAGGAAACAGCCTGAGTGTGATTACATTGTCACATCTACAGCCCTAGCTAATAGCACTATTTACTTGTTTGTCAACTTTACTTCCTGATCTCACCTTTTTGCCTTGCTGGAGCTGAGTCACTTTTCTCTTCTGTTAATTCCTTTGTGACTGTGTTGACGAGTTCCTGATTAAATCTCTTTGGTCCATGTTTGAGCTCGTCTGTCATAATACACACTCACTGCTCTAATCGAGCCATAGAGTCATACAGCACGAAAACAGGCCCTTTGGTCCAACTCGTCCACGACAACCAGATATCCTAAACTAAACTAGTCCCACCAGCCTGCACTTGGCCCATAACCCTCCAACCCTTTCCTATTTATGTACCTCTCTAAGTGTCTTTTAAATGTTGTAACTGTACCCGCGCCCACCACTTCGTCTAGAAGTTCATTCCACACACAAACCACTCTCTGTGTGAAAGAAATTGTCCCGCGTGTTTTTTTTTAGTCTTTTTCCACTCACCTTAAAAATATGCCCACTCGTCTCGAAATCTGAGGAATGGACACCTGTCATTCATCTTATCTATACCCCGCATGATTTTATAAACCTCTATAAAGTCACCCCTCAAACCCCAACACTCCAGTGATAAAAGTCCCAGCCTAACCAGCCTTTTCTCATAAACGAAATCCTTCACTCCCAGCGACATCTTGGTAAATCTCTTCATAGATCACAGAATCCCTACACTGTGGAAACAGGCCCTTCAGCCCAACAAATCCACACTGACCCTTGGAGCATCCTACCCAGACCCATCCCCCTATAATCCACCTAAGCTACACATCCCTGAAAGCTATGGGCAATTTTCCTGTGGCCAATCCATCTAACCTAACCCCACTGGGGAACTTGCAGGGTCTGGTGTTTCAATGTATCTGCTGCCCTTGTTCTTCTAGATAGTAGAGGTCGTGGGTTTGGAAAGTGCTGTCTGAGGATCTTTGGTGAATTTCTTGTAGCTGTTACACACTGCTACTACTGAATGTCAGTGGTGGAGGGAGTGGGTGCTTGTGGATGTGGTGCTAATCAAGCGGGCTGCTTTGTCCTGGATGGTGTCGAACTCCTTGAGCGTTGTTGGAGCTGCACTCATCCAGGTAAGTGGGGGGTATTCCCTCACACCCCTGACTCGTAGAGCCACAGAGTCATACAGCACAGAAACAGACTCTTCGCTTCAACCAGTCCCTGCCGATCATAATCCCAAACTAAACTAATCACACCTGCCTGCACTTGGCCCATATCCTTCCACCTTCATGCCTTGCCTAGTCAGGTTTTAGGGAGTCAAGTGGTCAGTTACTCGCAAGATTCCAAGCCTCTGCTCTGTTCTTGTAGCTGCCCTATTTATATGGCTCATTCAATTCAATTCCTAATCAATGATAACACCCAGGATATTGACAGCAGGGACTCAGCACTGATCTAAGGTGGCCTCAGTCCAGATCTTCTGCTGAGAAGCTGCACTCCCTCAGTACCACCCTAAGGTATTGGCCTAAGTAGGCTCCTGAGGTCCTCATCCTACAAGCAGCAATGAATGGATTGTCCATTTTAGGGGCCAAATGTGGGATAACTATTGGCCAGGATATGGAGGGAGAACTCTTCGAGCCTTCTTCCAATCATGCTTTGGGGTCTTTTGCACCAATCTTGATTCTCATGTAAAATAGACATCCAGTAGTGCAGAACCTCTTCAGTCCTGCAGTGGGAGGCCTGCAGTATGTACTTACGCCTGAGATGGCATTTGAGAAGTCAGATTGTCACCACCTTTGGTTGGCCCAAACCTCTGATGTGGTGGTCAAGGCAAGTAGCAGAAAGTACCTTGATCTAAGACCCAGCATCCTCTGTTACAGACCTGTCACCCAGAGAGTGTGAGAGGACATTAGGGCTGAGCGGTGGGAGAAGAGGCAGAGTTGGGGGGGTGGGTGGTTGGCGTGAGTTGGCATGATTTATGGGCAAGGGCAGTGAGTGGCAGGTGACAGGATGAGGGCTGGAAGGTCTGCAGGGACCGTGGGAGAATATAGGAGGGTGCATGTGTCTGGAAGGAGCTGTAGAAGGAGCCTCAGTGAGGTGCTCTGCACATCTTGTAGACCATAAAATGCAGGGGGTAGAAATAAGCCATTCAGCCCATCAAGTCAGTTCCGGCATTCATTGATAACGACCCCACTTTCTTGCCATTTCCCCAATAACCCTGTTTGTTAAAAATCTGTTGATCTCAAACTTGAAAACTTCATGACCCAACCCTGGCAATCAATGATAACACCGAAGATATTGATAGCAGGGAAGTTAAAATGGTAATGGCACTGACCTAAGTAGGGTCCTGAGGTCCTCATCCCACAAGCAACAATGACTAGATTGTCTATTTTAGGGGTTGAATGTTGGCAAAGAATTCCACAGACTCACCACCCTCTGGGGGACAGAAATTCTTCCTCATCTCTGTCTTTGCTGGGAAACCCCTTACTCTGAGATGATTCCCTTTGGTCCTAGACTCTTCCACAGGGGAAATAACTTCCTCACGTCTCTCCAGTCAAGTCCCCCCAGGATCCTTGTGTGTTTCGATAAATGTCGCCTCTCGTTCTTCTAAACTCCAATGAGTACAGGCCCAACTTATCCAACCTCTCCTCATAAGACAGCTCCTTCCATGCCTGTTATCAGCTGAGTGAACCTTCTCTGGGCTGTCTCCAATGCCAATATAAATAAGATATGCTCAGATAAGGCAAACTGTTCACAGTATTCTAGCTGTGATCTGACTGGTGCTTTACATAATTTTAGCAAAATCTTAATTTTTCTATTCACTTACATTGTGGATGTCACTGTCTCGTACAGCATTTATTGCCCATCCTTAATAGCCCTGGTGGAGGTGGTAGTGTGCTGCTTTCTCAAACCGCTGCAGTCCCGTGTGGGGTACAGAAACCCACACAGTGCCCTGAGGGAGGGAGTTCCAGGATTTTGACCCAGGGACACTGAAGGAACAGCCGATATATTTTCAAGTCAGGATGTTGAGTGTCTTGGAGGGGAACTTGCAGGGGGTGGCGTTCCCATGTAACTGCTGCCCTTGTCCTTCTAGATGGAAGTGGCTGTGGGTTTGGAATGTGCTGTATGAGGACTTTTGGTGAATTTCTTGGAGAGGTACACAGTGTGGCTACTGAAGGTCGGTGGCGCAGGGAGTGGATGTTGAAGGCTGTTACAATTACAACATTTAAGAGGCATCTGGGTGGGTGCATGAATAGGAAGGGTTTAGAGGGATATGCTGGCAAATGTGACTGGATTAAGCTAGGATATCTGGTGTGCATGGACTAGTTGGCCAAAGGGTCTGTTTCTGTGCTGTACATCTCTACAATCCTATGGCTCTTTGTGGCACCAATCAAACGGGCTGCTCTGTCCCGGATGGCATCCAGCTCCCTGTTCCATTCCCTTTGAAATAAAGGCCAGCATCACATTTGCCTCCCCTATGACCTGCTAATCCTGTGTGCGATTGGCAGAATGTAGCAAGAGATGTCGTGAATAGGTAGATGTGTCAATCTAATGGGCACAATGTAAGTGGAACAGGGTGATAGATGCTAAGAGCTTCGGGATCATTCTGATTGCAAAGTGATAGCTCGTTGAGAGAGATAATGAGTCAGTGTTGATGGAGTGAGGTATCTCCTGTTCTTCAATGTATTCTATGACTCAGAATTTTCATTTCTTTCTGTACAGTCCATAAGATCTAATAGCTGCAAACAAGGTAGGTGTCAGAAAAGAGCTGGAAGATCTATCTGACACATCGCCGCATGCCCATTATAAAATCAGAATAAATGAAAGCCATTTAGCATGAGGTGAGCTGTATTATTTCAAGGTGAAAATAACTCCCTATTTATGAAAAAGCAGGGGTCTGGGTTCAGAGACTGACAATATTTGTTCCTTGGTAGATAAACAGACTCTTCCACCAAATCCACAACAAAAAGAAACAGGCTATTTCGCACATCAGTTTGTTTATACATCATGTTCGTGAAAATAATTTATCGTCTATCAGGGACTGATTAATTCCACTTTTAATTTAAAATATTAAAACTCTTCGCAAGTTATGAAGCTGACAATGTTGCGCAGCAACTTTGTCAGTTTCATGGGGGCTCGGCATTCGGAATTTCTCCCCAGCAACTGATTGAATCTATCGCCAGGGAAGTGGTGAACAGAAATGCGATAGCTCCACTGGCTATGAAGAGGGACCCTGGAGTGAACAGAGGCCGGCAAATCGTGCAACTTTCCCAGTCCATTGACTTGCCCTGAGGCCAAATTGGCAGAGAGTGCTGGGCGGGCACTGAAACACACGAGGTCATATACAGCACAGAGCTCCTAACACTTAAATAACGTTGCTACCACTTCTGAAACCGTCAGATATATTTTGAGTAGAATTTTTTCAATTTACTCAAGTGATGTGGGCGGCTCTGGCTAGGGCAGCATTTATTGTCCATCCCTAGTTGTCCAGAGGGCAGTTATTGGCCGTGTGTCTGGAGTCACGTGTAGGCCAGAACAGGTAAGATGGCAGTTTCCTTCCCTAAAGGACATCAGTGAGCCAGATGGGTTTGTCCCAGTAATCGACAATGGATTCATGAACAAAAACAGAAGTTGCTGGAAAAGCACAGCAGGTCCAGCAGCCGTATCTGTGAAGAAAAAGATCAGATTTAACATTTCAGGTCTGGTGATCCTTCCTCAGAGCTGCGGATTCAGAAGAATGGATTCATGGTCATCATTAGACTCCTAATTCCAGATTTTTTTAAATTTCAGTCCAAATATGGAGGTAAAAGAAAACAGCTCTCTACTTAATCTAGCTCATCTGCGTGCTGCTTTGAGTCAGAAAACGATGCCTGAAAAGAAGAACCGTACTGGAAACAGAAGAAGCTTCTTTCATATCACATTAAAATACATACACCGTGGGCACCTTTACAATTTCACAAACATTTATTTTGATTTTTAAAACAGCGTTCACCAAGTTAATAATTTAATTTTAGAAACTAAGTGCCTTTGATTTCAGTGCTTCTAATGTAGACACCCTACAGTGTGGAAACAGACCCTTCAGCCCAACAAGTCCACACTGACCCTTAGAGCAGCCAACCAAACCCATCCCCCTATAGCCCACCTGATCTACACCACCCTGCACACTACAAGCAATTTAGCACGGCTAATCCACCTAGCCTGCACATCTTTGGATTGTAGGAGGAAACTGGAGCACCTGGAGGAAACCCACGCAGACACGGGGAGAATGTGCAAACTCCACACAGACAGTCGCCCAAGGCTGGAATTGAACCCGGATCCCTGGTGCTGTGAGGCAGCAGTGCAAACCACCGAGCCACCGTGTTGCCCTTAGGGAGATGTACCAAAGGCCAGGTCTCTGGATTAACATTCCAGAGATAATGAGACTAAGACATCACCTCCTCTGTCAGCTAATTGATCTCCTCCAGCAAAAATCTCAGCTCAAATCATCACACAAATGCAAAGTCAAGTGACGAAACAAGTTTTATGAACAAAATCCAAGGTGTGGTGGTGGACAATTCATGTGGAAACCCAGAACATTCGGGAAAGTAAAGGAGATGAGGCAGATGTTCTTTGTAATTGCTGACTCTCCACATGTATCGCAGTTCCAAAGCACCTCTGTGGGATGATGCACATCAAGGGCTGTTCGCATGGACAATATTTTTCTAGCATTATCCAATCCACTCAGCCTTGCACTGGGAAACAATAGCATTTGGTTCTATTGTGACAGCAGGAATTCTCCCCTGAGAACAATCAGTATGTTTTTCAAAAGCAAAATTATTGATTAAAAGCTGAGTAGTGGAGGCATTTTAATTAAAACAAAGCCTCTTCACTTGAGTGGATCGAGGAGACTGAATTGTTCAGTGCAACAGGGTTCAACAAAGCTTGTGTCCTGATAACAAGGTAATTACTTCAGTGAATAAATCATCTCAGCCACAAAAGGGCTTCAAAGAGGAATCATAACTCGATTGCTGGGAGCACTGGAAGACAGCAACCCCTCCTGCATGCTCGAAGTTGTTCAAGTGGCAATAATGCAAAATAAAATTAAATACTAAACATAAGCGCATGATTTGCTCAGCTTTCAAATGAATAATCAGGTGGACTTAAAATCTAGTGCCTTAATTTGCCTCTGCAGGCCTGAGCACGCAACTGTCTGCCAAAGTGCAATGGTTGAAAAATTAGCTTTGCGATCGTCACAGTCTAGAAGGCAAGAGTGTTAGTGCAGGGGAATATGTATGGCTTAACAACATTACACAACCTTGATACATTACCTGCTCAAGAACAGTGCGCGGTTAGTGAGGATCACTTCAAACTGTCCCCCCATCAAACACACCCAGGACAGGGACGGCACAGGGTTAGATGTAGCACGGAGCTTCCTCTACATTGTCCCCATCAAAACACACCCAGGATAGGGACGGCACGGGGTTAGATGTAGCACGGAGCTTCCTCTACATTGTCCCCATCAAAACACACCCAAGACAGGGACGGCACGGGGTTAGATACAGCACGGAGCTTCCTCTACATTGTCCCCATCAAAACACATCCAGGACAGGGACGGCACGGGGTTAGATACAGCACGGAGCTTCCTCTACATTGTCCCCATCAAAACACATCCAGGACAGGGACAGCACAGTGTTAGATACAGCACAGAGCTTCCTCTACATTGTCCCCATCAAAACACACCCAGGACAGGGACGGCACGGGGTTAGATACAGCACGGAGCTTCCTCTACATTGTCCCCATCAAAACACACCCAGGACAGGGACGGCACAGGGTTAGATACAGCACAGAGCTTCCTCTACGTTGTCCCCATCAAAACACACCCAGGACAGGGGCAGCACAGGATTAGTTATAGCATAAAGCTCCCTCTACACTGTCCCCACCAACCAGCTCAACTCAGGAGGTGAATCAAGAGAAACCACAGTCTGCACAATGGGCAAGGCAGGAGGCTCATGGCAACATTGCCAGTTACCACATTCCCCTCTGAGTTACCGACCATCCCTGGTCACACATCGCCGGGTTCTCTCCTTGCCACTGGGTCACAGTCCTGGAAGTCTCTTGCTAACAGCACCTTTACCCCATGGACTGGCAACTCACCACCATCTTCTCATGGGCAATTAGGGATGGACAATAAATGCTGCCAAAGCCTGCATTCCAAATGCTCTGTTACTGGGCTGTTGGGCCAAGGTGTGGCAGATGGAGTTTAATTTAGATAAATGTGAGATGTTGCATTTTGGTAAGGCAAACAAGGGCAGGATTTATACTCTTAATAATAGGGTCCTGGAGAGTGTTGCCGAATGAAGAGACCATGGGACGCAGGTTCATAGTTCCCTGAAAGCGGAGTCGCAGGTGGACAGGGCAGTGAAGAAGGCGTTTAGTATCCTGGTCTTTACTGGTCAGTGCACTGAGTATAGGAGTCGGGAGGTCATGTTGTGACTGTACATAATATTAATTAGGCCACTTCTGGAACACTGCATTCAATTCTCACTTCCCTGCTGTAGGAAAGATGTTGTTAAACTTGAAAAGGTGCAGAAAAGATTAAGAAGGATGTTACAGAGACTGGAGGGTTTGAGCTATAGGGAGAGGCTGGATAGGCTATTTTCTCTAGAGCATCAAAAGCTGAGGGGTGACCTTACAGAGGTTTATAAAACCATGAGGGGCCTGGATAGGGTGAATAGCCAAGGCTTTTTAACCAGAGTATAGGTTTAAGGTGAGAGGGGAAAGATTTAAATCAGACCTAAGAGGCAATATTTTCTCACAGAGGGATGGTGTGTGTATGGAATGAGCTGCCAGAGGAAATGGTGGAGGCTGGTACAATTACAACATTTAAAGGCACCTGGATGGGTACATGAATAAGAAAGGATGGATACAGAATAAAGCTTCCTCTACACTCTCCCCATCAAACACTCCCCACGGCAGGGGCAGCACCGGGTTTGATACAGGGTAAGGCTTCTTTGTCACTGTTCTCAAGATAGGGCCAGCACAGGGTTAGAGCCAGAGTAAAGCTCTGTCTCCACTGCCCCTCATCAAAAACCTCCAGGAAAGGGACAGCACAGAATTAGAAACTGAATGAAAGCTGTCTCTACACTGTTCCCATTAAACACTCCCAGGATAGAGGCAGCACAGAGTTAGATATAGAGTAAAGCTTCCCTTAACACTGTCCACCATCAAATGCTGGCAAATGGGACTGGATTAATTTAGAATATCTTGTTGGACAATTTAAACAGAAGAGTCCGTTTCCGTTCTGTATGTCTGTATGAGTCTACTGCAAATTGTGCCCAATGGCAAAAGGATTTTTTAACCACTTGTTCAGATGTGATGAGATTTCCTGTACACAGTAAATCATTGAGTGTAAGTGTTCGGTAAGAGTTTGATGAAGCAATTATGAAAGCTACAGATAATAAGTTTGGGTTTTAGAGGGTCATCAAGCAGGGTCCCGAGACAATGTGGAGTGCTGCAAGGCTGCACTCAGAGACAAATCAGAGGAAGTGACAGATTTTTCAAGGGTATTTTAAATCACATTGAAAAGGTTTAGCACAAAGTTTGTTTTGTACAAAAATAGTCTTGCATTTCCTTTTTTCTTATTCAACCCCTGTGACAGTAAGACCACATGAAATAGGAACAGGAGTACGCCATTCAGCCCCTTAAGCCTGCACCCCTACTCAACAGAATCGAGGCTAATCCGACATTCTTCACGTCCACTTTCCTGTCCTTTTCCTGTAACCCTTGATTCCCTGACTTATCAAGAATCTGTCTCAATATACACAAGGAATCTGCCCCCACAGCTCTCTGGGGCAGAGTTCCAAAGACTCATAACCCTCTGAGAGAAGATATTCCTTCTCATCTCAGGCACCCCTTTATTCTGAGACTGTGACCTCTGGTCCTAGACCCTCCCACGAGGGGAAACATCCTCTCAGCATTGACCCAGTCAAGCCCCTTAAGAATCCAATATGTTTTAGTGAGACCCCCTCTCATTCTTCTAAACTCCAATGAGTAGAGTCCCAACCTGTTTAGCCTTTGTTCATAAGACAATCCCTCCAAACCTAGTGAATCTTCTCTGAACTACCTCCCACAATCGAAAATAACTTTCTTCCAGTCCTGAGGTGACTCAGTGGTCCAATACTAGATCCACACACCCCACTACAGCTGGGTTAGATTCGATTTCAAGAGGATTATACAGAAATGACAGAAAAGTGGAGTTGAGGATTATCATATGAGCCATAATTTCATTGAATGTTAGAGAAGACTCAATGGGCTGAATGGCCTACTTCTGCTTCCACGTCTTAGAAAATAATGCAGTCAAACAGCACAGATACTGACCCTTCTTTCCAACCAGTCCATGCTAAACATGTTCCCAAACCAAAATAGTCCCACCTGCCTGCGCTTGACCCATGTCCCTCCAAACATTTCCTATTCATGTACTCATCCAAATGTCTTCTAAATGTTATAAACTTACCTGCATCCGCCACTTCCTCTGGAAATTCATTCCACATGTGAACCACACTCTGTGTAATAAAGTTGCCCTCATGTCTTTTTTAAATCTTTCCCCTCCCACCTTAAAAATATGTGCCCTAATCTTGAAAACCCCCACCCTAGCGAAATGACACCTGCCACGCACTTTATCTGTACCCTCATGATTTTATGAACCTCTGTAAGGTCACCCCTCAACCTCCTACACTCCAGTGAAAGAAGTCCCAGCCTCTCCTTACAACTCAGATCCTCCATTCCTGGCAACATCCTGGTAAATCTTTTCTGAAGCTTCATAATATCCCTCCTATAACAGGGCGACCTGTAGGCTAGAAGAGGCCTCCCCAATGTCCTGTACAACTGCAGCATAACATCACAATTCCTATCCTCAAAGGTCTGAGCAATGAAGGTGAGTGTACGAAACACTTTCTTAACCACCCTGTGACGCAAACTTCAAAGAATTATGTACCTGAATCTCTAGGTTCCCCTGTTCTACAACTCTACCTTACTTTTAATTCTACAGCTTGCTTTACCAAAATTCAATATTATGGTCTTGACGTCTAACTTAAAATCTTAAAGTGTTCAGGTTAGGGATTGGAAGTGGCTGTGGATTTCTCCCTGGGTTTAGAATTATCACTCCCATAAATGATCCCAGCACCTTCTCTTGTTAATATGACTCAAAGTTCCCAATACTAACAGGCACATGGCACTGCATCTGACTGAAACCTGGACTTCCGTTGTGAATACTTGTTTATATTTAAGAGCCATCTGGGAAATACTTGAAAATTTTGAACTATTTACACATTCTCTGGAATGAAAAAGGGTTTTAAGCCACATGGATTTCTTGGAAATATAAAATCAAGGTTTCAAGTGTGTTGTGGTTTACTTCCTATCGACAGGAAATCAAGTGACTTTGGAGAAAACAGCTTAACAAAGCGAAAAGAGATGGAGTTTATGGGAAAACCTGGCTTATAGATTAGATTAGATTCCCTACAGTGTGGGAACAGGCTCTTTGGCCCAACAAGTCCACACCACCCCTTGAAGCATCCCACCCAGACCCATCCCCCTATAACTCACACACTAAACACTACAGGTACTTTAGCATGGTCAATCCACCTAACCTGCACATCTTTGGGCTGTGGGAGGAAGCCACAGCACCCGGAGGAAACGCACGCCGACCCAGGGAGAATGTGCAAACTCTGCACAGACAGTTGCCCGAGGCTGGAATCGAACCCAGGTCCCTGGTGCTGTGAGGCTGCAGTGCTAACCACTGAGCCACCATGCCATCCCACCTTTGAAAGGTCTTGGGTGTGGACTATGTGCGAATAGTTGCCTAGCAACACTTTCTGGTCCTAAAACTTCCATGTTACAGATCCAAAAGTAAAGGAGACACCCCACAAGACAAGAAACTCTCTCCTGATTTTTTTTTCTTAGTTTGACCTCCTGCAAACCTGACAGAGTTTCCACATACCGATATGTATCTGATAAACTGGAAGAAGTAGGCTGAAATTGATACCTAACAACTCAAATCTAAGTTGGTTAGAATCATAAGAGGACAACCATCATCAATCTATCACTGCCAAAAATTCAACTTTCATGAACAGGAGACCCTATGGATGTGAGAAGTCATCCCATGCTGTCTTTTACTTTCAACCCTCAGTCCACAAGGGCAGTTTTCTGTTTCCACATGT
Organism: Stegostoma tigrinum; assembly: GCF_030684315.1. Lineage (NCBI taxonomy): Eukaryota > Metazoa > Chordata > Chondrichthyes > Orectolobiformes > Stegostomatidae > Stegostoma > Stegostoma tigrinum. The sequence goes on from NC_081398.1 coordinate 7,314,426, forward strand.
TGCCTATTTTTATTAATGAATTCACCATCCCTGCAGATCTGTATTTTTGTGTTGTGTGAGAATGTCTGTATGTAGATTACGGGGTTGCAATTTTAATTCCAGATCACAGTTTAGGCATTAACTTGTGTTTGCCACTTAGTTTAAGAAAAAAGTTTGTTCATAATGAATGGATTATTTAAGTTTGTTAAAGAAGTTGGTAGAACATAGAACATAGAACAATACAGCGCAGAACAGGCCCTTTGGCCCTCAATGTTGCACCGACCTGTGAACTCATCTAAGCTCCTCCCCCTACATTATCCCATCATTATCCATATGCTTATCCAAGCAGCAACAATTGAATTGTTGATCATCAAGAACAGATTGATGGGATGGTAATGGTATGATAGGCTTTCTTTTGCTTTTTGTTAATATACCTGGCCAATTTTTCATATTATCCGGTAAATGCCAGTGTTGCAACTGTGCACTGATGCACAAAACACTAGCAAGGAAATGGAAGATGTGGATTGGGATGATGGGTTATTGTCTCTCTGGACAAGGTCAAAGTAAGGAATGCCATTTGTGAATTTGGCCAGGCATAAGCTCAACTGCAATCATTCAATTATGGAGTTTTCAGAAGTGGGAAATGTAGGAATACTGCTCATATTGATCATACTTTGAGATACCAATCTTGCTAGTGCCTTTTAGAAGTCTGAATCTATGGCTGGGAGTCCTGTACTTCTATTCAATTATCTACAGAATGTAATTATTCCATAATTAGCCTGAATACTTTTTCTTTGGAAGAAGGGCAAAAGAGTAGCAATTTGCTATTTTACCACCAAATTAAACTGAAGGTGTGACTTATGGGACTGGATTATCACCAGTTTCTTCCTGTCACATTCATAACACTGCGTAGTTATCTCAGTTTGTCAAACTGCATTAGGGCAAACTGAGAAAATATTTAGCAACTATGTCATGGGCCAGGCCAGACCCCCTCAAAATATTTTCAGAAGGTGGCCTGGCCCCTAACATTTTCTTATTTTCAAGGTAGATGTGAAATGCTGTGTTCCAGATGCAATGTGACTGGTCATACTATTAGACGTTAAGCAAAACACAATTTATTTAAACACTGAGTTAAAATACAAGCAAAGAAGAATTTAGAATAATTTAATTATTGGAAAATTAACCAAATAATAGATTCAGTAACAACTACTAATTAACTGTTAAAATATAGTAACATCCCATGAACACACCCCTTGGCGTAAAGGTACATTCAGACATAGCTTCTTATGTGCAATTCACTAATCCAGGACGAAAAAAGATCATCAAGAGAAAGCTCAGAGAGAATAGCCGTTAAGAATCATTCAATGGAGCACCCAACACTTTTGAGATCCCAAAGGCCTCTGATGCTACTGAAATAAAAAACAAAAATCAGAAATCCTGAGACAGCTGGCAACACCAATTCAGGCTATTAGAAAAACCCCAAAGCTTCCTATGCTGTTTACTTAAGCTACCTTTAGTGGCGAGTTTTTCACCTCCGCTTTTACAACTACTCTTCGAAAAGAAAACAAAATAATCTTTTAAAGTGACAGCATCATCACAACTAATAGAAAAATGTTAAGGAGTAGGCACTCTGTTCTGCTGAAACTATGGAATTCGAACTGATAAAAGCTCATTAATTTAAAATTTGAAATCTATTTTCTTCTCTCTCTCCACACATTTTCCTGACCTGTTAAGTGTTTCCAGCACTTTCTGCCCTTATCTTAAATATTTCATAGAGTCATAGAATTGCACAGCATGAAAACTGATCCTCTGCTCCAACTTGTCCACACCGGTCAGATATCCTAAATTAAAATTAATCTAGTTCCATTTGCCAGCATTCGGCCCATATCCCTCTAAACCCTTCCTATTCATGTACCCATCCAGATGCCTTTTAAATGCTGTAACTGTACCAACCTCCAGCACTTCCTCTGGCAGCTCGTTCCATACATCACCATTGTCTGTGTGAAAAACTTGCCCCTTAAATCTTTCCTCTCTCACCTCAAACCTATGCCCTTTAGTTTTGGACTCCGCTACCCTGGGGAAAACACCTTGACTATTCACGCCATCCATGCCCCTCATGATTTTATAAACCTCAATAAAGCCACCCCTCAACCTCTGAAGCTCCAGCGAAATAGCAACAGCCTATTCAGCCCCTCCATATGGTTCACTTTGGAAGCAAAAACAAGGCAGCAGATTACTACCTGAAAGGCTGTAAATTGGGAGAGGGGAGTGCGCAGCGGGACCTGGGTGTCCTTGTGCACCAGTCGCTGAAGGTAAGCATGTAGGTGCAGCAGGTGGTAAAGAAGGCAAATGGTATGTTGGCCTTCATTGTGAGATGTTTCGAGTACAGGAGCAGGGATGTGTTGTTGCAGTTATACAGGGCCTTGGTGAGGCCGCACCTAGAATACTGTGTGCAGTTTTGGTCTCCTTTTCTGAGGAAGGATGCTCTTGCTCTCCAGGGAGTGCAGCGAAGGTTTACCAGGCTGATTCCGGGGATGGCATATGAAGAGAAAACAGCACCTCTGACTGCACTGCATGTCATGCTTCAGATACCTAGCTAACTCAATGCAAGCAACCATCCTTTCGCTATACTGAGTCATAGAGCCATAGAGTCATACAGTGCAGAAACAGACCGTCTGGTCCAATTTGTCCATGTCAACCAAGTTTCCTAAACTGAACTAGGCCCATTTGTCAGCTTTTGGCATACTAAACCCTTCCTATTCATCTACCCATCCAGATGCCTTTTAAATACTGTAATTGTACCAGGTTCCACCAATTCCGCTGGCAGCTTATTCCATAAACGCACCACCCTCTGCAAGGAAAACTTGCCCCTTAGGTCCCTTTTAAACCTTTTCTCTCTCACCTCAAACCTATGCCCTTCTAGTTTTTGACTCCCCTACCCTGGGGAACAAAAAGAGCGTGGCTGTTCACCCTATCTATGCCGCCATGGTTTTATAAAATTCAGTAAGGTCATCTCTCACCCTCCAATGATCCAGGGTGAATAACTCCCAGCCTGTCCAGGCTCACCTTAAAATCAAACCCTCCAGCCCCGGAAATATCCTTGCAAATTTTTTCTGCATCTTGTCCAGTTTAACAATATCCTTCGTACAGTAGGGAACCCAGAATGACATGCAATACTCTAAAACTAACTTCAACAAGATATGAATCGGCTTTTAGTTTTCTTCATTCACAGGATGCTCACTGAGGGATATAGAGTGCCCGGAGGGGGGACAGGACTTGGTGCGTTGTGTACAGGCTTGGCTACCTTAACCAGGGAGTCCTGCCTGGTGCGGGGGAGGTTTTGTGCTGCAGTAGTAACATCTCTACCTCCCTTCAAGACCCAAGCCATCTGTGGCTGGAGTTGGAAGGTGTGTTGTTAAGCCTGTCGATTATTACCTTCTACATCCTTCCCTCATAACAGTTAGACAACTGGTCGTAGTCATAGAGCACAGAAACAGACCGTTCGGTCCAACCATCCACGCCGACCATAACCCCAAACTGAACTAGTCCCACCTGCCTGCGCTTGGCCCACATCCCTCCTAACCTTTCCTGTTCATGTACTTTTCCAAATGTCTTTTAAACATTGTAACTGTACCCACGTCCACCACTTCCTCTAGAAGTTCATTCCACACACAAACCACTCTCTGTGTAAAACAAATTGCTCCTCCTGCCTTTTTTAAATCTTTCTCCTCCCACCTTAAAAAAATGCCCGCTGGTGCTCTCATTCATCTTGTCTACATTCCTCATGATTTTGTAAACCTCAAAGAGGTCATCCCTTAATCTCCTACATGCCAGAGAAAAAAACTCCCAGCTTATTTTTATATCTCAAACCCTCCATACCCAGCAACATCCTGATAAATCTTTTCTGAACCCTCTCCAGTTTAATAATATCCTTTCTATAAACAGGGAACCAGTGCTAGGCACAGTGCACCAGAAGATGCCTCACCAATGTCCTGTACAAACTCAATATGAGCTCCCAACTCCTATACTCAAAAGTTCTGAGCAACGAAGTATTGTACTGGAAGGAAACTAAGTCAGAAATATATAAATAACAATTAAGGAAACGTTATGTACACTTCTAGCAGATTCATTGAAATTTTAATCACTTTGAACCCATGAAAAGTTTAAAAAAGAGATAAGCTGGGCTAGATCTTTCTGGAGGTGAAGCATTAGATATTTCTACCATGTCTTTAAACATCTTTGAATCTGTGTTCATAGAGTCATACAGCATGGAAACAGACCCTTTGTTAATAGGAATAGACTGTTTTTCTTTCCTTCTTTACCTGTATTTCTGATGTGCATGAACTTCTGTGTTGTTTTGCTGTTAAAACAAAGACTGCAAAGTAAAAATTCACATATTTAAGAAAAAAATCAATAAAATATATCGTCTCACCCAGCTCGCTTTCTGTCAGCAATCTGACTGTCCAGTACCATCCACTGGATTGGAATCACTGGAAATTCACTTGATCGTCAGACAGCACCTTCCGAACCCCACTTCAACCTCGAAGGACAAGGGCAGCAGACACATGGCAACGCCACTGCTTTCAAATTCCCCTCCGAGCCACTCACTGCCCTAACTTGGAAATATATCAGCCGTTCCTTCGCTGTCACTGGGTCACAATCCTGGTATTCTCTGCCGAACGGTCAACGCACAGCAGGTGGACATGCAGTGGGTCAAGAAGGCAGCTCACCACTGCCTTCTCAAGGGGCGACTAGGAACGGGCAATAAATGCTGGCCGGCCATTGATGCCCACGTCCCACAAATTGGCGATTTTAAAAAAAAGTCATAATAATGCTCACTAGAGTTTAGGAGAATGAGAAGTGGTTTTATTTTAAGAAATAAGGTACTGAGGGGGCTTGACCTGAGGATGGTTCTGCTCCTGAAAATTTAGAACCAAGCTACACAGATTCAAAATAAAGGATCTCACATTTAAGCCAGCAATGAGGAAGAATATTTTTCTCTTGCAATGTCATTAATGTTTGGGATGCTCTCCCTTTGGAGAGCGATAGAAGCGGGGTTCACTTAATACATTTCAGGCTGGGTTAGATAGGTATTTGATCTACAAGAGAGTGAATGGTAATGGGGAGGGTTAAGGCTGGAGATTGGAGATGAGGCCAGATTTGATTGGCCACAACTTATTAAAAGGCAGAATAAACTCAAGGTGCTGAACAGTCTATATTTGCAGCAGTCCCTCTCCTCAGAACACCAGGAGGTTATCTCCTCTGACAGAACGGCCATGGAGGTGTTTAGCTGTAGTTATGAGGGGAGAAGGGGCCCTCCATCTGAGAGACACTAGCTCCAGCACTGCTGCATGGTGCGTGTCAGTGCAGGTAATGTGCTCTGGTGTCTGATGTGCCACATAAAGCACCCCCCACCCAATGTTCTGATTCAGAGGTGCGACTGTCACCCGCTGAGCTACAGCTGACAGCCTGCAGTCGAGTTATTACAGAATGGGTGCTGTTCGTTACCGCTTATTTGTCTTTCATACACACACACACACGTCCACACAGACACACATATACATACACACAAATTTACATACAGATGCACACTTGCACATGCAGACACACACATATTTACACACGTATACATACAGACACATGCACACAATCTCATACACAGACATGCATACACACACTCACTCACACATACTCACACACTCAGACACACACACTGACCCACAAAGACACACACTCTCTCACATTCACACACACACACACACACACACACACACACACACACACACACACACACACAAACACACGGACACACACACAGACACAGACATAATTTTAAAGTATCTTTGATGTTTACCATCTGAAAGCATATCATATTGTCATTCATGGATAAATTTCACTTCACATGCTAATCATTATGAATCAGTGACTCCCAGTTGAATACACTCAAGAATCCTATTATGGGCTCCCATGGCAACTCTACGCTTGATACCAGCTGAGCCTCTGTGTCAGAAGGTCACAGGTTCAATTCCTGCACCAGAAAGGTGAACATAAAATACTGCTCTGAATGGTAACAGCACAGAGGGAGGCCACTCAGCCCATTATCACTGTGTGGTTCACTGACTGATCAGAGCCCCACAGTCCTGCCTAAGCCCCATCCACATTCTTTCATTTTAGATAATAACTTGATTCCCTCTCGTCAACCTCAACTGAACCAGTCTATCACATCCTTTTGAGCAGAAAATTCCAGATCCCAACATCCTGTTGCACGAAAATATTGACGATCGTGTTGCCATTGCTCTGGTGGACAATAACCTTTATGCCCAACACCTCCTGTCGACCTGCTGACATTTACGGCATGCTCCTACAAGAGGCACTAGACATTTTTATTCGATACTAAACCGAAGCTTTGACAACCATCAGAAGATCCCACACTTTAGAGTCATACAGCACGGAAACAGGCCCTTCAGCCCAACTCGTTCAGTTTGGGATACCAAGTCATCGTGGACTAGTCCCATTTGCCTGTATTTAGCCCCTATCCTACCCAACCTCTCCCTTTCACACAGCCATCCAGGTGCCTTTTAAATGCAATTGCACCAGAATCTACCATTTCCTTTGGCAGTTCATTCCATACACGTACCATCCTCAGTGTAGAAAAGTTGCCCCCTAAGTCCCTTTTAACTTTTTCCCCTCCCACCTTAAACTTCTATCTTCTAGTTTTGGACTCCCTTAACCTGGAGAAAGGACCTTAGCTATTCGCCCTCTCCATGACCCTCATGATGTTATAAACCTCACTAAAGTCACCCCTCAGCCTCCGAAGCTCCAAGGAAAATAGCCTAGACTTCTCTCCCTGTGAGTCCCTCTCCCAAGCAATATGTTATGCTTACATGAGTTTCGCAATGTTTGATTAATCACATTTCAAGTTTGAAGAAATGAGAACTTTTCTGTTTTAGTTCATGCAAGCTGCTTATAGAGATGGGGCTCACCATTTATTCTGCACCAAATCGCCTTATTCAGCACCATATCACAAAGGTCCAGCTACTTGACTGAAGTGCATCTATGAAATGTTGCCTATTAAAGTATCAGTTTCTAGTACCCAATATCGACAGAGCTATATAACAGCAACCCTGAAGCGGATTATCCAGCCAGTCAGCTTGTGGCTGTTTCCGGGATCTTTCTATGCACAAATTGGCTGCCATGATTTCCTGAAGTCAAACAGCGACTACAGAGTGCATGTTATGGTGTGTCAAGTGCCTTATTTCTCCTCATGGGACAATCCCATAATCCAGGGCATGGGTGGGTTTTGCAGAATCTTCCCTGCACTCTCTCGGAGGCAAATCCTGCCCATCCTCAGGTTTCGAGGCCAAAGCAGCGTACACGGTTCACTGGAGTGGGATTATCCAGTGAACTTCTCAGCCAGAAATCATCTCTTCAATAAAATTATCCAGGTACGGTCGTTTTGTGGGATCTTCCAGTGCACTGCTTTGTGCCATGTCCCCAGCTTCATCACGGTGACCCTATTTCAAAAGTACCTTGCTATAAAATGCTCTGAGACAACTGGAAATATGCTACATAAATGCAACTCTTTCCTTGCTCAGTGTCCGTGGTTACATAGCACCTTTGTGGGATTCCTGATGAATCTCATTCTTTAGCTTTACTGAAGGTTTACCATTAGCAACACCACAACGCATCCGGCTGAGTTCTGTTAAACAGCACAATTGCTGTGTACTTCCTGCAAAGTTTTCACTGAGTCCATCTGCCAGATAAGGCATCCGACTCTGAGTCAGAGATGCTGCAGATGCAAGTTTCATTCAGTAGATTTGACTGCCTCATCCAGGCTACTACCATAGAGCTCCCACGCCGCAGAGGGAGTGTGGCACTGTCCAACGGGCTACCTTTCCAACAAGGCGTTGATTCAGAATCCCGAACACCCTCTCAACCGATTTCTTTCGGCCCAACAGGTCAATACTGTTGGTATTTTTGATCTGCACAGTCACCAGTCTGCTTACTTTAATGCATCTTCCCAATCCCAGCTCTGGGAAAAGATCCCACATTTTCAGAAGGGAAATGCAATTCTTCACAACTCCATGCCCTGGGACAACATTCACCACCGGTCCCCTGACCACACCCCTCTCCCCACAACCACCACGAAACGAATCCAAGCCAGGGCAGCGAAGTGCAAAGCAAGACTCAATTCTTTGTCTTGGTATTAGGTTTATTCGCAGTGCACAGCCCTACAGATCCCTGCTTCCGAACTACTATCACAATGTTCAAGCGATGAGACACAAATCCACTATCTGGTCAACCATCACATTGCAGATTGCAGAATCTTGCTGTGCCCCTTTGTGGAATCTTATTGTGTTCCATTTTGCTGCTGTGATGCCTATGTTGCTGAATAATAGTGTCAATGTTTGTTGATTATGTTATTGAAGATGCACAGCGGAAATGGTCATGTTCGATTCAGGTCTGGGACCGTGTAGAGTCATACAGCATGGAAACAGACCCTTCGGCCCAGTTCGTCCATGCTGTCCAGGTAGTTCAACTTAAGAAGTCCACTTGCCTGCGTTTGGTCTATATCTGTTTAACCCTTTCCTATTCATGTACTTGTCCAAACATCTTTTAAATGTTCTAATTGTACCCACATCCACCACTTCCTCTGGGAGCTCATTCCATCCACACACCCCATATAAAGAGAGATAGGGCAGCCACCCCAGGGAATGTGGGGTGCATCTTCATTTCCAACTACGACCTCTCTTTTGCAGTTATATCTGTACTCCAGGGGGAGGCCGTGGCATTGTGGTAATGTCACTGGACTAATAATTCCCAAACTCCAGGTTAATGTTCAAGGAACACAAGTTTGAATCCCACCACTGCGGATGACGAAATGTGAATTTATTAAAACTTGGGAATTCAAAAGCTGGCCATTGCCAATCATGTGTCCAATGTCAATTGTTGTAAAATCTCAAGGAACTACAGACAATTGTGAACACAGCCGAGTCCATTGGGTCCATCTATATTCCTCGCTGCCTCAGGAAGGCAGCCAACATCATCCAGGGCCCCTCGCATCCCAATTATAGTCTCTTCCATCAGGCTGAAGATACAAAAGCTTAAACACACATATCAACAAGTTCAGGAACAGTTTCTTCCCTGTCGTTATTAGACTTCTGAATGGATCTCTCAAATTTTAAATCTAGTTTGTTGATCACGCTCTTCGTGCACCTTCCCTGTAGCCTTAACTTTGTATTCCTCGCTCTATTACCCGAAAGCCTGCACTGCACGCAAAACAAAACTTTTCACTGCACTTCGGTTCATATGAAAATAATAAATCAAACCAAAAAGAAATCAAAATAATGCCCTTTAGGTGGGGAAATCCACCTTCCTTACGCGGTCTGACCTAACATGATTCCAGGCCCCACAGCAATGTGGTTGACTCTTAACCTCTCATTACAGATGGGCAATAAATGCTGGGCCTAGCCAGCAGTGCCCTCATCCCATGAGTTAAAGATTTAAGAGATTCCACTTTGCACAATCTGTCACTTGCGGTCACCTGCTCTTAGGATGTACTGAGGATGTCGAAGGCGCTGCAGGAATGCCTGGGCCCCTATCCTGTGCAAACCAGCTCACATGAAGCTGGTTCAGTTCACACCAGGCCAGATTCTTTTAAAAAACTCCTATAAAGTGGGGAATTCAAGAAAAAAAACCCCATGAATTCCAAAGGAAAAGTAATGTACCTCAATTAAAGTGTGATTTTGCAGAAGAGATGGCGTTCTCTGACCCACGTGGTCAGTCAGTCACGGGAAAATGAGAGCGAAACTATGGACATTGGATGTTCCCTCTCCAAATATATCTGGGTCATCTGCTCCTATGTAAACTCTTTTAGAGCAAATCAAATAAGCAAATAAATTAAAGAACAATGTTGTCATGGAGTACTGCAATTAAAACAACATTCGTTTGCAAAAGTGTCTTAAAGAGAATCAAAGGACAAGTGCATTTCAGAGCTTGAGAGTGTCTCATTACCAATGGTCTCAAAGTGTGAGATAATATTATGAGGAGTGTAGATAAGGTGAATAGCCCAGTTCATTCCCCCCATGTTAGGGGAGTCCAAAATTAGGGGGCATAGGTTGAATGTGAAAGGGGAAAGATTTAAAAAGGGCCTAAGGGGCAACTTTTCACACAGAGGGTGGTGCATATAGAGAACAAGCTGCCAGAGGGAGTGATGGAGGCTGGTACAATTACAACATTTAAAAGGCATCCAGATGAACACATGAATAGGAAGGCCCTAGAGGGAACAAAAGCAGAAGTTGCTGGAAAATCTCATCAGGCCTGGCAGCATCTGTGGAGAGAAATCAGAGTTAACATTTTGGGTCCAATGATGCTTCTTCAGAACTAAGGTTTAGGAGGGTATGGGCCAAAAGCAGGCAAAAGGGACTAGTTAAGTTTGGGAAACCTGGCCGGCATGGAGGAGTCGGGCTGAAGGGCCTGTTTCCTGTATGACTCTATGAGAAGCAAGGTGATTTATAAATATCTCTATCAGCCTTCCTTCCTCTCCAATTCTCAGCAGTTGTCAGACAGTGATGGACCCAGGAGCTCTGTGAATTAATTACAGCCGCAGTTTACATTAACATGCACTCTGGCAAGTTCAGCGATCAGCTTGACACCACCTGAAGCTTCAAAGTCCCAGGAGACAGACTTGTCAGTTTCGGTTAGACTTGAGGCCCTTTTCTCCGGCTCATTTCAAGCCGCCCTCACTTGCTGTTGTTGGGGGAAGGGGATGGAGCTCAATCCCTGGTGGGAGGCATATCTGGACACCCACCTGAAATGGACATACAGCACTCACACATTGACATTCAGGGCAAACTGCACAAGGATGGCCTACTCTCTCCTCCCTCTGCCCAGTGCCTAAAAACAGCATCAAATCAGCACTTCAGATTCCACACCTTCCATTAATGTAATAACAGGTCTGCTGTCCCTGATGTCAGAGAAACTGCACACCCCGCTGGACTACAACTGTCTGTCTGTGTCAGCCTGATATCTGTGAGAGCGTAGACATCTTGTAGGACCAGAGCTAGCCCCAGAAAAAAACTTCAGACACCAGACATGACTCCAGACATTGGCAGGAGAAGATATCGGCTCTGCTGGTGTGAGTTATCAAGAGAAATAAGAGTCTGAGAAAACCTTTCAGTCTTTCTCTGGTCTGATCTAACTGCAGTTTCAGCTTTATTTTCCTGCCCCATCCCTGTGGGTTGTCGATTTCCCCAGTGGCCAAATATTGATCAATTTCAGCTTTGAATATTGTCGATGAGGGAGCATCCTTATCCTTCTTTCTCCTCATTAAAAAAATCACCCCATTTAAGATGGAGATGGGGGTGGAAGTTTTTTCTCTCTCTCAGAAGGTTGTGAGTCTTTAGAATTCTTTTCCTCAACAAGCTGACGATTCAGAACTTCTCCATTTTATTTAAGGCAGAGGCAGATAGATTCCTGATGAACCATGGGGATGAAAGACCACAGGGCGACAAAAACCAGATCGTCCATGAGCTTATTGAATGGCAGAACAGACTTGAAGGGCCGAATGGCCAACATTTGTTCCTTAATCGTATGTTTGAAGCAATTCCAAAAACTCTCAAACCTCCAAGTGAAGAAATTTCTCCTCAAATCAAAGCCCCAAACAGCCGAGCCTCATAGAATCCATTTGGCCTCCATTGGTTCTGCACTATAATCCTACATTGCCCATGGCTGACCCACAAAGCCTGCACACCCCTGGACACTATGGACAATTTAACATGGCCAGTCCACCTAACCTGCATATCTTCGGACTGTGGGAGGAAACCAGAGCACCTGGCAGAAACCCACACAAAAACAGGGAAAATGTGCAAACTCCACACACAATAGCCTAAGGGAGGAATCAAACCTGGGTCCCTGGTGCCGTGAGGATGCAGCACTAATAGCTGAACCACCAATGCAGTATAAGGCTCCTCCCACACCCCTCCAATTCTTGACCTCCAAATTGAGGGTAATGGGCTCTCAGAGTCTACCCTCCCAAGACTTCAATCGGCTGCACCTGAATGCATGGGATTGACCCTCATTCTTCCAAATGTCAACGAGAGGCTCATTCTGCACAAGCTGCTCCTCCGGGGAAACCCCAACCTTTCAAAATGTCGATCCCCTGAGTTTTTGCACCGAAGGCAAGCAGACGGGAATTCTTCATCATATTCTGTTGCACTCTAGGAGTGTGTGCCACCACGAGCTGAGAAGTGCATGGTGAAATTTTCGGGAAGTGGCACTGCTGGCGGTGGGGATCCCCTATCAACTACACTCGCAAGCAGTCCCCTGCGTAGACATCCGATACCGTCCATGAGTAGAGATGCAACACCACGCAAGCACAGACTTAGTTGAGTTGAGTGGGTTTTGAAACTGGGTTTGCACTCGCCGTCAGAAACAGTGCAATGCTTTCAATTCTTCTTTAGCTTATTGAAGTTGCAAACCTCTCCAGTAAGGCCATAACCATAAAAAATACAAATAAACAAGCAATCAGTTCAGCTGAAAAGACTGGCAGCACCGTGGAAGTACGGTGTGACACTGAAAAAGTTGGGAACCATTGGTCTCACCAACACCAACGGCACATCTGAAGCAAGACTTCATTGCTCTTAACAACAACCAACATGGGCTGACCTGCTGGGTCCATCACGCTGTGAAATCGGCTAGGCATGAGCTAAGACCCAATTGTGGGTTCCGTAGCAAATGACACATGGTTTATTCCCATTATCAAAACTAATCTACACTGAATGTTACTCCAACACCACTGCCCACAGCGACCTGAGTGAGGACACTGGCTTTGAAGCACCTCTCTGCGTCCCCACTCACTCCTAGTATGAAAGTCTTGCGAATCCATTGACATTCTGTCCATGTTGAGACAAGATCGTCAATTCCTTGTGCCAGGCAGCTCATGAATGGAGTACCGTGTGCTGATGAAATTGACACATCAGCCTCGAATTGAAAGCCTCTGGGACTTTGACTCAGGGAAGTGAATACAATTTGTTACTTGGTCAGAAAGGATCTGGCAGTGACAAACAGGGAGGGTTTGTCATAAAGAACGGGAGGTTTGTGTTTCCGCAGCACCTTTCGTTACCCCAGTCCATCCCAAAGCAGGCGCTGAAGAGCTTCTAAAGGGTAGTCACTGTTGTCAGGAAAAGTTGCAACTAATTTTCACATAGCCAGTCACACAGCCAGCTTCCACAGTAAGATCATTTGACCAGGTAGTGATAAGACCATAAGAATAGGAGCAGGAGTAGGCCATCTGGCCCATCAAGCCTGCTCTGCCATTCAATAAGATGAGGTCTGATCTTTTCATGGACTGAGATTCACTTACCAGCGCTCTCCCCCCCACCAATCCCGCTCGCCATAACGCTTAGTTCTTTTCCTGCTCAAATATCTAACTATATTTACCTTAAAAACATTCACAAGATAGCCTCAACTGCTTCACTGGGCAGGGAATTCCACAGATTCACAACCCTTTGGGTGAAGAACTTCCTCCTCAACTCAGTCCTAAATCTGCTCCCCCTTATTTTTGAAGCTATGCCCCCTGGTTCTAGTTTATCCACAGGTGGAAACAGCCTCCCTGTTTCTATCTTACCCATTCCCTTCATACTTTTATACGGTTCCATAAGATCCCTCTCATTCTTCTAAATTCAAACGAGTATAGTCACAGTCTATTCAACCTTTCCTCATAAGCTAACCTTTTCAATTCTGGAATCAATCACAATCAGCAACCAACAAACATAAAGTCATACAGTAAAGAAACAGATCCTTCAGCCCAACACATCCATACCAACCAGAAACAAACATCAATGACGAAATAATAAAGTGTGGAACTGGAGGAATACAGCAGGCCAGGCAGCATCAGAGAAGCAGGAAAGGTTGCGTCTTCAGAATTCTCCCGCTCCTCTAATGCTACCTGGCCTGATGTGTTCCTCCGGCTCCACACTTTATTATCTCTGACTCCAGCATCTGCAGTTCTTGCTATTTTATCAATCTCAAGATATTGGTTTTAAGTTTCAGTAAACACATCCATTGTCAATTGGAGGACACCTGTGAAGGAAATGCATTGCATAACAGAGTCTTCGGTCCAACTCTTCCATGCTGACCTGGTGTCTTAAACTAAATTAGCCACAACTCTGATTTTGCGTCATTAAGGTGATGATGGCTAATTAAGCCTTCACGTGTGACTTCTGGCCTCGCTCATTCACTCTTCAGAGTCATAGTGTTGTACAGCTCAGAAAGAGACCCTTTGGCCCATCGTGCCCATGCCCCAGCCATTAAGCACCTACCTAGTCTGTCCCATTTTCCAGCCTTGTATGCTGTGGCACCTAACACACAGAACTCCTAGTGTGAAAGCAGGCCATTCAGACCATTGAGTCCCACCGACTCTCAAAAGAGCATCCCACCCAGACCCACCCTATCCCTGTAACACTGCTGTCCCCATGGTTAATCCATGTAGCTTGCACACAATGGGGCAATTTAACATGGCCAATCCACTTAACCTGCAGGCCTGAAGACTGTGGGAGGAAACCAGAGCACCTGGTGGTAACCCATGCAGACCCGTGGAGAACATGCAAAATCCACACAGTCACCCGAGGGTGGAATCAAACCCAGGCCCCAGCATTGTGAGGCAACATTGCTAACCACCAAGCCACCTCACTGCCCCAACTAAATAATAAAAGAATGAAGAGTTATCACGTCTCTGGCTGTCCTGTTGAGTGCAAGATGAAAAGCTTCAACAAAATGCATCCATTTCAGCAATATAAGTTCTGCACTACCAAATCTCTATTAATTCTATGAATTTGTTTTGACAAATTAATTATGAGACCCTTTAATGACTGGTTCTTAATTATCTGATTTGTTCAGTTGCAAAAGAATGCAAATTACAGTATCCCATTAAGACACTGTTATTTAATTTGCTTCCTTATTTGATTTGCTCTCGAAGGATTTATAAAGATGCAAATCAATTTGAATGTTCTTGAAGAGGGAAAAGGCAACATCCACAATTAAGCTTAAGGTCTTCCATGATTGACTGACACACGACTATGGGCCATCATCACTCTACAAAGTCATACCTTAATTTAAAACCAACTCTCTCACTCTCAGCGTGGAAAGTAAATAACTCTCAAAGGCTCTCGCCAAAAGCAAAGAACTGGGGCAAGGCTTACACAGTTAATGGTAGGTCCCCAAGGAGTGTTGTCAAACAGAGAGACCAAGGGGTACAGGTAGCTAATTCCTTGAGTACACATGGTGGTGAAGAAGGCAATTGGCATGCTTTATCAGTCAGAGCACTGAGTGCTGGAGTTGGGAAGTCATGTTTTCGCTGTACACGACATTGGTAACACCACATTTGGGGTACTGCACACAGGTCTAGTTAGCCAGCTTTAGAAAAGGATGTAAATGCATTGGAAAAGGTGCAAAAAAATAAGATCTACAAGGATGTTACCAAGACTGGAGGAAATGAGTTATAAGGAGGGGCTGGATATGCTGGGATGGTTTTGTCTGGAGTGTAGGAGGCGGAGGGGTGACCTTATAAAATCATAAGGGGCATAGCTAGGGTGAATAAGCAAGATCGATTTCCCTGGGTAGGGGTGGTCCAAAACTGGAGGGCATAGGTTTAAGGTGCGAGGGGAAAGATTTAATAGGTACCTTAGGGGCAACTTTTTATACTCAGAGGGAGGAGTGTGTATGGAACAAGTAGCCAGAGGATGTGGTAGAGACAGGTACAATTACAACATTGAAATGACATTTGGGCAGGTATATGGATAGGAAAGGTTCGGAGGGATACTGGCCAAATACAGGCAAATAGGACTAGTTCAGTTTAGGAAACCTGGTTGGTATGAACGAGTTGGGCCGAAGGGCCTGTTTCCATGCTGTATGACTCTATGTACTAGTTTTCATTTGTAACTAATTTCTTTTTTATGTTAATCTTTTCTTAGCTTTTTAGACAAGCCTGAAACCAAGTACACTTGGTTGGAGATGCATGACAATGAAATGGCTTGGAGCCTGGTACTCAGCAAATCTGAGTTGCTCATGTTAGATGCACTTTTATTTAACATGTGGTGGCCCAGAGCTACAAACAGCGATGGTAGAGGTTCCAATGTTTATCCCAACACAGAGTTGCTGAGAAATCCTGCTCCTCCAGCCTGGCTTTGGCATGTCTTGGAATGATTTGTAGGCTGTGACTCAACCAAGGGGTATAAGTGGACCTTCCTCGACCATCAAGACCTGGAACAGAACTCAAGCCCGGACTTTCTGTCTCAGAGGCACAGACACTACCCACTGCATCACCGAAGCTCCAATACGTACAGTCACAGTGTCATACAGCACAGAAACAGACCCTTCGGCCCAGCCAGTCCATAGCGACCATAATCCCAAACTAAAATAGTCCAATGTGCCCGTGCTTGGCCCGTACCCCTTCGAGCCTTTCCTTTTCATAACATTGTAACTCCACTCGCATCCACCACTTCCTCTGGAAGTTCATTTCATATGTGAACCACTATGTGTAAAGGCATTGCCCCTCAAGTTTTTTTAAATCTTTCTCCTCTCACCTTAAATTATGCTCCCTAGTCTTGAAATCCCCCACCCTGGGGAAAAGACACCTGCCACTCACTTTATCAATGGCCCTCATGACTTTATAAACATCTATAAGGTCACCCCTCAACTTCCTACGCTCCAGCAAGAAAAGTCCCAGCCTCTCCTTATTACTCAATCCTTCCGTTCCCAGCAAAATCATGGTAAATATTTTCTGAATCTGCGCCATTTTAATAATATCCTGTAGGTGTTTTAAAAAGATGCTGCTTTAATTTTCTGTCCCACTATAAAAATGAAGAATATGGAATTAACCCCGGGTGATTTGGGGGAAGAAGCTGGGCTAAATAACGTATGAAAAAAGTAATAAAATTATACAAAATTGATTTTAAAAAGTAAAATAAAGAACAGGCTTGTCTGTCCATGACTATTTATCTGAATTGTAATGAACCAGACAACAACCGTTAAAAGAGCTACAGTAATGTAAACACAGTAAAAGACTCTCGGGCATCCAAAGGGACAATTATCAAATATCGTTTGACAATGAGTCACGAAAGGCTGCTGGCTAAAAGCTTGGTCAAAGCAGTAGATATCAGATACCATCTTAAAAGAATTTAGAAGAAATGAGAGGTGACCTCATTTAAACAGACAGCATCTTATAGGGTTCAACAGGGTCAATGCTGAGAGGACGTTTCCCCTCCTGGGAGAGTGTAGGACCAGGCGGCAGTTTCAGAATAAACAGACACCAATTTAAGACTGAAATGAGGAGAAATTTCTTCTGAGTCTTTGGAACACGTTGCTACAGAGAGCTGTGGGGGCTGTTTAAGGCTAAGATCAATAGATTCTTGATCAGTCGGGGCGGAATCAAGGGTCATGAAGAAAGGGGGAAGAAAGTGGATGTGAGGAATGTTGGATCAGCCATGATCTGACTGAATGGCAGAGCAGGCTCAAGGGGCCGAACAGCCTACTCCTGTCCCTATTTCTTACGGTTCTTAAGAGGAGGAGAAGGACAGAGGGGGTTAGAGAAGAGAATCCAGAGTCTGTGGCCCGGTCCAGGCTGACCGTCATTTTTGTTGATATCAGTTTTATGTTTTTAAAATAATGATTTAACAAACACTTTGAAGCACCTAAGAATAAAAGTGTGCTGTCTGGAGAATGAAGTACTTTTTTGTGTGAAAATGTATCATTAATTGCAGATCCTCTTTAAATTTCTCCACTTCTGATATCAGTTGGCTGAAGGCCAATTCATTCATCCAGGTCGATACTGCCAGCTACTGGCAGACAACTGGCACTGTAGCAGCAGCGACACACCTCAGAACCACTGAAAACGTGAAGCAAAGGTGGGGCAAAAATAATACAAATTCACAGAGATTGTGAGCTATCAGAGAGCCAACACCAGACCAGAGCTCTTTGTCGAGAGGTCCACACAGGGCAAAGAGCAAAAACAATGCGAGAAATTAGGGTCTACAGATATGGGAGGCCAGATCAAGTACAGAAACAAAACATGAGAACCAGTGTCTACAGCCATTTAGACTGTCGGAGCGAGTGTGTGCAAACACATTTGCACATGTCTGTAGCTGAGCAACGGTGTCTGCTTGCTGGGGGTTGGCGAGAAGAATGGTGGTCCCCTAGGTCCAATGAGACACTTTCTCACTACAAAACAGAGTCATTGTCATTATATCCCCAGGGAAGGGACTGAAAGTTACCAGTGTACAGATATCTCCCAGAGAGAGGGACTGAGAGATACCAGTCAATGAGAGAGCAGGGACTTCGGGATATCAGTCAGTCTACAGGTATATCCCTGACAGGCAGGTGACTAAGAGATACCAGAATACATATATCAGTGATAATGGGAACTGCAGATGCTGGAGAATCCAAGATAATGAAATGAGAGGCTGGATGAAAACAGCAGGCCCAGCAGCATCTCAGGAGCACAAAAGCTGACGTTTCGGGCCTAGACCCTTCATCAGAGAGGGGGATGGGGTGAGGGTTCTAAAATAAATAGGGAGAGAGGGGGAGGCGGACCGAAGATGGAGAGAAAAGAATATAGGTGGAGAGGAGAGTATAGGTGGGGAGGTAGGGAGGACGGACAGGTCAAGGAGGTGGGATGAGGTTAGTAGGTAGGAGATGGAGGTGCGGCTTGGGGTGGGAGGAAGGGATGGGTGAGACAAAGAACAGGTTAGGGACGCAGAGACAGGTTGGACTGGTTGTGTAGTGCAGTGGGGGGAGGGGACGAACTGGTCCATCCACACCCTTGTCTGCTTTCCGGAGAGACCACTCTCTCCGTGACTCCCTTGTTCGCTCCACACTGCCCTCCAACCTCACCACCTTCCCCTGCAACCGCAGGAAATGCTACACTTGCCCCCACACCTCCATCCCAGGCCCCAAGATGACTTTCCATATTAAGCAGAGGTTCACCTGCACGTCTGCCAATGTGGTATACTGCATCCACTGTACACGGTGTGGCTTCCTCTACATTGGGGAAACCAAGCGGAGGCTTGGGGACCGCTTTGCAGAACACCTCCGCTCAGTTCGCAACAAACAACTGCACCACCCAGTCGCAAACCATTTCCACTCCCCCTCCCATTCTTTAGATGACATGTCCATCATGGGCCTCCTGCAGTGCCACAATGATGCCACCCGAAGGTCGCAGAAACAGCAACTCATATTCCGCTTGGGAACCCTGCAGCCCAATGGTATCAATGTGGGCTTCACCAGCTTCAAAATCTCCCCTTCCCCCACCGCATCCCAAAACCAGCCCAGTTCGCCCCCTCCCCCCACTGCATCCCAAAACCAGTCCAACCTGTCTCTGCCTCCCTAACCTGTTCTTCCTCTCATCCATCCCTTCCTCCCACCCCAAGCCGCACCTCCATCTCCTACCTACTAATCTCATCCCACCTCCTTGACCTGTCCGTCCTCCCTGGACTGACCTATCCCCTCCCTACCTCCCCACCTATACTCTCCTCTCCACCTATCTTCTTTTCTCTCCATCTTGGGTCTGCCTCCCGCTCTCTCCCTATTTATTCCAGAACCCTCACCCCATCCCCCTCTCTGATGAAGGGTCTAGGCCCGAAACGTCAGCTTTTGTGCTCCTGAGATGCTGCTGGGCCTGCTGTGTTCATCCGGCCTCACATTTCATTATCTAGAATACATATATCTCTCAATTTAGAGAGTTGGATACCTGTCAGAATGTAACGAACTCTGAAGTGAATAGGCTGAAACATAGGACAGGGTGCAAATTTCTTAGCACATATTAGAAACTCATTCAAGGCTGACTTGGCTGGTAGTGCCCTCACTTCTAAGCCCTCAGTTCTGAAAGGGACTAAGGTTCATAGGCCAATGTTGCACTCAGGGAGGTTGAGTCCTTTAAAGAGAAAGACAGTATAATCGGCAGACAAACTTTCTTTACTCATTCAGGGGATGACGGCATCACTGGCTAGACCAGCATTCATCATCCATCTCTAACTGCCCAGAGGGCAGTTATGAGTCAACCACATTGCTGTGGGTCTGGAGACACATGTAGGCCAGAACCAGCTAAGGATGGCAGTTTCCTTATTAGTGGACCAGATGGATTTTTCCGACAATTGGCAATGGATTCGTGGTCATCATTAGACCTTTAATTCCAGATATTTATTGAATTCAAATTCCACCATCCGCTGTGGCGGGATTCGAACCCAGGTCTCCAGAACATTACCTGGGTCTCTGGATTAACAGTCCAGTAATAATACCACTAGGCCACTGCCTCCCCTAACAAATGACATTATGCACATTTAAACATAGAGATGTGAAGTATTTTGTCTTTTATTAAGAAATCCATCAATACCTGCTACACTTCTAAAACAAAATCCCTCAGAACTGCCGGTGTAAAAGCTGGTTAAAAAGTCACGAACGATGTTCTCGGGGAGGCATGACCAGGTGGCGATGGGCATCACTGGGGAGCCTGTTGTCCTGATCACTCAGCCAGCGGGTATCGGTCCAAAGCAGCACATCTCTGGAGAGACCGTCAGGGAGAAACTGAATGGTGGAGGAGAGACAGAGAAAGAGGAGGAGGTGAAGGTTCAACGAGACAAGAGCATGATGTCCGAGGTGCTCATGATGAGACTGGGATCGAGGTTCAGACTGTCTGAAACAGAGACAGATGAAAAAATAAAAGGCAGATCAACAGCCAGGGATTACCTGATGGCAGATCAATCGGTTCAGAGTCAATTTCCCTCAAAACGATCCCTATAAACACAACTGAACTAATTATCGAAAATTAAACCCCCAGACATTATTAATGCAGTTCTCCACTGGTACTCTTTCATAGACCTTGGCAAATATCCTTCTCAGGGCCTTTCAAAACCCCTGATCTCTAACAGATGGAAGGACAGGGTAGCAGATGCATAGGAATGTCACGATCTGTCAGCTCCCTTCTGAGGCCCATGTCATCCTGACTTGAATCCATATTGCCACTCCTTCACTGTCACTGGGTCAAAATTTGGGAACTCACTTTCTTACACTCCCAGAACTGCAATTGTTCAAGGATGCAATTCACCACCAGCTTCTCAAAGGAAATTAGGGATGGGCATCAAGTGTTGGACCAAACATAGATGCCCACATCCTATGAAATAATCATTTGTTTAAAAAGTCTGACATTAGTATGTACCTTACTGTTCCCAGTAACTTCCTCTCCGGTGATCTGGTGCTTCATACCTTGACCTGTCCAAAGATGATGCCTAAACAGGATGTTCAGATCAGCAAAGGCAAAATAAAACATACCATAATTTCCTGGGAAGATCTCAAGTGTGTAAGAAAAGTGATTGAATGCCTCAGAGAGGAGCATGCATGTGTCAAAGAGAACAGTGCGTGCGTCAGAGGGGAGCTGGGTACAAGAGGGAGTGTGCATGCGAGTGTGACAGAGTGCGTGCATGTGACGAGGCAAACTTGCTTAGGAAGTTCAAGGTGAAGGAACTCCAAGGGAGCAGTGATCATAATATGATAGATTTCAATTTGTAGCTGAACAGGGAGAAGCTGGACTCAGATATAATAGCATTACAGCTGAATCAAAGTAACTACAAAGACATGATAGAGGAGCTGGCCAGGGTTGATTGGAAGGGAAGCCAAGCAGGGAAGATAGTGCAGCAGCAATGGTACAAGCTTTTCTGGGTAATTCGGAAAAAACACCAGAAACTCAGCCCAAGGAAGAAGAAACATACTACATAGAGGATGAGGCAACGGGGGCCGATAAAGAAAGTCAGGAAAGGAAAACAGTATGAAAGCAAAAGAAATAGCGTATAATGTGGTGAAGGTTAATGAGAACTCAGGGGATTGGGAAGCGTTTTAAAGCCATCAAAGGATAACTAAAAAAGCAATAAGGGACAAGAAGACTTGAAATGAGAACAAGGCAGTTAGTAATATAAAAGATGATTGCAAGAGTTTCTTTTAAGATCGCTAAAAGGGATGAGAGAGGCATGAGTGGACTGCTAGGAACTAAGGCTGGAGAAGTAGTAATGGGCAACAAGGAAATGATGAAGGAACTGAATAGGTCCTTTACATCCATTTTCACAGTGAAAAACACGAACAGCACATCAGAATTTCTAGGAACTCAGAAGGCAGAGGGGAGTGTAGTGGCCATTACTAAGGAGAAAGTGCTGGAGAAGCTGAGAAGTTTAATGGTGGATAAATCACCTGGACTGCAGAGTTCTTCAGGAGATAGCCGAAGAGATTGTGGAGGATTTGGGGCTGAGCTTTCAGAATCACTGGAATCTGGGAGAGTACCACAGAGGATTGGAAAATGTCTAATGTGACACCCCTGTTTAAGAAAGATGGAAGACAGGAAACTATAGCAGGTTAGCCTGACCTCGGTCATTGGTAAGATGTCAGAGTCCATTACTGAGGATGAGATGTAGAGTACTTGGAAATGCATGGTAAATTAGGGCTGAGTCGGCACTGTTTGGTCAAGAGGAGGCCATGCCTTACAAATCTGTTAGAATTCTTTGAGGAGATAATGAGCAAATTAGACAAAGGAGAGCCAGTGGATGCAATCTATTTGGATTTCCAGAAGGCCTTTGACAAGGTGCTGCACAGGAGGCTGCTAAATAAGAAAAGAGCCCACATAGTTAAGGACAAGTTACTGGCATGGATACAGGATTGGCTGACTGGCAGAAGGCAAAAAGAGTAGGGATAAAGGGATTTTTTTTTCAGGATGGCAGCCAGTGACAGTCAATGCTTGGATCACAACTATTCAAGTTATACTTTAATGGATAAGTGAAAGAACTAAGGGCATTGTTGCCACGTTTGCAGACGCATGAAGTTAGGTAGAAGGACAGGTCGTGTTGAAGAAGCAGGGAGGCTGCAGAAGCATTTAGACCGTCTAGGAGAGTGGGCAAAGAAGTGGCTGAAGGAATACAGCATGGGAAAGTGTGAGATTATGCACTTTGGAAAGAATAAACAGAAAGGAGTAGCTATTTTCAAAACTGAAAAAGGCTTGAGAAATCTTAAGCACATTAGGACTTGGGAATCCTAGTTTAGAACTCTTAAAGTTAACATGCAGGTTCAGTTGGCAGTTAGGATGGCATGCAACATTAGCACTAATTTCAAGAGGGCTGGAATATAAGATCAGACTTGTACAGCGAAAGGCTGTACAGGGCTTTAGTCAGACTGCATTTGGAATATTGTGAGCAGTTTTGTGCCGCCATATCCAAGGATGGATGTGCTGGCCTTGGAGGGGGTCCAGGCACAGTTCATAAGAATGATCCCAGAAATGAAGAGCTTGTCATATCAGGAGTGACTGAGGATTCTGGGTCTGTAATCGATGATGTTTAAAAGAATGAGAGGAATCTTACTGAAAATTACAGAATACTGAGAGGCCTGGATAGATTGGATGTGGAGATGTTTCTACTAGTAGGAGTGGGTAGGACCAGAGGACACAGCCTCAAAGGGGTGTCCTTTAAAACTGAGATGAGGAGAAATGTCTTCATCAAGGTGGTAAATCTGTGGAAATCACTGTGGAAACCAAATCATTGAGTGTGTTTAAGGCAGAGATAGATCTGTTCTTATGGGAATCAAGGGTTACAGAAAAAAGACAGGAGAATGGGGTTGAGAAACATATCAGCAATGATCAAATGGTGGAGCAAACTCGATGGGCCAAATGGCCTAATTCTGTTCCACCATTTTATGGTCCTTCTGGAGTTCTACATGGAGTCCTCCTTATGGTTCATAATTCTTCCAAAATGTATGT
This sequence comes from Stegostoma tigrinum, assembly GCF_030684315.1. Classification (NCBI taxonomy): domain Eukaryota; kingdom Metazoa; phylum Chordata; class Chondrichthyes; order Orectolobiformes; family Stegostomatidae; genus Stegostoma; species Stegostoma tigrinum. The sequence continues at coordinate 7,338,187 of NC_081398.1, forward strand.
TGACCATAAACTTCTGAAATATACCCTACACCCCAGGATCTAAATAATTTCCATAAATCAGGAAAAACAAGGGTCCTAATGTCAACTCCTTGGGAACTCGACCACCAGCGTTCTTCCTGCTGTAAAATAGTCATTAATCATTGCTCCGATTCTTATCCCTCAGCCAATTTTGCATCCCTAACCATTCTCAAGAACATAAGAAAGAGGTGCAGATGGGCATTCAATCTTTTGAGTCTATCCCACCAGTTGATAAGGGCATGGCTGATACAACGTGACCTTAACTCCAACTCCCAATCTGTCATGTTTAATCCTCAACCTTTACTGTCAATCAAAAATGGTCTAATTTGGCCTTGATTCAATGACCCAGCTCTACAGAGATGCAGAGGGGCAGGAAATCCAAATATCAGATGCTCATAGAGTCATACAGCGTGGAAACAGATCCTTCAGTCCAACCAGTCCAGACTATGATCTCAAACCAAACTAGTCCTACCTGCCCACATTTGACCCATATCCTTTCAAACATTTCTTATTCACATACTTATCCAAATGTCTTTTGAATACTGTAACTGCACCCACATCCACCACTTCCTCCGAAGTTCAGTCCACACACATACCACTCTGTAAAAAACATTGTCCCTCATCTTTTTTAAATCTTTCTTCTCTCACCTTAAAAATATGTCCCCTAGTCTCGAAACCCCCGCTTTTGGGAAAACACACCTGCCATTCACCTTATCAGTGCCCCACATGATTTTATAAACCTCTATAAGGCCACCCAACCTCCTATGGTCCAGTGGGAAAGAGACCCAGCCTATCGAGCCCGAAACTACATCTAAGGTACACTGATTAGGTTTATCTAATTTTTATGAATTCACTGGCTAGTTTAAATGCCCTGAAATTACTTTTGACAAATACCTAAGAACAGTCTTGAAAAATCTCGCACTTTAGGGAAAAGACACCTGCCATTCACCATATCAATACTACTCATGATTTTATAAACATCTCTAAGGTCACCCCTTCTCAATCTCATACGGTCCAGTGGAAAAAAGTCCCAGCCTATCCAGCCTCTCCCTCCAACTCAAACCTTCGTTTCCTGGTAACTTCCTGGTAAATCTCTTCGGAACTCTATCCTGCTTAATAATATCCTCCCTACAATAGGGCGACCAGAACTGCACATAGTACTCCAGGAGTGTATCCTGTACAACCTCAAAATTACATCCCACCTCATATACTCATACAGTGTAGGAAAAGGCCCTTCTAAGGTGGAATATATACACACATATATATCAAAGAACCTTGGAAAAAGAAATTCATCACGTCCAACTCAAATTGGAGGTTTCTTATAGGGAAATCCAACCCAACCTCTACATCTCCCAGCCCATCACACCCCGCCCCCACCACACGTACCCTGGTCAAAGTTGAGCTTCTTAGCTGGCGATCCATCTCCAAGTCCTTCGATGTCCACCAGGTCGCTGTTGACGTCAGAGTCATTGAGGGCACTGAGTGTCACGTCTTGTTGGGGTGGGGGGGAAGCAGATGGAAAACATGTAATCTACCACCGCACAGGAATTGTTGAACCATTTCCTGCCCCAATCCTCTACAGGTCCATCACTAACCACCCACCCAGTGTTCTCTGACCCAGGATGAGGTGGAAGGAGGGGGACTCAATATATCATTTCTCAAAACTTCAAATCTTTTCTTTACTTTAAGGAATAAAAGAGGATGCAAAACAAAGTAAAATCCTTCATGGAAACCAAGGCCCTTGAGAAAAACAGGTTCAGATTTCTGGGGTCTGGTCATGGTGGCATTTGAATCTTCCACCAGGACAACTGTAACGATATTATGGCTTCGAGAGGTGTATTCTGTCCTTTGTTTTTGAAAAGAGGTTTTAAGGCAGAGGCATCGAGCTGTCTGTTGAGAACTCATGAACTGCTTGACAGGCCTTGGAGATTTTTTTTAAATGTTGAAACAATAGATGCATCCTGACTAGGTGTGGTCAAGCTCCCACAGAACCAGGACTTTTCATTTTAGCTTTCAGCAGTCTTAAAGAAGTGGAAGCTATTTTTTTCTATCATACATAGACACAGCACATTCAGTTCCTCAATAATATCATGGGTGACCTGATTGCAGTTACAGCAGGATTTTCTTCCTGCTGCTGGAGTTGCATGTGAGAAAATCTGTTTTCTGAATTTGCTTTTTGATATGGATGTGATTACAGTATGTTACTATATTGGAACAGTTACTGTTTAGTAGTAAAATAATCTATTATTATGTTAAGTTTTCCAAATAGAGTTAACTTATTCCAGTTTCCTCTTTCTTTTGTTGCATCTTAACTGTAGAGCGTGAATAGAGTGGGTTTTGAATCAAATCTGATAGTTTGGCCAATCGATTTGCACCCAGGGTGAAACTTGCCTTTAAAGTAGGAAAATATTAGGGTCTAGGCTATCTCTTTAATATATTCTGAGGGGGTCTGGTCTGGCCCATAACACAATGCCCCAACATGATATATTGCTTACCACCGCCCTCACCCACCAACCCCTCCACTCCCAACCCTGATCTTACCAGATGCCTTCTGTTTCTTGACAGCCGATGGGTCTGTGGGTGGCGTGTTCCCCACGACGGCTGCTGCCGCTGGCGCAGCCGGTGGTGTGGTTGGCGCCGAGACTGCTGCCCCCACCGTTGCCGCCTTCTTCTGCATTTTCTTGGGAGACTCCGAGGGGAGGGGAACGCTGCTGTCCTCGTAGACCTTCCGCTTGACCGTGGTCTTGATCTGGGCGCTGGGAGGGGCGGAGGCGCAGGGTGAAATGTTAGGACCAACATGGTGGTGGCCAACTTGTCAAATGCCAAAAAGCACAACAGCTGCCCCATCTAAGCAGAGAACCTACATTTCTATAGCACCATGCAATGCTGCAGGGTATCACATGATGCTTCACAGCCAATGATCAGATGGATTAGGAGCAAGGATGGGGCATTCAGCCCCTCAATAAGATCATGGGTGATCTGTCTGTGGTTTCAACTCCATACTCTTACCTACCCTTGATTAACTATACTATTAATCAAAAATCTATCTACCTCTGCCTTAAAAATATTCAATGACCTTGAAAGTACAGAGTTTTATAAAATCACGTGGGGAGTGGATAAGGTGAATAGCAAAGGTCTTTTCCCTCGGGTTGGAAGTTCAAAACTGGGGGGCATAGGTTTAAGGTGAGAGGGAAAAGATTTACAAGTAATTTGAGGGGCAACTTTTTCATACCGAGGGTGGTGTGAATGTGGAATGAGCTGTCAGAGGAAGTGGTAGATACAGGAACAGTTACAACATTTCTAAGTCATTTGGACAGGAATCAATGAATATGAAAGGCGGAAAGGTTTAAAAGGATATGGGTCAAACAGAACTAGTTTCGTTTAGAAAACTTGGTCAGCATGGGTAAGTGGGACCGAAGGCTCTGCTTCCTTGCTCTATGAATCTATGACCTTCTCCCACCATTCCCAGACTGCTCTCTAGGCAGAGGAGTTCCACAGACACACATCCCTCAGAGATTTCCCACACCTCAGTCTTAAATGGGCAATTTGTTACTTTTATGAACCATGTTTAACCCTAGTTCTGGTCTCTCCTACAACGTGACCATCCGTGAGCATCCACCTTCTCAAGTCACAAAGTACTTTTCTTGTGTTGCAGTCACTGTTGCAACACGGGGAATACAGCGCCTCACCTGTGCACAGTAGGATCCCACAGAGCCCAGATCATTTGTTTTGGTGATGAATGTCAGCCCAGGCTGGTGAGATCACCCCACTCTTTTTCATGGTATATAGGATGTATGACACAGGGCGAGGCCATCACATTAAACTGAGGAGGCAACCACCCAGTGGCATTATCACTGGACTGTTAATCCAGAGACCCAGATAATGTTCTGGAGACTTTGGTCTGAATCCGCCCATTCCAGCTGGTAGAATTTGAATTCAGTTAAAAAATAATTAGGAATTAAGAGTCTAATGATGACCACAAATCCATTGTCAACTGTTGGGGGGGGGAAAACCCATCTGGCTCACTGATGTCCTTTAGGGAAGGAAATTACCATCCTTACCTGGTTTGGCCTACATGTAACTCCAGACCTATAACAATGTGGTTGACTTTTAACTCCCCTCTGGGTAATTAGGGATGGGTAACAAATGGCCTGGCCAGAAACGCACTCTTCCCCTGAACGAATGAATTTAAACAAAGGTATGCACAAGTGTCTATGTTCTACTCAAGCAACTTCCCATCCAAATTATTCACCCACAATGATTTAATGATATTCCGCATGTGGTAGCAAGCCCCACAATCTCACCATTTCCTTGGTAATTCTCTCTATTCCAGTGACGAAAGAATTAGCTTACAAGGAATGGTTGGGCAGGCTGGCCCATATTCATTGAAGCTTTTAAAGAGTGTGAGGTGATCTTATTAAAATACAGAAAATCCTGAGGCGGTAAATACCGGGAGGATGCTTCCTCTAGTGGGGAAGACTAGAACCTGGGGCACAGGTTAACAATGAGAGATCTCCTTGTAAAACAGAATTAAGGAGATTGTGGAAGTGAACTCTGATGGAGAAGCAGAAAGTCATGGAGACTGTGTTATTGAATTAAATCAAGGCTGGGTTATTTGATTTGATTTATACTGTCACATGTACCAAGGTACAGTGAAAAGTTTTGTTCTCACTGAATCCCTACAGCGTGGAAGCTGGCCATTTGGCCCATAGAGACCACACCTACCCTATGAAGAGAATCCCACCCAGAGCCACTCCCCTACCATATCCCTATAACCCTACATTTCCACTGGCCAATCCGCCTACGCTGCACATCTTCAGACTGCAGGAGGAACCCCATGCAAACCCAGGGAGAACTGCAAACTGGACACAGACAGTCAACCCAACAGTAGAATCGAACCCTGATCACTGGTGCTGTGAAACAGCAGTGATAACGATTAAACCAACGTGCCACCCAGGGTGCAGTACAGGAAAATCATACCAAGACATGATGCATCCAGATAGAATACTTTCTATGGCGCATTTGTAAATTGGTAAGAATTTCTAATGAACATGCCAACTTTCCTCAGCCTCCTGAGGAAGTAGAGGCATGTTGTGCTTTCTCCACCATAGCATCAACATGGATTAGGAGAACCTTTGATCGACAACGGAGTCAGCAGTTATCGGGGAAGCAGAGAGAAACTGGACCACACTGATTCAGACCAAAATCAGATCAGCCATGAGCTTACTGAATAGTGGAGCAGAAATGAAGGGCTGAACGGCCAATCCTAAACCCAACATTCTTATCTTTCACGTTGCTATGTGCTGTAATGGCCTGTGACTAAGTTGACAAGATGGCCACGTGGGGCTTTTTTAGCAAACACAAGATTGACAAAGGGCTTTGGTCGTTAGGTACAGCAGATATTCACAGCTAGACTTGTAGTCTCCATATAGATATACTGGGTAAGATGAGATTCTCCGTAGGAAGAAACATTAGTGAAGTCAATCAGGTTTCTGTAAACAGGCAGTTCTAAACACATAACCATACTAATAAGGAGCATTTTTGAAAGGCCTAATTTAGCCATGGTCACAAGTTGGTTATTTAGTAGATTCAGAGAGCTGTACAACATGGAAACAAACCCTTTGATCCAACCTATCCATGTCAACCAGATATCCTAAGTAATCTAGTCCCATTTGCCAGTATTTGGCCCATTTACCTCTAAACCCTTCCTATTCATGTACCCATCCAGATGCCTTTTAATGGTTGTAGTCGTATGAAGCTCCACCACTTCCTCTGGCAGCTCATTCTATAAACACACCATCCTTTGAGTGAAAGCGTTGCCCCTTGGGTCCCTTTTAAATCATTCCCCTCTCAGCTTAAGCCTATGCTCTCTAGTTTTGGACTCCGCTGCCCTGCGGAAAAGACCATGATTATTCACCTTACCAATGCCGCACGTAACTTTATAAACCTCCAAGGTCACCCCTCAGCCTCCAACACTCCAGGGAAAACAGCCCCAGCCTATTCAGCCTCTCCCAATAGCTCAAACCCTCCAACCCCTGCAACACCCCTGTAAATCTTCTCTGAACTTTTTCAAGTTTCATAGCATCCTATCAGGGAGGCCAGAATTGCACATTGTATTCCAAAAGCGGCCTAACCAATGTCCTGTACAGCCGCAAAATGACCTCCCAACTTCTAAACTCAGCGCACTGACCAATAAAGGCAAGCATAGCAAATGCCTTCTTCACTATCCTGCAAAAGTAGAAGTCTGACCCTACGGTATTCTGAGCTGTTTAGGTAATTGTAGAATTAGAAAGGCAAAGAACAAATTAGTGTGCCAAGGTTATTTGCATTCCTTGAGCAAATGTTTGTCAGCAATAGAGGCCCAATGCCTTATTAGGGAAGATAAAGTAGTAAATGGTCTAAACACGACCTCCAAAAAAAACACTGACATGGAAGAAAGGTTGTAAAAAGTGAAGTCATGACTGAGGAAAGATAAACAATTGAAATTAAGTGTGGATGTCAACAATTTGAACAAATTTTTATATCCAAAGACCAAGGGAAGAGTGACAAAGGCAGATTACAAAATACAGAGCAAAGATTTACCTAACAGAGTTACCTCCTAGTTGTTTATGGAATCTAAACAAGTTTCATTTAATGGCTTGGTAATGTTTTAAAGTGGTTGAATTTCGCTCTTATCAGTGGAATTTGAATAGATGCTTTTATTAAGAAAAGATAATTAGTAATGGAAAGTGTTTAGAGTGGAAATAGTAAATATTTTTAAACTAAACTTTAGTTTAAAATCCACTTACAACATGTAAATAGCAGAGGTTATTAACTGCAGCTGCTAGTCAGAAGGACTGTTGTTTGATCTCTCAGGCTGAAGCGAGAAAGGCGTTGTTCTTAATTTGTCAGTTGTATCACAGTAACCTTGGAATTAATTTTAAAGCCTTTAGGAAGGATAGTAATCTGGATGTGAGTTTGCTCACTGAGCTGGAAGGTTCGTTTTCAAATGTTTCATCACCACTCTAGGTAACATCATCAGTGAGCCTCCGACGAAGCTCTGGTGTTATGTCCCGCTTTCTATTTATCTAGTTAGGTTTCCTTGGGTTGGTGATGTCATTTCCTGTGTTGGTGATGTCATTTCCTGTTCTTTTTCTCAGGGGATGGTAGATTGGCTCCAAGTCAATGTGTTTGTTGATGGAGTTCCGGTTGGAATGTCATGCTTCTAGGAATTCTCGTGCGTGTCTCTGTTTGGCTTGTCCTAGGATGGATGTGTTGTCCCAATCAAAGTGGTGTCCTTCCTTATCCGTATGTAAGGATACGAGTGATAGTGGGTCATGTCGTTTTGTGGCTAGTTGATGTTCATGTATCCTGGTGGCTAGCTTTCTGCCAGTTTGTCCAATGTAGTGTTTGTCACAGTTCTTGCAAGGTATTTTGTAGATGACGTTTGTTTTATTTGTTGTCTGTTGAGGGTCTTTTAAGCTCATTAGCTGCTGCTTTAGTGTTTTGGTGGGTTTGTGGGCTACCCTGATGCCAAGGGGTCCGAGTAGTCTGGCAGTCATTTCGGAAATGTCTTTGATGTAGGGGAGAGTGGTTATGGTTTCTGAGCCCGTTTTGTCTGTTTGTTTGGGTTTATTGCTGAGGAATCGGCGGACTGTGTTCATAGGGTACCCATTCAATGACTTAAGAGTCCTGTTTACAACGCTAAGTAAAATGTTTCTCCTGAATTAGGGCAGCACAGTGGCTAGCACTGCTTCCTCGCAGTCCCAGCCATTCCACTCTCGGGTGATTGTCTGTGTGGAGTTTGCATATTCTCCCTGTGTCTACATGGATTTCCTCTGGGATCTCTGGTTTTCTCCCAAAGTCAAAAAAGATGTGTGCAGGTTAGGTGGATTGGCCATGGTTAATTGTCCTGTTGTGTCCAGGAATGTGCAGGGTTATATCTTAGGGAAATGGGGCTGGGTGGGATGCTCTTCAGAGGGGTAGCATGGACCCAATGGGCCAAATAGCCTGCTTTCACACTGTCAGGATTCTATGAATTCCCTAATGGATTTCTGGGTGACTATCCTCCTGTGTAACTGGCCTCCTGTTATGCTCTTCCCAACAAGTTCTCTCTATGTCCAAACTATTGTAAGCTTTCACAATTTACAGACCCCAGTAGGGTCAAACCTTGGATTTTCAAGAACAGTAATCCTTAGCAATAAAATACATTAAGGCATGCTGACATTCTGAAAGGCACTATCCAAATACAAGTCTTCTTTCACTGCATCATCATGCACTTATTTAAAGCAAGCTCAGTGTTCTGGTCAATCGATCCTGCCCAATGGTTGCCCTTTCTCGGAATACTGTTTATTCCTGCTATTCCTTACATCTGCCCTGTTGCCTTGTCTGGCACCTGAACATGACTGTTCTCAAGCAGGAGGGCCATTCAGCCCAGTTTACCTGCTTCACCATTCACCTTGCTCATAGCTGATCAGCCATCTCAATGCCATTTGCTGCACTCTCTCCAAAACATATTCTGCTTGCTTAAAGAGTAAAAGGTCTTTATGCAACATTTAGGATCTTCTGTGGAGTACGCTGTCTGTAAATACTGCAGCCACCTTTGCTCATTTGGTCTTATGACTCAATCATTAGCCAGCTGCTACCCAATGACCCAAGTAGCCTCTTTCCTCAACTTGGAAACGCGCTTGCCATCTGCTCTGAATCTGATCCAAAGTCCTTTGCTAATCTTTCACCCTTGGATTAATACTTCAGCAGCTTCACTGCAAAGCTGCACCCTCAACTGAGGGATACTCCCACCCCCGGAAACTGCCCACGCCAACTATGGGGCCTCCCCAGCCCGCCTCCTCCACCCTGGGATACCCAGTGCCCTTCTGCCTTGCCCCCTCCACCCACCCCCGCTTACACGGTGCGGTCTTTGATGACGGTGCTGATTTTGTTTAAATCCTCTCCGAAGCGCTTCACGGCCGAACGCAGCATCTCAATCTCCGTGTCTGTCCACTTGGCACTGGCGAGAAGAGAGACAGAGAGGGATACAGCAATGGAAAGAGGAAAACAAAAATGTTGGTACAGCCGGGATTGTGCAAACAGCTGCTGTAGTTCCTCAGAAGGGGAAGTGGGTTGGCACTGACAGAACAACTGAGTTGGCCAAGGGAGGCATCGCTGCCAGAAGGCAGAGGGGCTTCGGTGCCAGGTTAGTATGCCGGGCCAGTAAACCAACTGCCCAGTGCTGCCTTGAACATCCTTGCTAAAGAAAGATCAATCTTAGAGTCACAGAGTTTACAGCACAGAATCCAACACAGCCATGCCAATCAGATATCCTAAATTAGTCCAGTCCCATTTGCCAGCATTTGACCCATATCCCTGCAAACCCTTCCTATTCATGTACCCATCCAGATGCCTTTAAAATGCTGTAATTGTACCAACCTCCACCACTTCTTCTGGCAGTTAGTTGCATACACGCATCTCCTGCTGCACGAAAACGTTCATAGAATCGTAGTATCCATACAGTGTAGAAACAGCCCTTTGGCCCAACAAGTCCACACCGACCATCAGGGCAACCAACCAAACCCATTCACCTATAACCCACACATCCCTGAACACTACCGGCAATTTAGCATGGCCGATCCGCCTAGCCTGCACATCTTTGGGCTGTGGGAGGAAACCAGAGCACCCAGAGGAAACCCACGCAGGCACGGGGAGAATGTGTAAACTCCTCACGGACAGTCGCCCGAGGCTGGAATTGAACCCTGATCCCTGGTGCTATGAGGCAGCAGTGCTAACCACTGTGCCGGGCCAATTGAAACAATTGTCACAGGTAGTTCTCCTAAAACTTGATAGTTGTGTTTTTGCATGGCCTTGTGCTATAGTAAATAAAAAAAAAACAAAAGAACTGTAGATGCTGTAAATCAGGAACAAAAACAAAGTTGCTAGAAAAGCTCAGCCGGCCTGGCAGCATCTGTGGAGGAGAAAACAGAGTTAACGTTTCGGGCCCAGTGACCCTTCATCAGAACTTCTGCAGTTCTGAGGGTCACCGGACCCGAAACGTATTTCTGAACTCCCAAGTATTTAAATTGGCAGAAGTTAAGAGGCATTAGTTAACAATGAATAGTTTTGCAAAAAAAAAGGCAAACATTTCCAGACAAGATGATCAGAGGATTGGATAGGGTGGACAGTGAGAGCCTTTTTGCTCGGATGGAGATGGCTAGCACGAGGAGACATAGCTTTAAATTGACAGGTGATAGATATAGGACAGAAGTCAGAGGTAGATTCTTTACTTAGAGAGTAGTAAGAGTGTGGAAGGCCCTGCCTGCAACAGTAGTAGACTCTCCAAGTTTAAGGGCATTTAAATGGTCATTGGATAAACATATGGATGATAATGGAATAGTGTAGGTTAGATGGGCTTCAGATTGGTTTCACAGGTCGGCGCAACATTGAAGGCCGAAGGGCCTGTACTGCACTGTAATGTTCTATGTTCTATGTTAACTCTGTTTTCTCCACCACAGATGCTGCCAGACCTGCTGAGCTTTTCTAGCAACTTTGTTTTTGTTGCTTGTGATATTGTAAATTGTGTTATAGCAAATCAACATAGAAAATCATGTGATAGGGAAATCACTACAGAAAAACACTATACCTGTACAACAGAAAGTTTACATTATCCAAACAGTGTCCACTATTCATTAATCATGTTACAGCTAATTACAGCTAATTAATGAAACATGCATTATAGCAGAACTACCTGAACCCCTTAGTTCCCTTTTAAATCACTCCCCCTTCACCTTAAACCTGTGCCTTCTACGTTGGACTCCCCACTCCTTGGGAAAAAGACCTTGACTATTCGTCATATTCATACCCCTCATGATTTCAGAAACCTTGAAAAGGTAACCCCTCAGTGTCTGATGCTCCAGGGAAAATAGCTCCAACCTGTTCAACCTCTCCCTATAGCTCAAACCCTCAAATCCTGGCAACATCTTTGTGAATTTTTTCTGCACCCTTTTAGGTTTAACAACATCTTTCCCACATCAGAGAGACCAGAATTGAACGCACAGTGAATTTCCCAACCTCAGGATATTCTTGAACCCTTTACAGCCAGTGAAGCAGTCCTGGAGTGCAGTCTCTGTTGCTACATGGGTAACATGACAGCCAATTTACAGCAAGCAAGCTCCCTAGAAAACAGGATCATGGACAAATCGTACACTATTTAATGGTGCTGACAGACTGGTAGATATTGGCCTGGACATTTTTACACTTCTCTGATCATTGAATACTCACCGGGACCTTGGCACTTACAACAGTGTAGCATTCTCTCAGTACTAGTACTGAGTCATTAGCTTTGATTTTTGCATTCAGTTGTCTGCAGTAAAGCTTTATTTCTTAGAATGATAGAATCCCTACAGTGTGGAAGCAGATATTCGGTCCATTGAGTCCACACCAACAAGTCGGTGTTCTGCAAAAGAAGAAATGTGCTTCGGGGGCATGCACACACAGACCCTACCCTGTCCCTATAATCATTCATTTCTCATGGCTAACCCACCTAGCCTGCACATCCCTGGACACAATGGGACAATTTAGTGTGGCCAATCCACCCTAACCTGCACATCTTTGGACTGTGGGAAGAAACCCATGCAGACACAGGGAGAATGTGAAAACTTCACCCAGATAGTTGTCCGAGGGTGGAATCGAACCTGGGTCCCTGAGTCTATGAGGCAGCAGTGATAACCACTGAGCCACTGTGCCGCACATTTCTTCTTTTGCAGAGCACGGGCTTACCACCCCAACTTTCCTTGATTAAGTGGCATGTTCAGGTGTTTTACAGGGTGGTTAAGAGTCAACTACATTGCTGTGAATGTTGCATGTTAGCAGATTTCATTCCATAAAGGAAACTAGTGAATCATGGGTTTTTGCAAAACTCTCGGTAGTTTCACACTCACTATTTCATCACTGACCAGCTTTCAATTCTTCATTTTTTAAACTGAATACTATGTTTCACCAGATGCTGTGAACCCACATTACTACGGCATGAACCTGGGCTGCTGGTCTCAAAGCTACTACAACAGTTTAATTGAATAATTCTTTCATGGAATAACAACTTTGTTAAACAAAGATTATATCAGATGATATTGGGTTCGACAATTGGTAATATTAGCTATATGCACGAGTTGCCTCTTTCAGATAATGAGAAAGAAAATATCAATTTCTGTTCCCTCATTTCTTCCCAGGCAGCCATTATCATGGAACATGTTTATTTACTCTCTTGTGAACTCTGTGAACCCAACTAGGGGACGGAATGATTTCTGGAAAGAGGGCTTCAATTCTGAGATCCTGGGATAGAGGAGCAGAAATAGGCCATTTGGCCCATCCAGTCTACTTTGTCTTTCAATTAGGTCACGGTTTACCTCAGAATCCTCAACTCCCAATTTCCAGCCTTTTCCTCATAATCCTTAACTGATTAAAAATCTGTTTACCTCAGCCTTGAACATGCTTAGTGACCCAGCTTCAACTGCCCTTTGTGGTAAAGAATTCCACAGATTCACTACCCTCTGAAAGACGAAATTTCTCTTCATCTCTGTCATGACACATGACCTCTTCTTCTGAGACTATGCCCTCTAGTCCTAGACTCTCCCTCAAGGGGAAACAACCTCTCCATTTACAGTCATAGAGTCACACAGCACAGAAACAGACCATTCGGTCCAACCAGTCTATGCCGACCATAATCCCAAACTAAACTAATCCTAACTGCCCACATTTGGCCTATATCCCTCCAAATATTTATTATTCATGTATTTATCCTTTGTAATGGTATCTGCATCCACCACTTCCTCTGGAAGTTCATTCCACACATGAACTACTCTCTGTGTGTAAATGGTTGCCCCTTCTGTCTGTTTTGAAGTCGTTCTCCTCTCATCTTAGAAATATGCCCCTTAGTCTTGAAATTCCCAACCCTAACGAAAAGGCACCTGCCATTCACCTTACTTATAGCCCTCATGATTTTATAAACCTCTTTAAAAGGTGATCCCTCAACCCCCTACATTCCAGTGAAAAAAGTCCCAGCCTCTCCTTATAGCTGAAACTCTCCATTCCCAGCAAGATCCCGGTAAATCTTTTCTAAACCCTGCATCTGTGAAACACTGATTTGGTTTGTATAATTTTTATGACTTCACTGCTTAGTTTAAATGTCCTGAAATGATTGTTTTAGACATGTACTCAATCAAAGTGCCATTTCTGTGCTTGTTTAATTTTTTTTCCTTTCTCGTGGCCGATGATTCATTTGTTATTTCTAATGAGCATTCCCACAGCAAACTTTGAAATGGATAATAAAATCCAAAAAGTGATTGAACTGAACTGATGAAGCAGCAATTCAGGGAGTACAGCTAGTCTCAATCTGCCCGATGTTCAACCAAGACTCAACTAATCCAATCCGTTGTTAATTCTACATCTGTGGCACAAACAGTTTTGTTACGCAAAGGTATAAGAGATAATGGGCCAAGGCAGGTATACAGAGTTTAGGCCACAGATCATTCATAATCTCACTGAATGGTGGAACAAGCTCAAAGGCTGAATGGCCTACCTTGGCAATCTTCTACTCCTGATCCCTGATTGGCAACAGGCATGTCTGTATGGCAGCTAAGATTTAGCATCAGGACCCCCAGCTCTCCAAGTTTCAACTCCTTCCCTCTGCTCACTGCCTATGGGCGAACCGCACACAAGGCTAAAGGAGCAAAGGATGGCCAACCAAATTTCGATGTGCAAACCAACATCAGAGCGGTGGAGGACGGGCGAGAGGGTGTAGGAAAGAAAGGGGCAGAAGGAATGGCACGGAGGGATTCAGAACTGGAGAGAGCATTGTGAACCAGGGAATGAGAGAAGAATAATGGGAGCAGGGTTGACATGGAAGAGGCTAGAGAAAGTTCACGTGCATGCAAGTAAATTGAAAATGTCCGCAGTCTACAGAAACAGAATGACAGTGCTGGATACGCACATCTATCACTGCCCACTTGAACTCTGGGTTGATGTCATCAAATGAAGCTTGAGGTTCAAGCTTCCTCAAACTCCAATAATGCATCTCTTCACTCCTCCTGTACCTCTTCAAAAATGTACCTAACATGCACCAAACTGCACAAAGTGCCCCCTTACCATGCTACTGAATCAGGCTGCCTGTGTTGTGTCAATCAGCCCCAGGCTGTTAAACTTGAAAGGGCGCAAAGACGATTTACAAGAATCTTGCCGGAGTTGGAAGGTTTGAATTACAGGGAGAGGGTGAACAGTCCAGGGCTATTTTACCTGGAGGGTCAGAGGCTGAGGGGGTGACGTTATGGATGTTTATAAAATCATGAGGAGCGTGGATAGGTGAATAGTCAAGGTCTTTTTCCAGGATAGGGGAGTCCATACTGGAGAGCACAGTTTTAACGTTAAAGGGGAAAGACTTAAAAGGGACCTAAAGGGGCGACATTTTCACTCAGTGGGTGTTGTGTGTATGGAATGAGCTGCTACAGAAAGTGGTGCAGGCTGGTACAATTACAACATTTAAAAAGGCATCTGGATGGGTACATGAATTGGAAGGGTTTACAGGGATACGGGCCAAATGCTGGCAAATGGGACTAGATTAATTTAGGATATCTGTTCGGCATGGACAAGTTGGACAAGTCTGTTTCCGTGCTGTACAATTGTATGACTCTATGACCGTGGCGGTCACTGGCCAATAGCAGTATCTTGCTGTCAACTGGTGAAAGCTGGGTCAAAAGTGCCCAGCTACCAAAGCATTGGAACCTGGAAGCCAACAGCTTGGGAACACAGCATCACGACCACTTGTTAATGCCAGACAAATGAACAGAGTTTTGTTTTAAAACTGAGCTGTGTCAGCAGCTTCAGCTAGTTTTATTTTGCTGAGGGGCTGGCAATCTGTGACCACAAGCAGCACAGAAATCAACACACATTGCCTGGGTTGACTGCCACACAAGGTATGTAAAGAGGAGGAATGTCTTCATTCATGGTGTGGCAAATCTTTGTCCAAAGAAAAATGTCTACTTGCCTCTCCCTCTGCCACATCCCCTGAAAAGGTCTGCGCTACATGCCACAGAGTTGTCGCCAAAGGCAGAAGGGGTTCATGTCACAGGGTGGGCACCTTTTGGCATTCATTGCCAAGCCAGTGGTCAACAAGGTCCTGGAGGGACAGCGGTGGCAAGCCTTAAAGGGGGTAAGATACCTGGGGTCTGCTGCCATCTACTTACCCGGCCGGTGAGGAGTCAGCCACTGGGTGCAGCTGCATGGTCAGCTCTCCAAGCTTGGTGAAGGCGGCACCAGCTGCCGAAAAGATCTCGCCCACCTGCAAGGTCAAAGGGCAGGACAGTGTCACACACCAGCCACAAATGGAATTCTCCAATCACCCCCAAGCCCCCAACCACAACAGGCTCCAGATTCACACTCCGAGATGCCGACTTGGGCGGAATTACAAGTGAGCTGAGTGCCCAGGCTAGAGTCCACTGCACCGGGCCGGTGAGCCCTGTCTTTCTGTCCCATTTGGAAACATAGAAAATAGGTGCAGGAGTAGGCCATTCAGCCCTTCGAGCTGGCACCGACAATCAATACGATCATGGCTGATCATGCCATTTCAGTATCCCATTCCTGCTTTCTCTCCATACACTTGATCCCTTTAGCCACAAGAGCTATGTTCAGCTCATTCTTCAAGATATCTAATGAACTGGCCTCAACAGCTTTCTGTGGTAAAGAATTCCAGAGGTTCACAAATCGAAGTTAAGAAATTCTTCCTCATCTCAGTCCTGAATGGTTTATCCTTTATTCTTAGGCTGGAAATCCTAGTTCTGGACTTCCCCCAACATCAGGAACATCCTTCCCACATCTAGCCTGTCCAGTCCAATCAGGATTTCATATGTTTCTGTGGGATTTTTGCCTCATTCTTCTAAATTCCAGTGAGTACAAGTCCTATCAATCCAAATCTTTCTTCATAGGTCACTCCTGCCATCCCGGGAATCCGTCTGGTGCACCTTCACTGGACTCTCTCAATAACAAGAATGTCCTTCCTCAGACTAGGAGGCAAAAACTGCACACAATACTCAAGGTGTGGCCTCACCATGGCCCTGTAAAACTACAGCAAAGCATTCCTATTCCTAGGCTCTAATCCTTCTACGTAGTCAGTATCAGTAAATCTTCAACAACAAAAACAAGGTTGTTGGAAAAGCTCAGCAGGTCTGTGAAAAAAAAGTCAGAGTTAACATTTCAGGTCCGGTGACCCTTCCTCAGAATAGTAAATCTTCATCTTGCTTTTGGATGAATGTACAAATTGGGAGGTATCGGCCAATCAACCCATCGCGCCTGGTCAGCTATGGCTTATCCAATTATTCCATGGTCCTAGCTAACGCAAAACATTTCACCCTCTTGCTTATTAAGAATTTATCTGCATCCATCTAGTCACTACTTCCATCGCCTTTTGAGGAAGAGACTTGGTGGGAGGGAGGGGAATGGGGCAAGAGGAGGCGGGAAGATGTGATGGTAGGAGACAGGTCCACTTTGTGTCTACTCTACATGCGAAGCAACTCAGACACATGTCAAGTACACCTTAACGGGCATTTTTCTCAATTCACTGAACTGCATGTCACTGCAATAGGATGGCAATCCAAGGCTACAATTTGCTTACCAAGTAATAACCTGGGGACTACCACTGGCCAAAGCAATTTAACTGGACCATAAATATTGTCGCTGTTAAAGTAAGAAATTCAAGAACTTACTCCCTGACTCCCCAGAGCCTTTTCACTTCCAACAAGACACAAGTCAAGAGTGGGATGAAATACTCCCCACTTGCCTAGCTGACTACAACTAGATCAACACTCAAGACAATCAAAAGCTTCTTGTGCTTTGATTGGCACACCAATCATCACTTCATCATTCACTCCCTCCACAAATGGTGCTCAGCAGCAGCTGTGTGGACAACCCACGAGTCATCTCTGAGTAATTCACCAAGACACTTGAAGACTCCTTCTAAACCCACAACCACTGCCATCTAAAAAGGACAATGGCAGCAGATTCAAAGGAACAGCACCACGTGAAAGTTCTCCCTCTAAGCCATTCACCATCCTGATTTGGAAATGAATTGCTGTTCCTTCAGTGTTACTGGATCAAAATCCTAGAACTTCCTCCCTAACAGAACAGTGAACCTATCTACAAGATATGGCAGTGTAGCAGCTCAAGGAGCATGGGGAGTCACCTCCATCTTCTGCAGGGTAGTTCGATATAGGCGCTATCGGTCAGCTCAGCCAATTGTACCCACATCCAAACCACAAAATCTTTTATAATAAACAATAAGAGAGACTACGCTTACCTTGGTTGACGCTGAGGTCATCCTGCTGGTGTTCCAACAGTCAGGAGAGAAACAATTCCTAAGCCCAGGGACTTTGCAGAAGGAAGGGTAAACTCTCTTAGCAGATTTCCAGAACCCAAGATGGGCCCAAATTCGAACCGATCAATGCCAAACAGCCTGACGTGTGACACAGGGATAGCCAACGCCTGATCCAAGGTACTTCCCCAATTTCAAGTGAGGGGGGACCTGAAATGATCTTCTTTACCACTCCCCAATCCCACAACCAACTGTTCAACCAACGAACAACCCTCCAGCTCCACTTTAACAACCCAATACTGGTGTGATCTGATGTTATGCAACAAGATTGCACCACAATTGCCCCCTTACTTTGTGCAAACTTGAAGATGGGTCACCCCAAAACTAAGATAAAATGCTTAATTTTCTTTTTTTGGTCTCTTTGTGTGATGAGAGGGAGTTTGTTACTGATATCAAAACAGATAGTATCAATGCAGTGCACGTGCAACAAGAATTTATGATCAGTTTGCCAGCATTTTTTTTAGATGCTTTTCATCTCTTTCCCCCTCAGTTGTTATTGAAGTTGCAATGCAAGAAGCAAGTGGGAAGGATCTCTCCCCTCCCCCCAAAAACTCCCTCCAAGGGTTTGATTGACAGCTTTTCCCTGGAAGCTCAGGGCCGGGATCCACTTTTCCCCAGGTTTACCCACCCTGTCCCTCTACCACCCTCACAGCACAGGCCAAACCCTCACTACTGCCGCGGCCTTTTCCACATCCGCCGACGGCCCGCGTCTCCAACGGCAACACATTGTCTCCGCAGCGATTGGCCAAGAAAGATGTCTATCACTCTCCACCCCCTGCTCCATTGGACGGGTGCCTTCCGGGACACGCAGGGTGGTTGGACAAGATGGATGTCAATCAGCACCTCTGGTCCCACCCTCCGTAATCCGCGCGGCTTTATTGGACGGCATCATCCGGTGCGCCATCTTGGTTGGTCTACATTTTGTCAATCAACAATCCTGCTTATTCATTGTAGAGATGATTCCTATCCACCTTTCCGATTGGTAAGAGCCGATAGCAATCAACACGCAAAGTCCCGCCCTCGATCGTCAGACTGTCTTTGGCGGTCAAGCCTCGAATGGGCGGCTACGTGAATCAAATGGCATCTCTCACTTCTGAAGAAACCTCACTGAATTCGAAACGTTAACTCTTCTTTCTCTGTGCAGAAGCTGCGACACCTGCAGGGTTTTTCGACCAATTTCTGTTTATGCCCCCCTTCTTAAACCCGCATTCAACAGCTTCATTTCCATTGAAGGCTTTGTCCAATTGCCCATCGATTGGCCTTGGCAAATGTCAATCGGTTCTCACCCTCTTTCCCCAACACCCACCTCCATCCACTCAATCCCGCCTTTTCAGAGATACTCCGTTTCCATTGGACAGTCGCCTTCCCGATACTGTTTTCCATTGGTTTGACCCGACGTCCATCAATGTTGAGGTCATCATGCACCTTTGGGCCCCGTCATCGCACTTCCCATTCGCCCGCCGATTGGTTCCTGCCGTTGCCTGTCAACCGACACCCCCCCTTTACCCTGAATGATTGGTTGGTCTGCAGGTCAATCCATTGGAAAGTCTCGACCCGCCCCTTTGCTCAGCGATCCTATTTCCCAACGTCACTGGAACTGGATTGACCAATGGAGAGAAAACGGGGAGGGCGGGGCCCATGTATGATCGACGCCTCTATTAACCAATTGGAGTAGAGCGTGGACGGGAATCGTTGGAGGCGGGAAGATGTCCAATCAGATCTGGCAACCCGGTATGTACAAGTTGTCCAGTTGTCTTGTAGTATATGTATAAAGTGCTGACATTTCTTTCAGTGCCATTTTCCGCTTAATTTGCCATCAGAAAATAACACTTTGTTTCATTAACAACGTCATGTACCCGCCATCTTATCATGTTAGATATGTGCCTGGGTGTGGACAGGTAACCAGGCAATGGGGGAAGGTCATCCGAAACCTGACTGCCAGCCTATCATCCCTGGCTACACATCGCACCTCAGAGAGGCAGCACTCTGTGATCATGGTAGGCCTTGGATGTTGATTTGATTTAATTTATTGTTGTCACATGGAGCTAAGTACAGTGAAAATTGTTGTTTTCCCAGGAGAATGGGAAAATCATAGCAAACAAGGACATACAGATTCCGCTTAGTCAGAATAAGGCTTACAAGGTTGCACCTCACAGGAGGCATGCAAAGCAAGATTAACATTGACACAAGCAACATTATTTGAAGTTACTATAGTGTGGAGCTAAATGAATACAGGTCAGAAACATCAGACTCTGATGAAGGGTCCCAACGTGAAATGTCAACTTTCCTGCTTCTCTGATGCTGCCTGACCTGCTGTGTTCCTCCACCAACACACTGTATTGACTCTGACTCCAGAATCTGCAGTTCTTGCTATCTCTGATTATTTGAAGTCAGAGTCTAATAACAGCAGGGAAAAAAACTGTTCTTGAACCTGTTGGTGCTTGTGCTCAAGCTTCTGTATCTTCTGCCTGTCAGAAGAGCTAGGAAGAGAGGATTAGAGTTCTGTGGCTAAGGACTGCTGGTGTACATCATATATATTTTCCATTACTTGTGCATCACATGGGCTGGATGAACATTGAAAGGCAATATAAAATAGATGGTACAGTTCTAAAGGGTTTGCAGGAGTTGAGGGACCTGAGCAGAGGTATGCGTGCCCAGATAATTGAAAGTGAATATCAGGCAGAAATAGAGCAGTCAGGATACAGTGTCTTCTGCTTTATTAGTAGGGGCATAGAGCAATGGGGTGGTTTTGAACTTATGCAAGACATTTGCCAGACTTCAGCTCAAGTATAGTATACTGTTCTGGGCATCACATTATCGTACAGACGTGAATGCATTGGAGAGAATGCAAATGTGGCTTACAAGAACAGTTTGTTAAATTCATTCACAGGGTGAAGACATCACAGGGATGGACAATAAATGCCAGCCTAGATAAATTACCCGAGGGCAGTTAAGGCTCAACTACTGCTATCGTTCTGGAGTTACATTAGGCCAGACCAGTAAAGGATGGTAGTTTCTTTCCCTGAAGGGCAACAGCAAACCAGATGGATTTTTCCCAACAGTTGGCAGTGGATTCATGGTCATTAGACTAGATTTTTGTTTTTTTAAAATTGGAATTCAAACTCCACCATCTGCTGTGTCAGGATTCAAACCTTGGTGCCCAGATATTACCCGTGTCTCTGGATTAACAGTCCAGTGATACTAGGTCATTGCCTCCTCAAATGGTTCCAAGGATGAGGAACATCAGTCAGGAGGATATATTGAAGTTGACATTGTTCTGTTTGGAGTGACCTTCTGCTGATAAGAGATTTGATAGAGGCTTCATAATGATGAACAGGCTGAATTGAGTTGCTAGAGAAAAACTATTCCTATTTGTATAAATTAACAAGAATGAGAAAGTATAATGTAATTCACTAAAACAGCAATGGTACAGTGAGGAAAGATGAAATATTTAGGTTATGGAATGCACTGCCAGGAGGTGGAGGGAGGTTGAATTGAGGCACTCGAGGACATTAGATTAGAAAAAAAAAGTGTGCGAGAATATGGGAGGAAAAGCAGGACATTGCCTTTCGTGAGCATTACTACCTAGTGCCAATGGCCTAGTGGTATTATCTCTAGACTGTTAATCCAGAGACCCAGGTAATGTTCTGAAGACCTGGGTTTGAATCGTGCCATGGTGGAATTTGAATTCAGTAAATATCTGAAATTAAGAGTCTAATTTTGACTGAATCCATTGCAAGTTGTCAGGAAAAACCCATCTGGTTCACTAATATCCTTTAGGGAAGGATATTGCCATCCTTACTAGATCTGGCCTGGCCTAGCCTACATGAGTCCAGACCCATAGCAACGTGGTTGACTCTTTAATTGCCCAGAAGGCAGTTGAGATAGGCAGTAAATGCTGGCCTAGCCAGTGACATCCTCATCCTGTGAATGAATAAAGAGGGATAACAAATGCTCATTTAACAAGGCATGCAGGCACAAGGGGCTGAATGTCCTCCTGCAACATAACAGCTCCATGATCCTAACATCTTTGCAGCAGGTTGGATTTGAACTAAGGCCTTCTAGTACAAAGGTAAGGACATGTACAGGACATGCAGGGGCTCAGTGGTAATCATAATCCCACAATGACATTAAAATTTAAATCAAAGTTGCTTTTGAGATTTTGTCTTTCATTACATTGCCTCTGAGGGTGTGTTAATGACGATTGACAATTAACTGCCAGCCACATAGTTACGTTACAGCTTAGAATCATTGTTGTCATACAGCACAATCAGGCTGTCTCTTTACAGACTCAAATGACAAAAAAGCTCAAATACCGTGAATTTCATCCATTTTATTATTCTAAAATTTCAAATAATGGATCATTTACATTTGTTTTCCACAGTTACATCAACACAAACTACTCAAATTATAACTTCAAAAAAAATGACAAAAATAAAAGTTTCTCATGAACAGACAGGGCCTCGTGACTCAAGGTCCTACATTAATATTTGTAGACTTCTCTTGCTATGAAAAATTGGTTGTGAAATAATGGAATTGGAAAGGAAATGGGAATCTTCTGAAATCACTCTCTAAACACATCCGGATGGGTCAGTGACTGACACTGACTGATGTGCAATACAAGCGTCAATGTTTCTCCTCCCCTCTATTTCTGCAAAATTAGAAAATTATTTAAAGAGATTCCAATTTTCATCAGGTAACAGAAACCGTAGTCCAGATCCTTGCTTTGCCTGTGCTTCCTTCACAAGATTAGTTTTGGTCCTGAAAACAAACACTGGGGTGAAAGATGGCCAGGGAAATTCCCCTGCCCTTATTCAGCAATGGTTAGGCCTCGAAGCTTTAGTCCAACTCCAAGCAGGCCTATTACCATAGCAACAAGAGTACAACACCTATAGAATGCCAGAGGGATCTGACACAAAGTATGGAGAATCTCAGCAAGTCTGGTAAGCATCTGGGGAGACAAAAAACAGTTAATGTTGAGTTCAACACTATTCTTCTTTGGAAACGAAGAGGAGTCATACAAGACTTGGAGTGTTAACTGTTTACGCCTCCCGTGGATGCTGCCAGGCCTGCTGAGTTTCTCCAGAATTAGTTTTTTTTAAAAACTTCAGACTACCAGCATCTGCACTATTTTGCTTTTACACAAATTAATGTGCTGACCACCCCAAAAGTCCTGCGAGACAGTCCTCCCCTTCCTTCTAACCACTAACTCCAAAAATAAAAGCATCACAACAGTCCTGCCACCAAATGGGATACATTCCTTCACAGTAGAGTATCTAGGAAGACAAACTAGACGTTCACAGTTTCAACACCACAGCCTATTCTTCCATCCCAACCTCACCCACTCCGGCAACAAAATGGCTTTGACGTTGTCAGGCTTCAAAGTACCACCAAATCTGATGCGGCTTATGTGTGACCATGTAATGATGAATACACAACTTGGAAGGATTCCAGAGGGACAATGAGAACGGGGCAAGGGAGGTGAAAAGAAAAAAGTCTTTCAACAAGAGGTTCCCACAAGAAAGTTTTCAAGCAAACACCTTGTAACATTTATTCAGACACATCTGAATGCCACCCACCACCACATCATTTAAATTTCAAGTACAATTTTATTTTTGTTTCAACAATTGATGAGAGAGGGAGAGAGAGAGAGATCTTTGAATATTTAAAAAAGGTAACAGCAGTTGCTTGGGTTAGAGGGTGGCAGCACTTTAAATAAATAATGAGATGTCTTAGCGCACCAGATACTCCTTGCGTTTGTTAAGGCGAATCTGACAGAAGGAGAACCCTCCCAGGACAATGTAGATTCCAGCTGCAATAAAGCAGTTGTAGCTGACTTGCTCGTAGATTCGATAGATTCTCTGTGGAGCATCAGTGCTGTAAGTGGATCACAAAAAGCAAGGAACCAGTTAGATACAAAAGTTCGAGCTCTAATTTTAACATTGCATGTCCCCCTCCTGCTGTAGCTTCACAACACCCTCCTCTTTCGACCTCCAAACTTTAACAGCCCTCCTCCCCTTCCTTCAGTCCCTTGGAGTCCATTCTCAAACAGATCATTGTTTGTGAAACATCAATACCACAGGAATCCAAGTGGGCCGTTCAGCTCCTCTAGCCTGCCTCAGCTCTCAGGAGTGCATGGCATTATCTACATAGATCATGGAAACAGACCCTTCAGTTCTTGCCAAGATAACAAAGAGTGAAGCTGGATGAACACACCAGGCCAAGCAGCATCTCTGCTTTAATCTTGGATTCTCCAGCATCTGCAGTCCCCATTATCTCTGACTTCAGTTCTTGCCAACCAGTTTTCCAAACTTAACTAGTCCAATTTGCCTGCATTTCATCCATATCCCTCGAAACCTTTCCTATCCCTGTACCTATTCAGATGCCATTTAAATGTTGTAATTATGCCAACCTCTGACTTCCTCTGGCAGCTTATTCCATACAATCACCACCCTAGGGTAAAGTTGCCCCTCAACTCCCTTTTAAATTTTTCCCCTCTCACCTTAAATCTATGCCCTCTCATTTTAGACTGTCCTGGGGGAACAAAACCTTGACTATTCACACTATTTATTCCCCTCATGATTTTATAAACCTACACAAGGTCATCCATCAGGCTCCGACACTCCCTCCAGGGCAAAAAAAAAGTCCCAGCCTATCCAGTCTCTCCTTTTAATTCAAATGCTCCAGTCCTGACAACTTTCTTGTAAGTTTTCTTCTGCATCCTTTCCTGTTTAACAATATCCTTCCTAGAGCAGGGCAGCTACAATTGTACACAGCACTCCAAATACAGCTGCTCCACTTACCTATTCTGCCTTCATATGCCCTTGCTGATCTTTCCAGAGAAAAATTCACCGATATTGTCCTGATTACATCCCTTTCCCCAGCTTGGATAACCTTTTTTGGTGTTGGGGAAGGGGGGGAATGATGGGCAGGCAGTAGTGTTCCAGACTACCTATAAACCTTCTGCAAAGAAATGCATTCATCCTCCAGCCCAAGCTACAATCTTAAGGTTTAGTATTCTGAGGAAGAGTCATACCAGACCAGAAACGTTAACCTGTGTGTCTGTGTCTCTCTGTGTCTCCATCTCCATCTCCTCTCCCCCCCACCCCGACCAGATCTGCTGAGTTTTTGCAGCATTGTTTGTTTCATATTTCCAGCTCCTGCAGTGTTTTGCCTTTATAAAAAGTTAGACCTCCTTGGTTTGGGGTCCCTCCAACAGATGGAGGAGTTTCTCTCAATTAAACAAGCCAAATCTTTAATCATCTTAAAATCTTTCCTTGTTCATTCCTTGGTTTGTATCTTCTGACTGTAGAAGATCAAGTCTGACAATCTAACTTGAAAACCCCAGTCTCCTTCCACCAGACTGGTAGAGAACACCCTCCAGGAGTCATATCCAGAGTCCAGAACTAAACACTATTATGCCAAACAAGAGTCAACAACTGCAATCCTACATTATGTCCTCCATTTTACAGGGGGCATCAAAGCTTCCCCGAAATCACACAAGATCCAATTGAGTCCTCAAGTCACCAACCAGCAGAGATAATAAAGTGTGGAGCTGGATGAACAAAGCAGGCCAAGCAGCATCTTAGGAGCACCAAAGCTGATGTTTCGGGCCTTGACCCTTCAGAGAGGGGTCGAGGCCCGAAACGTCAGTTTTTGTGCTCCTCTGATGCTGCGGGGCCTGCTGTGTTCATCCAGCTTCACACTTTATTATCTTGGATTCTCCAGCATCTGCAGTTCCTATCTCTGACCAACTGGCATCGGCATCTTTCAAAAAAAATTCATTTCTAAAGCTCTTGCCCACGTTTTCAAAACCCTCCACAGCCCCTCACCTGCTCTGTATATCTGCAGTGTTTCTCTGGCCCAGAGATCTTTGTGATCCTTCAGGTGTGGTCAGCATCTGCTGTGGTTTTAATCTCTTCACCATTAGGTGCCGTGCCTTTAGATGCCCAGGTCCTTCAAACCTTGCTGTCCTTCAAACCGACACAGACAAGAGGTTTTCCACCTCCCCACCACCACCTTGCAGGAGAGTCAAGGATCAGAGGGCATAATCTCAGAGGAAAGGGTAGCCCAGTTAGGACAGAGATGAGGAAATGTTTCTTCTCTCATGAAGTAGTGAATCTGCAGAATTCTTTATTACAGAGGACATTCAAGTCTGGGCCATTATAAAAATCATAGGCTCCCTACAGTGCAGATAGAGGCCATTTAGCCCATTGATTCTGTACTGACCCTCCAAACAGCATCCCACCTTATTTTCTTAATCTTAATTATTAGATCTACTTGAAAGATGGAGTGGACTCAGTGGCTGGATGGCTTACTTCTGCCTATTAGATCTTATGACACTCGGACTAAATTCACTTAGCCCAATAACACTCTTGGGAAATTGTATTTATTCAGCACCATAAAGAGATCTCCATTTGTATTTATTGGTATCTAACTTTGACCCCCTTAATTTAAACCAGAACTGGAATACATTCACAGCTGTGTGTCTCACTGGTATTTATTGCTCATCCTGGTGATGAAGAATTTACATGCCCATTAGTGGCCAGAACCTGTGCCCGAGTTCAACTTGATTGCTGGCCTTCCAACAGCACCTCTCAACATTACCTCCCCAAATGCACTCACGTAGTAAAGTCTTCCTCAGTTAAGGGAACATCTTCAATCAGAACAGCCGAGTGGATGTTGAAGAAGATTCCCAGTAGGACCTGGAACACACGTTAAAAACAGACAGGTTTGAAAACAGAATAGCACCACCTTAAACTCTTCACTCCCAAAGCAGGGAGTGCCACATCACACTAATTCAAGAACAAGTCTTTTGGCCATTAAATCCATGCCAGCCCTCTTTAGATCAGTTATGTTCCCCCACTCTTTTCATCAGTGGCCCTACCTCTTTATTGCCTTAGGCCACAAGATGGAGAAACAGGAGAGACCTTGAACCTGGGATAGAGATAATGGGAACTGCAGATGCTGGAGAATCCAATATAACAAAGTGTGGAGCTGGATGAACACAGCAGGCCAAGCAGCATCTCAGGAGCACAAAAGCTGACAGAGGGGTCTAGGCCCGAAACGTTAGCTTTTGTGCTCCTGAGATGCTGCTTGGCCTGCTGTGTTCATCCAGCTTCACAATTTGTTATCCGAGACCTTGAACCTGCCTTGCCATTCAACAGAATCATGGCTGATCCGACATTCCTCACATCCACTCTTCTACCCTTTCCCCATAACCCTTGATTCCTCCATTGACCAAGAATCTCCAACAACCTTCAATTAACACAAGGACTCTACCTCCATTGTTCTGTCTGTGGCAAAGTATTCCAAAGACTCTCAAACGTCAGAAGAAATTTTTCATCTCAGTCTCAAGCCGGCACCCCTTTATTCTGAGAATGTGCCCTCTGGCTCTACACTCTCCCATGAAGGAGCCATTCTCTTAACATTTAGTCTGTCAAGCCCCTTAAGAACGTATTTCAATGACATCACCTCTCATTCTTCTAAACTCCAGTGAATAGAATCCCAATCTGTTTAACCTTTATTCAAAGATAATCCATCTGTCACAGAGATCATCCTAGTGACCCTTGAAGTGCCCATTGCATTTCCGTTTGAGCTCATGCATCACTTCTGCTTACACACAAGGACAGCGAGTTCCAAGTCATTTATCACACAGTATTTAAAAAACAAACAAACATGCTTCCTCACACACAATCTCCACCACCCCCCCCCCACCCCCCACAACCCTTCTCCTCTCTGGAATCATAGCCCATTCTAATTTATTCCATAACAGGGTCAAGAGCAGCTTCCATTCTCTTGGATTTTTTTTTAAAACCCACCTTTTATGAATTCAGGACATCCCAGTCTCGGGCTTCATGATGATCAGCGTAATAGCAATCTTTATTTCCCCTGGTCAGCGGCAGCAATGTTTAGATACAAGGATTGGGGAAGAAGAGGAGGTTGCTGTTTTGTGAGAAATCTCCCATTTAAAAAAAGACTCCAGGGCTCAGCTTCCCAAATATTTTTGCACCATGATTTTGAGGCTCAAAACATTGTTGTGACCCGCTCAGTGAGAACAGACAGAGCAGGAGCTGAGGGACCAGGCACACAGCTGTTGTAACTCTGACAGTTCCAGAGGCTATTTCTGCCTCAGAGCTCAGGATCCCCAAATACCAGCTTGCCTGTGCTAGAAAGTGGAGCGAGTATAGATTTAGAGTTTTTTTTAAAATACACGAACACTCGATGGGCTGAAGGGCCTCTCTGTACCGCATAATTCTGTGATCTCACTCAGGGTCCCGACCCCAAGTGCGGGAACCCTAGCTCAAGGTGACAAAGTGATGCCATTGTTAAAAGGAGGCCTTTCCAGGCACACCTTGAATTAACTGTCAGGATTAGATTAGCACCCCTCTTAGAAATAATATTCAATTATGTTGAAGATGTACTGGATGTTAATGAGGCCTGTTCTGGTCACCATATCATGGTAAGGATGCTATTAAGCTGGGAGAGGGTTAAGATGACATTTACCAGGAATTAAGTTTTTGAGTTATAAAGGAGAGGCTGGAACTTTTTTCATGGAGCGTAAGAGGCTGAAGGGTGACCTTATAGAGGTTTATAGAATCATGAGGGGATAAAGGTAAATGGTAGGCATCTTTTCCTTAGAGTGGGGGGATTTCAAGACTGGGGACATATTTTTAAGATGAGAGCAGAAAGATTTTAAAAAGATATGAGGGGCAATTTTTGTTTAAACACAGTGGTTCGTGCATGGAGTGAACTTCCAGAGGAAGTGTTGGATGGGTACAATTATAACATTTAAAAGACATTTGGATAAGCACATGAATAAGAAATGTTTAGGGGGACATCGGCCAAGCGCAGACAGGTGAGACTTGTTTAGCTTGGAAAGATGGTCAGCCTGGATTAGTTGGACCAAAGGGTCTGTTTCCATGCTGTATGGCTCTATAGAAACTAGAAGCAAGGACAGATTACTTCATCTTTTGAGCCTACTTTGCTGTTCAATATGATCATGGCTGATCCTCCATCTCAATACCAGGTCAGTTTTCTCCTCATACCCATCGCTGCCTTTAGAGCCTAAAAAGACCTAGCTACAAAGGCAACTAAACAGGAAACATCAAGCTCCCATGACATTCCACTTCTGTTCAGCCAAGCTGTCTGTTGCTGCTTGCCTCTTCTAGTGTGCCTCTCCACACCACACAATCTCTCAAGGACTTAGTCAATCTCCAGAGGACATCTCCTTGGTGACCATATACAGCCATGACCAGGGAACATTGAGATTAAAGAACAGAAACTAACGTTGCAAAGACAACGCCTTTCTAGGGGAGAAGGCTTTGATAGAGCATGCATCAAACATTATTTGAAATCAACCCAAAATGTTCCTTCC
Organism: Stegostoma tigrinum; assembly: GCF_030684315.1. Lineage (NCBI taxonomy): Eukaryota > Metazoa > Chordata > Chondrichthyes > Orectolobiformes > Stegostomatidae > Stegostoma > Stegostoma tigrinum. The sequence continues at coordinate 7,366,968 of NC_081398.1, forward strand.
ACTGGCTTTACAACATGTCACCATTCATTGATCAAAGTAGTACATGCCAGCTGAGTCTGGGTATTATTTACAGTTTGTTTGCTAACATTCCTGTGAAGGAAGCAAGACACTTTCCTGTGTTAAATGCATGTCATAAGCAGAATACATTATTGTTCCAGGCACTACAGACTGAACACATCACCTTGAGATCTAGCACAGACCAGTTTGTTTCCCAGAACCTGGCCTCAGCTGGCCAGCTCTGGCGAGTACCAATTCAGGATGAGCAATTGGCACATCAGTCATTCCTACCCATCGTTCAACCCCCACAACTAAATCCACATGTATGGACGTAAGACAAGGGCATGATTCAACTCCAACAGTTTAGCCAATATCAGAGTTGGAACAAAGACAGAAGGCATGACTGAGAAAGAATCTTGTGCACAGCCAGAGACTAGGATCCTACACTAATATATCACTGTTCACGACATCAGAGTCTGCCAAGGTGGTCACAATGTAACTTTGGACTTATAGTAAGCTAAATAATTTGACAAAGCACCACAGAATACATGCATACAATGCAGGCACATGTCCCACACTCAGGAAGCTGAAGGCACAGAAATAAGCAACAGCTGTCCATCAAAGATCCCTGTTGGTAGGGCACAGTGTATCATCACAAGTTCACATGGTAACCAAGATGGCACTGGAGAATAGCAACTTTGAGTACAGTGAAAAATGCACATGTATTTGTATATTTGAGTATATCTGACAATAAATTCTATTTCTAATTCTCCAACTGATCTCCAGAAAAATCCTAGGCACCACTGCCCAAGCCTTAGGTATGGATTCACCCTGTATGAACAGCTGAGATGTTCAGCCTGCTAATGAAAACTTTAAAATGGAGATAACAAACATGCACCACCACTCTACCAATCTCCTTCAAACTCCTCCTGTATCTCCACCAGTCTGTCTCTCCTATCATACACACACCTCTCATTCACTCCATCATTATCTGCCCTTCATCCATTCCCTCTCATTTATTCTGTCTCTCTGTCACTATCTGTCCCTCCCACTCTCCAACACTCCACCCTCCCCAATCTTTCATTTAGCCCTCATTTTATCTCTATTATTACCTTTTCTCCCACCCCTCCAGTTTTCTCTGTCTCTTTCTCTCTCCCCCTAATAAAACCTAGTTTTCTGTTGTTTTTCTCTCTCTCTCCTCCCCCCCCCCCCACACTTGTCTCTTCCCACCCTCACTTATTCTTTCTTCCTTAAATCATTTACCTCTCATCATCAGTCATCTCTCCCTCTCTGTTTTCCCTGGTTTCTCTCACCCTTTCTATCTTCCTTTTCTTTTCCACGTGCCTGCTATAGTTTTCTGCACAGCTGGCTTCCCTCACCAGATAATCTAACCACCCAAAACCTCTTCCCCAATTCAGCCTCTGGATCTCCATCACCAGATTCTCACCGAGGGCAGTCCCAGGAATGGAGGTATGGGCAATTAGGCCCAACAGAGATGAAGGTGACACAAGCCGTGTCTTCACCTCCCCCCCAACGTTTAGTTTGGACTGGACTGGGATCGAATTGGACTCACCAACATAATCACTCCCCAGATACTGAGGACAATGCCACAAGCTGCCAGCTTCGGGCCACAGCACAGTAAAGAAGCCATCTCCTAGTGCCCAGGTCCAGCCTCTTCCGGAAGAGAAATGTTACAAACTCCAGCTGATTGTGAAATGTAGCAAATCCTGCATCGTCCACTGACAAAGAGAGGTGGTGAACATCGAAAAACAAATACAACAGGGAAAGAAAAGACAAGCAATCAGACACCTCACAAACGCAGCTCTACTTATGTTAATTTCAAACTTTATTACAATTTTTACTTAATAACAGAGATCACCTTTCTTTCTTAAATGATGTCGAACTGAACCTTTACTCCCCCTTCCCTGCCTGTAAAATGGTACAGTCACTGCTGGATCACATGATCAAATGAGCTGTCATGTGATTTTTTTTACAGGTTGAATGTGCTTTCGATGTCATTGTTTGAAATAGCGGGTGTGGGTTTTTGCTGAGTCTTTATAATTACATATATTTCACTAAAAATGTTGATATTTGTTATTCTGTTCACTTTTGAAAAATGACATTGTTTGTTGATCAAAATCCTCGTGTTCCTAGCATAAGTATTTCAATTTATTTCATTTGATGCAAGACATTGTCCTTTCTGTTCCTCATTAAGCTTTTACAACAGTGAATCAGAATTTTGGGCATATCTGTGTGCGTGCATGTGTGTGTGTGTGTGTGTGTGTGTGTTTTGTGGATTCCTTCTTTCTCTGTTGTGCAAAAGTTGCTTGCGCTCAGTCTAAAAAGTGGCCTGGAATTGTCCACTTGTTAAACACCCTCCGACTGCGCTTAAACAATCAGCTGAAAGCAGCCGAAGAAGGAACTACGAAAAATATCACATCTTGGACAGAGTTTGCAACCTCAAGCCTATATCGATTTTCCGGAAGGAGTTGGCAAACATCACAGGATTACAAATCCAGGGGCCCGAGTTTAATGCTGTGGGGGACACTGGTTTTAAATCCCACTACAGGCTAATGGAATTTAAATTCAATTAATGTTTGTTTTATTTATTTTCACATGTATTTTGTTGCAAATTACAGTGAAAAGTGTTGTATACTGTTGCCACTGTCCAGTGCCATCTTACAACACATAAGCCTACACAAAAACATAAGAGTTGGTGCACAAATGTCTTCTGGGGTAGAAGTGACCTGTGTAAGAAGGGTGGATCGCGCGTGAATTGGAAAGGGACTAATATAATGGTGGGGAGATTTGCAAGAGCTGCTCAGAAGCATTTAAACTCGTAAGGGGGTGGGTGTATCCAGGGAGATAGTGAGGAAAGAGATCAGTCTGAGGCTAGTGCAGTTGGGAAAAGGAGCAATTCAAACAGTCAAGGCAGGCAGGAAGAAAGCAGAGAATGAGGTAGGACTGATAAACTGCATTTATTTCAATGCAAGAGGCCTAACAGGTAAGGCAGATGAATTCAAGGCTTGGTTGGGAACATGAGACTGGGATATCATAGCAATTATACAGACACGGCTCAGGGATGGACGGTACTGGCAGCTTAATGTTCCACATTATAGATGCTAAAGGAAGGATGGGGGGGGGGGGGGGGGGCAAGTGAGGATGGGGTGTGGTGTTTTGATTAGGGATAACATTACTGCTGTACTTAGGGAGGATATTCCTGTGAATCCATCCAGGGAAGTTATTTGGGTGGAACTGAGAAATAAGAAAGGGAAGATCACCCTATTGGGATTGTACAATAGCCCCAACAGTAGTCAGCAGGAAGTTGAGAAACACATTTGTAAGGACATCTCAGTTATTTATAAGAGTAATAGGGTGGTTATGGTAGGGGATTTTAACTTTCCAAACATAGACTGGGACTGGCAGTCTTAAGGGCTTGGTTGGAGAGGAATTTGTTAAGTGTGTGCAAGAAAATTTTCTGATTTGGTATGTGGATGGACCTACTAGGGAGGGTGCAAAACTTGACCTATTCTTGGGAAATAGGGCAGGGCAGGTGCCTGATGTGTAAGTGAATTGAGCACTTTGGGGCCAATGACCATAATTCTATTAGTTTTAAAATAGTGGTGGAAAAGGATAGACCAAATCTAAAAGTTCAAGTTCAAAATTGGAGGAAGGCCAACTTTGACAGTATTAGGCAAGACCTTTCAAAAGTTGATTGGGGCGGATGTTTGCAGGTAAAGCGACAGCTGCAAAATGGGAAGCTTTAAAAAATGGGATAATGAGACTCCAGGAACAGTATGTCCTGTTAGGGTGAAGGGCAAGGTTGGTAGGTGTAGGGAATTCTGGATGACAAGAAAAATTGAGGTTTTGGTCAAGAAAAAGAGGAAAGTAGAGGTCAAGTGAATCCTTAGAAGAGTATAAGAGGGAAATCAGGAGGCTAAAAAGAGCATATGAGATTGCTTTGGCAATAGGGTCTAGGAGAATTCAAAGGGATTTTACAAATAAAGGACAAAAGGGTAACTAGGACGAGAATCGAGTCCCTTAAAGATCAGCAAGGCCACCTATGTGTGGAACCACAGGAGATGGGGGATGTACTAAATGGTATTTTGCATCGGTGTTTTGGCAGAGAAAGATACAGAAGATATAGAATGTGGGGAAATAAATAGTGGCGTTATGAAAAATGTTCACATTACAGAGGAGGTGGTGCTAGAGGTCATAAAACACATAAAGGTGGATAAATCCCCAGGAACTGATCGGGTATACCCTAGAACTCTGTGGGAAGCTAGTAAAGTGATTTCTAGGCCCTTTGCTGAGATAATTGTACAATCGTTAGCCGCAGGCGAGGTGCCGAAAGGCTGGAGGTTGGCTAACATGCTGCCACTATTTAAGAAAGGTGGTAAGGAAAAGCCAGGGAATTGTAGGCCAGTGAGCTTGATGGTGGGCAAGTTGATGGAGGGAATCCTGAGGGATAGGATTTACATGTATTTGGAAAGGCAAGGACTGATTAGGGATAGTCAATATGGATTTGTGTATGGGAAGTTGTCTCACTAACTTGATTGAGTTTTTTGAAGAAATAACAAAGAGGATTGATGAGGGCAGAACATGGGTCATGATTTCTCAATGGACATTCGACAAGGTTCCTTATGGTACACTGGTTAGCAAGGTATGCCACATGGAATACAGGAAGAACTAGCCATTTGGAGACAGAGCTGGCTTAAAGATAGAAGACTGAGATAGATGTGCCACAATGTTCAGTGCTGGATCCACTGCTTTTTGCTAAGTATATAAATTGGATGTGAACATAGGAGGTATGGTTAGTAAGTTTGCAGATGACACCAAAATTGGAGGTGTAGTCATCAGCAAAGAAGGCTACCTCAGAGTACAATAGGATCTTGATCAGATGGGCCAATAGGCCAAGGAGTGGCAAATGGAGTTTAATTTAGATAAATGTGAGGTGCTGCATTTTGGAAAGGTAAATCAGGGCAGGACTTACACACTTCAGGGTAAGGTCCTGGGGTGTGTTGCAGAACCAAGAGACCTTGCACTGCAGGTTCATCGTTCCATGAAGGTAGAATCACAGGTAGATAGGATAATGAAGAAGGCGTTTGGTATATTTGAGTTATTGGTCAGTGCATTGAGTATAGGATTTGGAAGGTCATGTTGCAGCTATACAGGACATTGGTTAGGCTATGTTTGGAATATGTGTGCAATTCTGGTTTCCCTGCTATAGGAAGAATTTTGTGAAACTTCAAAGAATTCAGAGAAGATTTACTAGGATGTTGCCAGGATTGGGGAGTTTCATCTGTAGGGTGAGGCTGGATAAGCTGGGACTGTTTTGTCTGGAGCTTGGAGACTGAGGGGTGACCTTATTAGAGGTTTATAAAATCATGAGGAGCATGGATAGGGTAAATAGACAAGGTCCTTTCCCCAGCATGAGGGACTCCAAAACTAGAGGTGCTAGGTTTAAGGTGAGAGGGGAAAGACTTAAAAGGAACCTAAGGGGTAACGTTTTCACACAGAGGCATGTATGGAATGAGCTGCCAGAGGAAGTGGTGGAGGCTGGTACAATTACAACATTTAAAAGGCATCTGGATGGTATATGAAGAGGAAGGATTTAGAGGGATATGGGCCGAATGCTGGCAAATAGGACTAGATTTATCTAGATATCTGATCAGCATGGACAAGTTGGACCAAAGGGTCTGTTTCCGTGCTGTACATCTCTATGACTCTATGAACAATAAAGGCATAAAAATGAAGTGTCCAACTTTACACTTGTTAAGTGCTCCTTCATGGGCCATGAGCCGAGTGGCCAGGCACGAGTCCCCTTCACCATGCTGCCGCTGGAACAAAAGTCACCACTCTTCAGCACCGTGCCACCTCTGCTGACGTCCTTGCCATGATGAATCCTCACCGGACCTCACCAACACTAACATTGCGGGGTACCGCACTGGCCCAAATTTGACTCCACCATCGCCATGAGTCTGATTTGGGTCCACATCTCCGATGCCACTGATGTCGCCAGGACTGGCACTGTGTCCGAACTCAGCTCCGCCATGTCCTCCATGAATCTGCGCTGGGCGCAGATGCCACTGGGAACCCAAACCTGCTTCTGCAGCTGTAACCATGAGTTGGTGCTAGGACTGCCTGGATGATACAGAAGCCACTGGGAACTCAAACTCGTTTCCAAGACCACTGCCATGAATCCACACTGCTGGACCTACTCGAGCCTGTGCTGCTGGGCCATGACCAAGATCTTCACCAAGAAGTAAGTGAAATAAAATAGAAGAGAAAACAAACAAGAGGAGAGGAACGAAGAAAATGTAAAGAAAAGCTGACAGAGCGGACAAGCCTGGGCCAAGAAGCCCTACTCCACTGCCATCTTACTTGAAATCTGGAATTGAGAGTTAGTCTCAGGGATGACAACCTGACAATTATCATCAATTGTTGTAAAAACCCGTCTGGTTCATTAATGCTCTTCGGGGAAGGAAATCTGCCTTCCTTCGACTGTTTAGCCTCCTCATGACTCCCAGACCCATTGCAATGTGGTTGACATTTCACTCTGAAAATGCCTAGCAAGTTAATCAGTAGATGGGGCAGTCAGGGAATGGGCAACAAATGCTGACCAGTGATCCCCACACCTTGTGAAAGGATATGGTGTGAGTGGGTTCCACCAAGATCAAAGTAATTTAGTATGGTTCAGGATGTCCATTTTCTGTCCAAATTAAAACAGTGTGTTGAGGAAACAATCGGATGTTTATTGCGGGTATTTACATATTTTGTGACAGTGACCTACGTTACTACTCGGGAACCAGTGGGCATCAATATAAGATGTTTGACAAAAGAAGCAATGGCAACACGAGAAATGGGCTTAATACAGCAGATGGTTAGGATGTGGACACACTGCCCAAGAATGTGGTAAAAGTAGATTGCATCAAAGATTTCAAAAGTCAGTTGGATAATTATTTGAAGTAATCTTTGCAGGTCTAAAGGGAAAAGGCATGGGGTAGATCTCAGTGTGCTGAACTTGTAGTAATATGACATGAATATAATGGGCTGAACGGACTCCTTCTGTGCTGCAAACATCCTGTGAACTATTTCCCCAAGTAGATGCTTCATTGCTGGCGCAGCTAATATATGTTGTCCACCCCCAAGACCCCTTGTGTGACTTATTGGACCATTTCACAGGGCAGTTGTGAGTTACCACATTATTGTGGGTCTAGATTCACATGTAGGCCAGACCTGGTAAGGACGGCAGATTTCCTATGTTGGATTTTGGAAGGTAAAATGCTTGGGAAGGGGCAGAGTGGACACATCAGAAGGCGTCTGTCCCCTTAGTATTTGTTACTCCTCACCAACCATCCTTGTGAAGGTGGTGATGAGCCTATAGTCTGTGTGGTACAAGGATACCCACAATGCCTTTACAGTGGGAGTTACAGACATTTGAACGTGACACAGTGAAGGAGAGGCCATTATATTTCTGAGTCAGGATGGTGTGTTGCTTGGAGGGGAGGCCTTGCGGGTGATGGTGTGTCTGCTGCCCTTTTCCTGTGGCTGGTAGTGGTTGTGGATTTGGAAAATGTTGCCAAAGGAGTCTTGGGGAATTGTTGCAGAGCATCTTGTGCATAGTATCTACTGCTGGCACTCGAGTAGAGGGATTGAATGCTGAATCAGAATTCCACAGCACGCATTTAGTATTTTTGTCACAATAGTTGTATAGTTAACCCTTTACTCTAAACTGTCTTTAGTCCAATACAATATAATAAAATGTGAGGCTGGATGAACACAGCAGGCCAAGCAGCATCTCAGGAGCACAAAAGCTGACGTTTCGGGCCTAGACCCTTCATCAGAGAGGGGGATGGGGGGAGGGAACTGGAATAAATAGGGAGAGAGGGGGAGGCGGACCGAAGATGGAGAGTAAAGAAGATAGGTGGAGAGAGTGTAGGTGGGGAGGTAGGGAGGGGATAGGTCAGTCCAGGGAAGACGGACAGGTCAAGGAGGTGGGATGAGGTTAGTAGGTAGCGGGGGGTGCGGCTTGGGGTGGGAGGAAGGGATGGGTGAGAGGAAGAACCGGTTAGGGAGGCAGAGACAGGTTGGACTGGTTTTGGGATGCAGTGGGTGGGGGGGAAGAGCTGGGCTGGTTGTGTGGTGCAGTGGGGGGAGGGGACGAACTGGGCTGGTTGAGGGATGCAGTAGGGGAAGGGGAGATTTTGAAACTGGTGAAGTCCACATTGATACCATATGGCTGCAGGGTTCCCAGGCGGAATATGAGTTGCTGTTCCTGCAACCTTCGGGTGGCATCATTGTGGCAGTGCAGGAGGCCCATGATGGACATGTCATCAAGAGAATGGGAGGGGGAGTGGAAATGGTTTGCGACTGGGAGGTGCAGTTGTTTTTTGCGAACTGAGCGGAGGTGTTCTGCAAAGCGGTCCCCAAGCCTCCGCTTGGTTTCCCCAATGTAGAGGAAGCCGCACCGGGTACAGTGGATGCAGTATACCACATTGGCAGATGTGCAGGTGAACCTCTGCTTGATGTGGAATGTCATCTTGGGGCCTGGGATGGGGGTGAGGGAGGAGGTGTGGGGACAAGTGTAGCATTTCCTGCGGTTGCAGGGGAAGGTGCCGGGTGTGGTGGGGTTGGAGGGCAGTGTGGAGCGAACAAGGGAGTCACGGAGAGAGTGGTCTCTCCGGAAAGCAGACAGGGGAGGGGATGGGAAAATGTCTTGGGTGGTGGGGTCGGATTGTAAATGGCGGAAGTGTCGGAGGATAATGCGTTGTATCCGGAGGTTGGTAGGGTGGTGTGTGAGAACGAGGGGGATCCTCTTGGGGCGGTTGTGGCGGGGGCGGGGTGTGAGGGATGTGTCGCGGGAAATGCGGGAGACGCGGTCAACGGCGTTCTCGATCACCGTGGGGGGAAAGTTGCGGTCCTTAAAGAACTTGGACATCTGGGATGTGCGGGAGTGGAATGTCTTGTCGTGGGAGCAGATGCGGCGGAGGCGGAGGAATTGGGAATAGGGGATGGAATTTTTGCAGGAGGGTGGGTGGGAGGAGGTGTATTCTAGGTAGCTGTGGGAGTCGGTGGGCTTGAAATGGACATCAGTTACAAGCTGGTTGCCTGAGATGGAGACTGAGAGGTCCAGGAAGGTGAGGGATATGCTGGAGATGGCCCGGGTGAACTGAAGGTTGGGGTGGAAGGTGTTGGTGAAGTGGATGAACTGTTCAAGCTCCTCTGGGGAGCAAGAGGCGGCGCCGATACAGTCATCAATGTACCGGAGGAAGAGGTGGGGTTTGGGGCCTGTGTAGGTGCGGAAGAGGGACTGTTCCACGTAACCTACAAAGAGGCAGGCATAGATTGGGCCCATGCGGGTACCCATGGCCACCCCCTTAGTCTGTAGGAAGTGGGAGGAGTCAAAAGAGAAGTTATTGAGGGTGAGGACGAGTTCGGCTAGACGGATGAGGGTGCCGGTGGAGGGGGCCTGGTCGGGCCTGTGGGACAGGAAGAAGCGGAGGGCCTTGAGGCCATCTCCATGCGGAATGCAGGTGTATAGGGACTGGACGTCCATGGTGAATATGAGGTGTTGGGGGCCAGGGAATTGGAAGTCCTGGAGGAGGTGGAGGGCGTGGGTGGTGTCACGGACGTAGGTGGGGAGTTCCAACAGTCCCTCTTCCGCACCTACACAGGCCCCAAACCCCACCTCTTCCTCCGGTACATTGATGACTGTATCGGCGCCGCCTCTTGCTCCCCAGAGGAGCTTGAACAGTTCATCCACTTCACCAACACCTTCCACCCCAACCTTCAGTTCACCTGGGCCATCTCCAGCATATCCCTCACCTTCCTGGACCTCTCAGTCTCCATCTCAGGCAACCAGCTTGTAACTGATGTCCATTTCAAGCCCACCGACTCCCACAGCTACCTAGAATACACCTCCTCCCACCCACCCTCCTGCAAAAATTCCATCCCCTATTCCCAATTCCTCCGCCTCCGCCGCATCTGCTCCCACGACAAGACATTCCACTCCCGCACATCCCAGATGTCCAAGTTCTTTAAGGACCGCAACTTTCCCCCCACGGTGATCGAGAACGCCGTTGACCGTGTCTCCCGCATTTCCCGCGACACATCCCTCACACCCCGCCCCCGCCACAACCGCCCCAAGAGGATCCCCCTCGTTCTCACACACCACCCTACCAACCTCCGGATACAACGCATTATCCTCCGACACTTCCGCCATTTACAATCCGACCCCACCACCCAAGACATTTTCCCATCCCCTCCCCTGTCTGCTTTCCGGAGAGACCACTCTCTCCGTGACTCCCTTGTTCGCTCCACACTGCCCTCCAACCCCACCACACCCGGCACCTTCCCCTGCAACCGCAGGAAATGCTACACTTGTCCCCACACCTCCTCCCTCACCCCCATCCCAGGCCCCAAGATGACATTCCACATCAAGCAGAGGTTCACCTGCACATCTGCCAATGTGGTATACTGCATCCACTGTACCCAGTGCGGCTTCCTCTACATTGGGGAAACCAAGCGGAGGCTTGGGGACCGCTTTGCAGAACACCTCCGCTCAGTTCGCAAAAAACAACTGCACCTCCCAGTCGCAAACCATTTCCACTCCCCCTCCCATTCTCTTGATGACATGTCCATCATGGGCCTCCTGCACTGCCACAATGATGCCACCCGAAGGTTGCAGGAACAGCAACTCATATTCCGCCTGGGAACCCTGCAGCCATATGGTATCAATGTGGACTTCACCAGTTTCAAAATCTCCCCTTCCCCTACTGCATCCCTCAACCAGCCCAGTTCGTCCCCTCCCCCCACTGCACCACACAACCAGCCCAGCTCTTCCCCCCCACCCACTGCATCCCAAAACCAGTCCAACCTGTCTCTGCCTCCCTAACCGGTTCTTCCTCTCACCCATCCCTTCCTCCCACCCCAAGCCGCACCCCCCGCTACCTACTAACCTCATCCCACCTCCTTGACCTGTCCGTCTTCCCTGGACTGACCTATCCCCTCCCTACCTCCCCACCTACACTCTCTCCACCTATCTTCTTTACTCTCCATCTTCGGTCCGCCTCCCCCTCTCTCCCTATTTATTCCAGTTCCCTCCCCCCATCCCCCTCTCTGATGAAGGGTCTAGGCCCGAAACGTCAGCTTTTGTGCTCCTGAGATGCTGCTTGGCCTGCTGTGTTCATCCAGCCTCACATTTTATTATCTTGGAATCTCCAGCATCTGCAGTTCCCATTATCTCTGATACTATTTTAGTCCAATACATTCTGCCTGTAATGCAGTGGCTGGAATGATACCCACCATTCCAACTGTGGTTTTTATATAACAGGTTAGTGAAGGTCTTGTGACACAACTAGTTGAGCTCTTGTCTTTGAGACAGAAGCTCTGGGTCTGAGTCCCATTCCAGGATTTGATGGTCAAGGCAGATGTGTTTTTAACAGGCTCACTATGAGCTCATAAATCCTTCCAATGCAACTCCAATGGACAACAGTAACAGCAGGATAGGTTCCAGAAAGGAAATTGAAGCCTTTACCCAACATACAAATGAAATTGCATGTTTCCATAGCAACTCAGAACCCCTCAGTGAACTGCAAGACGTTAATATCATTCCACTTGACAACTAACTGTGAGTTATCAAGGTTTCCTTTAGCTCCAGATCTATATTAAATGCTCATATTTCATATTATTTACAAATGCAGGCAATCCGACCCCACCACCCAAGACATTTTTCCATCCCCACCCTTGTCTGCCTTCCGGAGAGACCACTCTCTCTGTGATTCCCTTGTCTGCTCCACACTCCCCTCCAACCCCACCACACCCGGCACCTTCCCCTGCAACCGCAGGAAATGCTACACTTGCCCCCACACCTCCTCCCTCACCCCCATCCCAGGCCCCAAGATGACTTTCCATGTCAAGCAGATGTTCACCATGCACATCTGCCAATGTAGTATACTGTATCCACTGTACCCGTTGTGGCTTCCTGTACATTGGGGAAACCAAGCGGAGGCTTTGGGACCGCTTTGCAGAACACCTCTGTTCAGTTCGCAATAAACAACTGCACCTCCCAGTCGCGAACTATTTTAACTCCCCCTCCCATTCCTTAGACGATATGTCCACCATGGGCCTCCTGCAGTGCCACAATGATGCCACCCGAAGGTTGCAGGAACAGCAACTCATATTCCGCTTGGGAACCCTACAGCCCAATGGTATCAATGTGGACTTCACCAGCTTCAAAATCTCCCCTTCCCCCACTGCATCCCAAAACCAGCCCAGCTCGTCCCCTCCCCCCACTGCATCCCAAAACCAGCCCAGCTCGTCCCCGCCTCCCTAACCCGTTCTTCCTCTCACCTATCCCCTCGTCCCACCTCAAGCCACACCTCCATTTCCTACCTACTAAGCTCATCCCACCTCCTTGACCTGTCCGTCCTCCCCAGACTGACCTATCCCCTCCCTACCTCCCCACCTATAGTCTCCTCTCCACCTATCTTCTTTTCCCTCCATCTTCGATCCGCATCCCCCCTCTCCCTATTTATTTCAGAACCCTCTCCCCATCCCCCTCTCTGATGAAGGGTCTAGGCCCGAAACGTCAGCTTTTGTGCTCCTGAGATGCTGCTTGGCCTGCTGTGTTCATCCAACTTCACACTTTGTTATCTTAAATGGGACAAGTTTTGGTCGGCATGGATGAGTTGGACTGAAGGGTCGTTTCTGTGCTGCGTGATTCTATGACCACCTCTTCCACCTCTGGGGGGGCACGGTGGCTCAGTGGTTAGCACTGCAGCCTCACAGCGCCAGGGACCCAGGTTCGATTCCCGCCTCGGGCGACTGTGTGGAGTTTGCACATTCTCCCTGTGTCTGCGTGGGTTTCCTCCGGGCGCTCCGGTTTCCTCCCACAGTCCAAAGATGTGCAGGCTAGGTGGATTGGCCATGCTAAATTGCCCGTAGTGTTCAGGGGTGTGTGGGTTATAGGGGGATGGATCTAGGTGGGATGCTTCAAGGGGCGGTGTGAACTTGATGGGCCAAAGGACCTGTTTCCACACTATAGCGAATCTAATCTAATCTAAAACAAGAATGGCTATTCTCCATACAATCTTCTCCTTCATCCTCCTCTCCTGTCACACCCCTTTCCACCCGCTGCAAGAATCTCCTCCACCCCTCCACCATCACCAAATTCCAAGTCACAATTCTTCCTTCTTATTCTCCTTAGCAGAGGTTCCAATGTCCTCTTCCTTCCAGCAAGATGGTGGCGGAGTAGGACACTGCAGCCAGAGATCATCCACCCCACCCGTTCTTTTTCTTCCTGACAGTGCTTTTTCTTCTTCTTTACATAGAACATAGAACATAGAACATTACAGCACAGTACAGGCCCTTCGGCCCTCGATGTTGTGCCGACCTGTCATACCGATTTGAAGCCCATCTAACCTACACTATTCCACGTACGTCCATATGCTTGTCCAATGATGGCTTAAATGTACTTAAAGTTGGCAAATCTACTACCGTTGCAGGCAAAGCGTTCCATTCCCTTACTACTCTCTGAGTAAAGAAACTACCTCTGACATCTGTCCTATATCTTTCGCCCCTCAATTTAAAGCTATGCCGCCTCGTGCTCGCTGTCACCATCCTAGGAAAAAGGCTCTCCCTATCCACCCTATCTAACCCTCTGATTATTTTACATGTTTCAATTAAGTCACCTCTCAACCTTCTTCTCTCTAATGAAAACAGCCTCCAGTCCCTCAGCCTTTCCTCGTAAGACCTTCTCTCCATACCAGGCAACATCCTAGTAAATCTCTTCTGCACCCTTTCCAAAGCTTCCACATCCTTCTTATAATGCGGTGACCAGAACTGTACGTAATACTCCAAGTGCGGCCGCACCAGAGTTTTGTACAGCTGCAGCATAACCTCTTGGTTCCGGAACTCGATCCCTCTATTAATAAAAGCTAAAACACTGTATGCCTTCTTAACAGCCCTGTCAACCTGGGTGGTAACTTTCAAGGATCTGTGTACATGGACACCGAGATCTCTCTGCTCATCTACACTACCAAGAATCTTACCATTAGCCCAGTACTTTGCGTTCCGGTTAGTCCTACCAAAGTGTATCACCTCACACTTGTCCGCATTAAACTCCATTTTCCACCTCTCAGCCCAGCTCTGCAGCTTATCTATGTCTGTCTGCAACCTACAGCATCCTTCGTCACTATCCAGAACTCCACCGACTTAGTGTCGTCTGCAACTTTACTAGCCCATCCTCCCATGTCCTCATCCAGGTCATTTATAAAAATGACAAACAGCAGTGGACCCAACACCGACCCTTGTGGTACACCACTAGTAACTGGTCTCCAGGATGAGCATTTCCCATCAACTACCATCCTCTGTCTTCTTTCAGCAAGCCAATTTCCAATCCAAACTGCTATATCTCCCACAATCCCATTCCTCCGCATTTTGTACAATACCCTACTGTGGGGAACCTTATCGAACGCCTTGCTGAAATCCATATACACCACATCAACTGGTTTACTCTCATCTACCTGTTTGGTCACCTTCTCAAAGAACTCAATAATGTTTGTGAGGCACGTCCTACCCTTCACAAAACCATGCTATCCCTAATCAATTTATTCTTTTCTAGATGATTATAAATCCTATCTCTTAAAACCTTTTCCAAGACTTTACCAACAACTGAGGTAAGGCTCACTGGTCTATAATTACCAAGGTTGTCTCTACTCCCTTTCTTGAATAGGGGAACCACATTTGCTATCCTCCAGTTGTCTGGCACTATTCCTGTAGACAATGACGAGTTAAAGATCAATGCCAAAGGCTCGGGAATCTCCTCCCTGGTTTCCCAGAGGATCCTAGGATAAATCCCATCTGGCCCAGGGGACTTATCTATCTTCACACTCTGTAGGATTTCTAATACCTCTTCCTTATGAACCTCAATCCCACCTAGTCTACTAGCCTGTATCTCAGTATTTTCCTCAACAACATTGTCGTTTTCTAGAGTGAATACTGTCGAAAAATATTGATTTAGTGCTTCCTCTATCTTCTCTGACTCCACACACAACTTCCCACTACTATCCTTGATTGGCCCTAATCTTACTTTCGTCATTCTTTTATTCCTTAAATACCTATAGAAAGCCTTAGGGTTTACCCTGATCCTGTCCGCCAACAACTTCTCCTCCTGGCTCTCCTGAGCTCTCTCTTTAGGTCTTTCCTGGCTACCTCGTAGGCCTCAAGCGCCCTAACTGAGCCTTCACATCTCATCCTGACATAAGCCTTCTTCTTCCTCTTGACCAGAGATTCCACTTCCTTCGTAAACCACGGCTCCCGCGCTCTACAGCTTCCTCCCTGCCTGACAGGTACATACTTATCTAGGACACACGGGAGCTTTTCCTTGAATAGGCACCACATTTCTAATGTGCCCAACCCCTGCAGTTTCCTTCCCCATCCTATGCTCCCTAAATCTTGCCTAATCTCATCGTAATTGCCTTTACCCCAGCTTTCTCTCATTGATTCCCGGCCTCTGGTGACAATTCCCGGCCAGGCACAGCGGCCTCCTGACATGGTGTGGTGTCCTCCTGGCATCCCAATTTGACGTGGTGATTTCCTAGCCTGGCGCGTGGCAAGGCGACCTTCCGGCTTCCTGAAGCAGCCTCCTGGCACGGCATATCACCAGTACGATGTGGAGCCAGGATCCATTGCAGACTGGAACCTAGATGCCAGTGTGGTCTGCTGTACTCAACTTCTATTCCTGTGCTGTCTAAAATAGTGTAGCAAAAGAAGCTGTGCCTCGGTACTTTTGTATCTAAGTCGGCGCTGTAATTAGCAACATATAAACTTTTCACTGTACTCATCAAGTACATGCAACAATAAAGGCTATTCTGTTCTGTTCAGAGGATCAAAAGTGAAGCAAGCTTCATTGGTGGGCTGGGGAAGGGGAGGTAAGAAACTTCGGTGTCTGTGGGTGCGGTTGCAGCTAAAACAGCCCTAATGGCATTGTGAGCCAACCCACAGCAGGAGGACTGCAGCAGTTCAAGAAGGCAGGTCACCACCACTTTCTTAAGGGAAACTTGAGACAGGCAATAAAATGCTGGCCCAGCCAGCAACACCCATGTTCCATAAATGAATTTTAAAAAAGGCTTCTCAACCACCACCCAGTGAGGGGATGGGGGAAGGGACATTGAAAGCCCAGGCTACAATAAAACCACCAACAATACCCCAGAATGCACATCACCACAGCCATTGCAGGTAACAAGCAGTTTTCATTCTGTATAACACCTTCAGGTTCTGTAGAGAGACTTGCATCATAAACTGGGAAGCATCGCTGAGTGCTTGGTAGAGCTGCCTATTGCAATTAGCTCTATTCCTGGAAGTTTTATTTATTGGCAGTGCATTCGTCCCTCTGATCTGCCATCTTTCTATGCCAACTGGAAAGCAAAATAAGACTCCTTACCCAATGGGGTGATGTTTGATTGTCATCTAAATATCATTTTATTCCAATTTTTGAATCATTGGTTAAAGGAAAATGACAAACATAAGTGCTTTCTTTAATGCCGATATGGCCCCAGTGTCGCACAGGGCAGTGTCCTGGAAATTAATTGTCAAAGTTTAGAGATTCCACACCAATCCTTGAGAGTTGGAAACCTCACCAAGTGGACAGGTATCTCCTTGCAGAGCAAGAGGGGTTTGCTGGAAGGTGAAATTGGGAACCTCCAGCCCAGCTTTCTCCCATTGTGGGACCAAGGATATAACATAATATTCTTTTTGATGTTGTCATGGGTCTAATTGGTCCTGGTTGGGTTGCAAAGGGGCTGTAAGTGAAGATTCAGATGCTGATGCTGTTCTCAATGTTGGAAGGTTTCAGGTACTCATATGGCAGAGGCAATCTTTTGTTACGCTCCTGAATCTGCTTCTCAATCTGCTGCAGGTCTTTCTGAAACTCTGTGATGATTTGCTTGGCCCCTTCCTCTGTAAAGTATTCCTCATCAAAAGAGCCCAGTAATATCTGAAATAAACATTATTTTATTTAGAAAAATGCAAATTGTGTTACAGATAATCGTAAGACATCTCCTGTCCACTTTCTGAGGAAGGGTCACCGGACCCAAAACGTTAATTCTGTTTTCTCCTTCACAGATGCTGCCAGACCTGCTGTGCTTTTCCAGCAACTTTGTTTTTGTTCCTCTCCACTTTTGCTTGTCCAGCCAAAAAGTGTGTGAGAGAGAGTGCATATGAGAGTGTGTGCTGCTGTGTTTCTTTCTGAGAAAGTGTGTGTTTCTGTGTAACTGTGTGTGTGTGCGTGTGTGTGTGTGAGAGAATGTGCTCTTGTGTGTTTATGTGAGTGTGTGTGACTGTGAGTGTGCGTAGATAAGAGAAAATGTATGTGGTTGTGTGTGTGTATGAGAGGGTGGGCGTATATGTAAGTGTGTGCGTGAATGTGTGTATCTGTCAATGTATGTAAGGTTGAACATGCCTGTGTGTGTATCTGTGTGCATGTAATGGTGTGTATGTCTGTGTGTGTGTTAGTATCTGCATGTGAGTGTGCATATCTGTGTGTGTTTGTGTTTGTGTTAGTATATGTCAGTGGGTATATGTTAGTTTCTGTGTGTGTTAGCATTTGTATGTGTGAATGTTGGTATCTGTATGTGTGTCTGTAATGTATGTCTGTGTGTACATGTCCAAGTCTGTGTGTATCTGTGCATGTGTGTGGATTAGTATCTGTATGTGTATCTGTGTGTGTTAGTATTTGTATGTGTGTGTGTCTGATGTGGGCAGCATACATCCATACAACACTCCCTGTGACTGTTTACGTTAAGAGACCTCACTTTCAGGACAGCTCATGGATGGCTTACCTTGTTAGGAAGTGGTCGGCCCAGATGCCAGGTGAAAGCCATCTGCACAGCGGACTGGCTCATGTCTGGCAAGGTTTCCATGAGGTTCTGAATTGAAATGTTGTCCTTTTTTACCGGGGGAGGCTGTCTCATTGTACAGGGAGTGTTTGGTACCCAACACGACCAGTCATACTGTCAATAGAAGGAGGTCAAAGATCAACAGTCATACAGAAAAGTACACGTATCAATAGATCTGGTTCATTTGCCCAAAATGATGAGACATTTTGGAAATAGGAGTGGGAAATGCTTGGAGAATTCTTACACTTTTCAGATATGGAATGCCAGGCCATAGTGGGAAATGGGATCTTGAGTGGGCCACTTTAAGAGAGCTAGTTTGGCTGGATGGGCCAAAGCACATCCCTCTGTATTGTAACTTTCACTGCTTCTGCACCAGCAAGGACATACGTCAGTGTTTGATACCTCAACATTAGCGTTTAACCACAGAGGTCCCCGCACTGCATTTCCTCCCATTTCACCTGATTTCACCTCCTTTAAAAAGGAACAAGACCTACATTTAAGTATCACTTTACACAGCCACTGGATATCTCAAAGTACTCCACAACCAATGAAGTAGATTTTGTTTGACAAGTAGCTAATACTGTAGCGTAGGAAAGGCAATGTCCAATATGTGCACAGCAAGGTCCCAGACAGCATTGTGGTAATGATGTCTATTTGTGACATCGACTGTGGGATGGATTTTGGCAGGACACTGAGAGAATCTCCCTGTTGTCCTTCAAACCTGTGGGATTTTCTATACCCACTCAGGCAGGCAGCTGGGGCCTTGATTCAACATCTCATCTGAAAGATAGCCCTTTTGGACAGTGCTGCACTCCCCCAGCATGGCACAGAGGGCTCAACCTCGAGAGTAGTATTTGAATGTGCAACAGTAGTTAGATTCCAGGGTTCAATTCCAGCCTCAGGCAGCTGCCTGTGTGGAGTTTGCACATTCTCCCCATGTCTGTGCAGGTTTCCTCCGAGTGCTCCAGTTTCCTCCCACAGTCCAAAGATGGATGGGTGGATTGGCCATTCAAACTTGCCCACATTGTCTGGGGATGTTCAGGCTAGATGGGTTAGCCATGGGAATTGGATGGGATGCTCTTTGGAAGGTCAGTGCAGACTCGATGGGCTGAATGGCCTCTTTCTGCCCTGTAGGATTCTAACATTGTGAGACAGAGACTAGTGTGCTGCCCATTGAACCATAATTAACACACTTGTCCTAATTTTGGATTCTTATCCACCCCCAATCGCCCACCCAAACATCCTATCTCATGTGCTCCACACTCATCCCACTTGAGCCAACTTGACAGTGAGGGTTGAATGAAACAAAGATATTGACAACTCATTACCTGTCCATTATTTACTGCAGCATGTTGGGCTGAGCATGTGAAGACCACCATGGTGAGGAACTTGCACATCTCATCTCGGGTGTGAAGGACCAACGGGATTCCTGAAAGCATCCCACAAAAAGTTCAGATAGTCAGACAGAACACAAAGAGCAGAGGAGACGCAAGGGTTTCTCTTAGGGGACGTCACTATTGCAGAGCCCTTTGTTTTGCTTTCCCTGCTCCATTGAACATAGTGGGGCTAGTTAGCACAGTTGGCTGGACGGTGATCTGGTGTAATGCCAACAGATTGGGTTCCATCCCTGTACCGGCTGAAGTCACTATGAAGGCCTTGTCTTCTTAACTTCACCTGAGGCTTGGTGACCCTCAGATTGAATGGAAGAGTATCCTCTGGGACTGTGGTGACATTTGCTTTCATGGAGGATGGGAACAGGTTACTTGACTGAATTGATGTTTGCAAGTTGCCAGTCACCCCATCTTCCACTCATCCTATCAACACACCCTTCTGTTCTTTCCTTCCTCATGGACTTATCCAGCTTCACTTTGAATACATTTCTGCTATTTGCCTCAACCAGTCTTTTCTGTACATTTACCCTCTCTGAATTATAAAGGAGCTTTTCCTGAACTTCCTTTCAGACATAGGTTGGGGTGTGCTCACAGCAAGACCTGTGCTTAAAACACCCACCCCGTCCCTACTATAATATTTTATCTTCACTTGAGGCTTCCGAAATCTCTTCCAATTTCGGTTTGATTCCCATCAACTTGCCATTGGCAGCAATGCCTTCAGCTGCCTGGGCCCTAAGCCCTGCAATTCCTTTCTTAAGTCTCTACAATCATATATTTCCTCTTGAAAATACCCCTGAAGACTCACCACTTTGACCGAGCTCCAATCACCTGTCCATATTAGCTCATTATGTGTTTTGGTGTCTAGATTGGTTTTAATGATGTTCCTGGTGCGGGAGATAGTTTAATATATGTTTTTTTCCTGCATCTTCAACTGCAATTTCATTCCACTTTTGGGGGTTTTTGGAAGTTGGTGGAAGGATTTCCCAGAAATAAACCCATGGGTGATAGGTCACAGCGTGAGCCCAGGGCGAGGAACATTTCCCATTTCTTCACAAGATCTCAGTTTGAGATGTTAAAAGTGCTAAATAAATGCTTATTGATTCTTGTATTATTAAATTAACAGAAGTTCATAGTGTGGAATTTATTCAGTGGAAGTCCTTTACAATAAGATTTGTACAGCTTGAATTCACTTGTAGCAGAGGGGCTCTGTTGGCTCACAAAAGAAGAAAATCTTTATTTAAATCTCCATTTTGCTGCTTGAAATTAGGAGTTTTCTTAATAATGTGGCACATTATAATTGGTCCAGCTATAATGCAATTGGCTATAGTGTGGTCCACAGAGTCAGGGAGTCATTCAGCACATAAACAGACCCTTTTGGTCCAACTCATCCATACCAACCAAGCTCCTCAAACTAAACACTTTCCCAGCTATAATCCAGTCCAGCTGTAAACTGGTCTGGCTGTAACATGGTTTCATTTTTGGAACCCAATTTCTAAATTATAATTGACTTCCACTGCATTTGGCAATGTAGATCTTTTGAAATTGTTCTGTTTATTCTGGCAGGCTGATATTCAAATCTTCAATATGGCCTTGCCAGAGCTGAGGGTAGATCTCCCACATGCCAATGGTTGCACATGCATTGTCTGTCTTCCATCATCGCCTAAATTGTCATTCTGAAGACATGAGCATTAGCGGTGACCGCGCACAAATTGTTCAGCTACTACTGACTCCACAAGCAAACAGGCATCATCAGGAACAGTAAATAAGAGTGATATTTCTCTCTTCCGACTATTCCCCCACCAAGATATTCTGGCCATGTGATTTGTTTATGGAATTGTGCCAACTGACCACGTTCTGGAGTCTAAAATAGAAATCTTCTTGTCCCAAATGGACACATTTAATGATTTTGGGGAATTGACATAACTGCAATGTTCAATCGTTTAATCGATCTGTGTTTGATTATGTTAGATTGATTCAACCTGGGTGTGCAAAAAGCTTCTAGAAAGACCTATGCAACATGTTCAGAAATCCTGTGAGTGCTGAGATATTCTAAAGCAATCTGAATAAGCCTGTTGTGAAGTTAAAATATTGATTCTGCACTGGCCATCCAAAAAGCATCCCACCTAAACCTACCATATCCTGTAACCCCATATTTGCCATGGCTAATCCACCTAGCCTAGGCACCCCTGAACACTATGGACAATTTCACCATAGCCATTCCACTTAACCTGCACATCTTTGGACTGTGGGAGGAAACCTGAGCACCTGGAGGAAACCCACGCAGACACAGAGAGAACGTGTAAACTCCACACAGACAGTTGCCAAGGCTGGAATTGACCCTGGGCTCCTGGTGCTGTGGCCTATCTTACTATCTGCTTGTCCACAAGGAGCTTTTGTACTTCCTCACTCTACATCCTTTTCTCAATTATTCCTCAAGCAATTGCTTTCAGTTACCAATTCCTGGAAGGTCCTGAAATCCCTCCTGTGCCAGATCTTTAATCCAAGCCTGTAGTTCACTGTCCTGGAGTACATCCTCGTCAGTCTCATAGTAGAGCTCTGTAATGCCTTTGACGTACCTGGGGATTAAGACAGGTATTAAACATGGTTTTCCCTTGCTCAGTGATCATTGAGAGATAGAGGGGCCCACCAAGTCCTCTACAGCTAACAATAGACTTCCTGGAACTAACAATTGTGGATAGTGTCAGTGACTGCAACAAGGTCAGCCAGGTGGACATCTTTGAATATGATTTCCCTGATTGGGGCTATTAATCTGGTCCAATCAGGGAGCCCTGGTTGACAGAAATAACAGGAGTGTCAGAGGTTCTGCTAACTCCAAGAGCTGGCTCTGAAGGAGCTGGATCAGTGTCAAGGTCTCACCATGTGCAAAATAAACGGTGACTTTGGTGATGGGATACCAGCCTCTGTGCAGTTATTTCAGACATGACTACAGGTTTCAACAGGAAATTTAACTACTTGTGGAAGTGGCACCCAGTCTTCACATGATACGTGCTAACCAACTGGATACAAAATAAGCTTTTATGGGGGAGGCAGAATCTTTTGAAATTTTCTTGAGGGTTTGTTTTTGATTTTTGGGGTCTGTATTTTGGTCATCCAGGGTTCCGTTTTCATTCTCACTAACTCATTTATGAAATTAATTCAGTCACATAATAACATTACAGTCTGTATTTATGTTGGCAAATGGAGTGTTCAGGCTCAACATTGAGAGAGAATAAGAATAATCTAATCTCGTTAATTGCTTATGCTCCCTCAAACTCAGAGCAACAGCTCACAAGGAAAGCATTAGTTTCCAGATTCCACAGCATTGACAATGGTGCAAGACAACAGGCATAGGTTAAGAACAAAGTTCTTTTCAAAATAACAAACATGCACTTCTAACACAAAAAACCATCACCCAAAACACACCTTCCATAGACAGGTGAGGTGACAGCTAATGTGTTTCCATCACATATACACAGTGCTTGAAAATTTTAATCAAGCAGTTACTACCCTTTTAAACTGCACTTCAGACCCAAATCTCAGATTTAAATTCATTACCAACAGAAATAGTTTCTTCTCTCTCTTCCTACTTATCAGTTCCCCTTAATTTCTTGCATTGTAAGAGATGTCCACAGCTGCCTCTTGTGTCAGCCAGAATTTTCTTTGGATAGAATTCCCTTTTTGTAATTCTAGTCTGCAGATTTTTGTAGTATTGAATGGTGACAGCTTAACCTTTAATACATCTCCAAAAAAATAGATGTAGATAGTAGAAAAAAAACAGAAGTAGTTTATGACATAATGATAAGAAAACAGGTTGGATTATGTTAAAGCTGGTTTGACTACATTAGCATTAGATAAAGAGATACTGTTACTTCTTAAGAGATATTGGCTAGGTCAATGCTATGTGATTATAGAATAAATGAGCTGATAAATAACATAGACAACTGATTGACACCTCCCAGAGGTAGTCAGTTATGCCTCATTAGGTAGAGCAATGTAAAGACTTCATATTAACCCTCTCAGATCAAATGCCTTACACAATATCTTGAAAAATTAACAAGACTGGGAAGGAGGCAAGATTGTAATTGCAGTGATGCCCACTTGTTAAGAAAACCTATGATCGCAGTCTGATGTTAAAGTCATGGGACAAATGTATCGTTCTGGTTATTCAGAATCTAGCAACCTCCTTCTTGGATTAGCATCCAATCCCTTCACAACAGTAGCAACAGTGGGTACCATCTACAAGATGCACTACATCAACTCTCTCATGCTCCTTCGACAGTACCTTCCAAACCCATGACCTCTACCACCTAGAAGGACTTATGGGATCACCACCCCCTGCACGTTCCCCTCCGAGCAACACTCCATCCTGATCTTTGGAAATACATTGGCTGTTCCTACATTGTCGTCGAAACAAAATCCTTGATATCCCTCTCCAAAAGGCATTATAGGTGAATCAACACCACTTAGGCTGCAACAATTCAAGAAGGCAGCTCACTGCCACCTTCTCAGGGACAATGAACACCAGCCTTGTCAGCAGCATATACTTCCCATGAATAAAAGCAAATTTAAAAATCCAGCTCCCCAAGTCTTAGCAAGAACTTACTTATTGATTGCAAACCAGAGTTGGAGGCCATCTTCTTGATAATAGTATTCCTTCAACCCTTCAGTCCCACGTTTCTTCAGGTTATCTGGCAGGCACATGGCCTCGTAGCTGAATGCTTGAAACCCTTTCTGTGCAATGACATCCTGACCAACGCCTCCTGAGGCAACCACCTTGAGAACAGAAATGAACAAAGGAATATTGTCAGATTCCCTATTTCTTTATTTGTATGCACCGGGACAGAGCTTCCCAAACAGTGAGTTGCCACCCTGCTGAGATACTGGGGTTGTGAGCTCTCAGGCAGCAATGGTTGCCTTTGAGTATAGAGTCATAGATTCACACAGCATGGAAAAGGATTCTTCAGTCCAACTTGAGCATGCCAACCAGACATCCCAAACTGACCTAATCCCATATGCCAGCATTTGGCCCATATCCCTCGAAACTCTTCCTATTCATATACTGAGTGAAAAAATCCCAGGTTTTCCAGCCTATTTTTATATCTCAAACTCTCCATTCTCAGCAACATCCTGGCAAATCTTTTCTGAACCCTCTCCAGCTTAATAATGTCCATCCTATAACAGAGGGCCAGAACTGGACACAGTGCTCCAGAAGAGGCCCATCCAACATCCTGAACAACCTCAACATGACATCTCAACTCCTATACTCAAAGATCTGACAAATGAATTGCCTTTGAAATGTTCCCTTTGCCCCATTCCCCAAAAGCCCCACACCCTCCACCTGTGTGAATAGACTCCCTGGCATATTCGTATGCTTATTGTAAATGTTGTAATTGTACCAGCCTCCACAACTTCCTCTGGCAGCTCGTTCCATACATGCACCACCCTCTGTGTGAAAAAGTTGCCCTTTAGGTCCTTCTCAAATCTTCTCCCTCTAACCATAAACCTATGACCTCTAGTTTTGGACACCCCCGCCCCTAGGTAAAAGACCTTGGCTATTCACCCTACCATAACCCTCATGATGTTATAATCCTCTATAAGGTCACCAATCAGCCTCTGACGCTCCAGGGAAAAGTCGCAACTGCGTGCTAACAGTTCATGTTATTTTGGAATGATGGGCATAGCCTGAAGGACCAATCTTTGAGGACTGATTCATGTTATAAAAAGCCAGTGAAAACCTATGAATACTTTTTCTCCAACGACTCCCCACCCAGGCTCACAGCTTTGCTCATCCTCAAGTTCCAGCACCATGGTTGACTGCGTCTTTAAAGCCTTGAAATGGGGGTCACAGTGGGAACAAAAATTGTGAAGTACTATTCCAGGATCAGGGTTTGGATTAAGTTGATGTGATTGAGGTTTTAGCTTTCTTTTAACTTAAGGATCACTTGATTGGACCACTTCTGGAATGCCATGTTCAATTCTGGTCCCTGTGCTGTTGGGAAAGACGTTGTTAAACTTGAAAGGGTGCAGAAAAGATTTACAAGGATATTGAAGGAGATGAGCTATAAGGAGATGTTGGGTAGCCTGGGGCTATCTTCACTGGAAAGTCGGAGTCTGAGGGGTGACGTTAGAGAAGTTTATAAAATCATTAGGCGCATGGATAAGGTGAATAGCCAAGGTCTTTTCCCCAGGGTAGGGGAGTCCAAAACTAAAGGGCATAGATTTAAGGTGAGAGAAGAACCATATAAAAGGAACCTAAGAGTTAACTTTTTCGCACAGAGGCTGGTGCATATATGGAACGAGCTGCCAGAGCAAGTGGTGGAGGCTAGTACAATTGCAACATTTAAAAGACATCTGCATGGGTACATGAATTGGAAGAGTTTGGAGGGATACGGGCCAAATGCTGGCAAATGGGACTAAATTAATTTAGGATATCTGGGCGGCATGGGCAAATTGGACTGAAGGGTCAGTTTCCGTGCTGTACAACTGTGTGACTCTGTGATTGTTCGCAGATATGTACTATAGGTATACTCACTGGTGACCCACTAGGCATGCTAGAAAAAAAAGTAGCATTTCAGCATTCACATGCAATTTCAATTTCCATTTACACCATTATAACCTTAGCATATGTGTGCTCAGATGAAAATTTGGTTGGCACCAGTCAGCATGCAAATGGTGACCTTTGCTGCCAATTGCAAAGTCCTAAAAAATATAACTACAGAGTCACAGAAATGTTGTGGTGCTTCAGGAGGCCTTTCAGTCCATCGTGCCTGTACCAACTCTTCAAATGAGCATAATTACCTAGTGCAAATCTCCTCCCATTCTTCCCTATTGAGCAAGCAGGGGCAGGACTTATGCAATTAGTGGTAAGGCCTTGGGTGATGTTGTAGAACAGAGAGAGGCCTAGAGGTACAGGTACATGATTCTTTGAAGTTTGCATCACTTGTAGACCGGGTACTTAAGAAGACGTTTCGCCTTCATTGCCCAGTCCTTTGAGTGTACGAGTTGGGACATCATGTTGAGGTTGTACAGGACATCGGTGAGACCACTTTTGGAGTACTACGTCTAGTTCTGCTTGCCCTGTTATTGAAATGATATATTAAGCTGAAGAAGATTCAGAAGAGATATACTAGGTGTTGCCAGGTAAGGAAGGTTTGAGTTATAAAGAAGAACTGGTTCGGCTGGGACTTTTTTCAATGGAGCGTAGGAAGTTGAGGGGTTATCTTATAGAAGCTTATAAAATTATGAGAGATACAAATAAGGTGATTGGCAGATATATTTTCCCTAGGGTAGGGGATTTCAAGACTAAGAGCATATTTTTAAGGTGAGAGGAGAAAGGAGAAAGAGAGAAAAAAAATGAGGTGCAACATTTTTACACAGAGAGTGGTTCATGTGTGGAATGAAGAAGTGTTGGATGTGGATACAGTTACAATGTTTAAAAGATATTTGGATAAGTACCTGAATAAGAAATGTTTAGAGGGACATGATAAGTGCAGGCAATTTGGACTAGTCTAGTTTGGGATTATGTTCAGCATGGACTGGTTGGACTGAAGGGTCTGCTTCCCTGCTTCATGAGTCTGTGATTCTATCCTTAAATGCTTCATTCAAACAAGGGGAGGTCTGGAGGTGGAGTTGTCATGAAAATTTCTAGTATTCCGGAACACCAGGTTAATGCTCTGGGCCATTGGTTTGCGTCCCAATGGGGTGATGGTGAAATCTGAATCAAGTTTTAAAAATCTGGAATTTTTTTTAAGAAAGCTGGCGTAATTGTCACAAAGAAAAACCTTGGTAAAAACATCTGGATCACTGATGTCCCTTAGGGAAAGAAATCTGCCTTACCCAGTCTGGCCTACATATGACTTCTGACCCCATCCAATGTGTTGATCTCAACTGCCCTCTGGGCAAATAGGGATGGGCAATAAATGCTGGCCTAGCCAGCAATGCCCACATCCGATGAATGCAAGATTGTGAGAAATAAGACCATCCTGAAACAGAAGTTGGAGGATGACAAGGTGCGTGAATACCAATTTAACATGTGGTATTCTGTGTAGCAGTTGCCTTATTTCCGAGCCATAATGAATCCATTAAAGTAACAAGGGCCGTGTGTGCGGCTGGAGGTCTACAAAAGTCTTAAACTTGCCTTCCACAACTCACAAAGGGAAAAAGCTATTCTCCTGTCCAATCAGAAACAATTGACCTAAATTCTACTCAATCTCAGTGATTGAGCTTTTGAGTGAACTGACCTGGGTCCTGTTCTATTGAGTCTGTCAAGTGGCTGAGCCCAATTAAAAGTCTATGTTGCTATTGTTGCTGGCATCATTAAAGGAAGGTTAAAGGAAGGACACACCTCACATTCTAAAGACGTGAAGAGAGAAGGGATGACTTACCCTGGCAATGACGCCATCCTTGCCCAAGAGGTCACTTCGGGCCCGGGTGTTTATCTCTAGTGTGTACCTCGTGTGTGGGGTGAGGAGCTGAAAATGGACAGAAGAAAACATTAATGTCACAAAACCAATTTAAACCTGGCAAACTCCAACAGCAACCCCAGTTTCCAAGTAGATACCTGGTAACAGAAGTCTTTGCAGGGTCCCGAGAGGGCATCGCACTATCCCCACCTCCCCTTACCTTGAAAATCGGGTGCACGGCAGGCAGCTGCCTCAAGGTCGCAATGCAGAAAGTTTCCCCCAGCAAGTGGGTCCCGCACAGGTGGTAGACTATCTGGTGCAGCTGGAATTCGGAACTCCGCACCCAAATCTTTGCCAGGAGCCAGGCATTTTCCTGGTCCGTGGGCAGGAAAATAGGGTTATCGCATCCGGGGACTTGGCGGAGCTGTGGATGTGGATTTGGTTGAGAAATAAGGAAATGAGGCAGGCCAAGCAAGATTTATATGTCTAACACCTTCCCAAAAACTCACCAGCAGGAGCCTTCTCAATGCCACCTGATGTTGCCAATTCATATATCACCTTCCCTAACCACCAATTTGTACTGTCTCTCTCTTTTGTTCCTTCTGTCCCTTCTACTGTCTTTTCTTGTATGCTTTCGTTCTCTGTGTCACATTGCTTGTCTCTCTGTCCCATACCTTTCTATCTCAGTCATTTCCTGATTGTGTATCTCTTTGAACGCATCTCACTTTCTCTCTTTTACTTTGTTTCTCGCTCTGATTTTTCTGTGTCGCTCAAGTTTTCTCTCCTCCTGACCCTTTTGTGCATTCTGCCAAATGGGAAGATGGTGCTGCAGTGGTAATGTCACTGGTCTAGTCATTTGGAGGCCCCGGTGTCCTTTGGGAACATCCCACTGCGGAAGGGAGATCGACTTTGAATTCAATTTTAAAGTTAAATTTTTAAAAATTGATTCATGATTAAAATGCAGAATCAGAACAAACATCAAACAAAACCCCCAAAAAACCAAAAGAACTGCAGATGCTGGAAGTCTGAAAAGAAACCCATTTGGTTCACAAATGCCGTCTTTACCTGATCTGGCCTACATGCGACTCCAGACCTACAGCAATGTGGTTTACTCATAGTAGGAGAAAACTACTACAGATGCTACAAACTGTCCTGAAAACCAAAAATGCTGGCAATCTCAGCATGCATGGAGAGAGAGCAAGGTAATGTTTCGACTCTAGATGGCTCTGATGAAGAGTTAAGTTAGCTTGCACTCTCTGCACGGATGCTGTCTGACCCCGCTGTGATTTCTGACATTTTTTGTCTTCTGTGAATTTTTCATAACTGCCCTCTGAAATGACCGAGCTAGCCATCAGAATCTGTTAGGGATGTCCACATTACAAGAAAGAATAAAAATACTCTAGTTATATTTTTCTGTCTTTCTTTTCCTCTTTTTGTCTATCAAGGCCTACTCATTTGACTGTCCATTCCTTGTTCCCTGCTCTCTCCAGCTCCGTATCTCTTCCACTGACCTCCATTCTGCCTTCCTGTCTATCTATATTTCCCTTTCTCTGCTGCGCCCTTTCTGCATTTCAACCTCAGCCTCTTTTGCTTTTTGCTGTTGTCCATTTCTCTCTGTGTCTCTACTCTTTCTGTCTTTCCATCTCAGTGTCTATTTATTTCTCTCTACTCTTTACCCTTAAGTGCAACATTGTGAAGGGTAGAGTGAGTGGCACCTGTGGAGACATTTCTGTGATGAAAAATAAGTATTTAAGAAACCCCAACAATGCTTCCACCTACCTGGATGGCGATTGGCATCAGCCTGTTTTCAGGATCCTGGTACAGGAGACAAATTGGAGCTGCGATGTACTGCTGAACTCCATTTATTACATTGGCAGGAACTCCATCCAAGACCTTGTAATCCACAATGTAAATGTTTCCTTTCTGAGAGAAACAGTAGTCTTTAATGATCCTGGCACAGATTGTCACACAGTTTAGGAATTTAGGCAAACAAGTAACTCATCCATCCTCTCCCTGTCCTGGGAGTGTTTGATGGGGGACAGTGTAGAGAGAGCTTTACTCTGTATCTAACCCCATGCTGTCCCTGTCTTGAGAGTGTTTGATGGGTGACAGTGTAAAGAGAGCTTTACTCTGCATCTAACCCTGTGTTGCCCCTGTCCTGGGAGTGTTTGATGGGCGACAGTGTAACGGGAGCTTTACTCTGTATCTAACCCTGTGCTGTCCCTGTCCTCGGAGTGCTTGATGGGGACAGTGTAGAGTGAGCTTTACTCTGTATCTAACCCTGTGTTGCCCCTGACCTGGGAATGTTTGATGGGCGACAGTGTAAAGAGAGCTTTACTCTGCATCTAACCCCGTGCTGTCCCTGTCCTGGGAGTGTTTGATGGACGACAGTGTAAAGAGAGCTTTACTCTGCATCTAACCCCGTGCTGTCCCTGTCCTGGGAGTGTTTGATGGACGACAGTGTAAAGAGAGCTTTACTCTGCATCGAACCACGTGCTGTCCCTGTCCTGGGAGTGTTTGATGGACGACAGTGTAAAGAGAGCTTTACTCTGCATCGAACCCCGTGCTGTCCCTGTCCTGGGAGTGTTTGATGGACGACAGTGTAAAGAGAGCTTTACTCAGCATCTAACCCCGTGCTGTCCCTGTCCTGGGAGTGTTTGATGGACGACAGTGTAAAGAGAGCTTTACTCTGCATCTAACCCTGTGCTGTCCCTGTCCTCGGAGTGTTTGATGGGGGACAGTGTAGGGTGAGCTTTACTCTGTATCTAACCCTGTCTTTTGCCTGCCCTGGGAAGTGTAGTCACTGTTGACATTGACATTAAAGGTTAATATGTGTACACAGGCACACTTACCTTAATTTCCTCCTCCAACGTGGAGCCTCTGAGGGATTGGCAGACCATTTTATTTGTCACTGGAAACTTCTCTGGGATCTCCCTGCACTTCTCAATCAGGCAGGGGTTGCATCCATTCTTAAACTGGTATCCGAAAAACCAATCCTCCTTCCAGTGTTTCACCACAAAGTCTGGATGGGAAACAAGTGGCATGGGTGGGGAATAAATATGTTTGTTAAAAGCTCAGCACTCCTTAAAGATGCAGCACACTGCCCTATGACTGTGAATGTCAGGATGAGGTAAATGTACACTGGTCATTGTGGGTGAATTAATAAAAAGACACCAAGTCCCAGATGTTGTGGGTAGCTTTCCAAATTAAAATCAGTGACATAGTCATAGAGTCACACAGACCATTCGGTCCAACTAGTCCATGCTGACCATACTCCCAGACTCGACTAGTCCCACCTGCCTGCGCTTGGCCCAGGTCCCTCAAAACCTTTCCTATGCATGAATTTATCCAAATGTCTTTAAAACACTGTAACCGTGTCCACATATTCACCACTTCCTCTGGAAGTTCATTCCACATATGAACCACCCTCTGTGTATAAACATTTGCCCCTCATGTCTTTTTTAAATCTCTCTCCTCTCACCTTAAAGATGTGCCCTTTAGTCTTGAAATCCCCCATCCTAGGGAAAAGACATCTACCATTAACTCTATCTCTGCCCACATTATTTTAAACCTCCTATAAGGTCACCTTCAGCCTCTTATGCTCCAGTGAAAAAAGTCCCAGCCCATCCAGCCTTCCTTCATATCTCAAACCCTCCATTCCAAGCAATGTCCCAGTAAATCTCTTCTGAGCCCTCTCTAGCTTAATAATATCCTTCCTAAAACTGGATGACCAGAACTGGACACAGTGTTCCAGAAACAACACAGTGTGGAGCTGGAGGAACACAGCAAGCCAGGTAGCATCAGAGGAGCTTCGTTTCGGGTCGGGACCCTTTTTCTGGCCTGCCATATTCTTCCAGCTCCATCCTGTGTTGTCTCTGACTCCACCACCTGCAGTTCTTGCTGTCTCATAGTATTCCAGAAGAGGCCCAACCAATGTCCTCTACAACCTCAACATGACTTCGACACAAGCACCATGGAGGTTGGGAATTTCAGTTTTGAAACTCTGAGAGGTAGGAGATGGTGTAATTAAGTCTTTTTTTTAACTGAGTAGCAATCCAAAGGAGAGGATAAAGAGCGTGTGAGGTAGAGGGGAGTGTGGAATTAGAATTTAGGGGAAAAGTGGAACTTTCCAAGAGAGGACTGTGAAAGAATCCTACAGATTTCCCAGCCTCAATGTTTTCCTATTAGTCAATACAGTTCCCAAGTCAGATTTGTTGTGTTGGCCTATAGGATTCCCAAATCAAGTTACGGCCTTAAACCAAAAAATTTGCAATTGCTTACTTCCTGTAACACTCTTAACTCGCCAGAAGATCCTCTGAAAACTTTCCAGACTATCCCAGGAGTCTCCAAACATATTCACAAACTTCTTCAAGAAAAGTTCCCCTAAACTGATCAAAAACACAATGATTAACTTGGTAGTACTGAGAATGAATTACGTTGAAGAGAGATATATATATAGAGAGAGAGATGCTGTCAATGCTTTTAGTCTTGCACTTATCGGGACAGAATGGCAAGAATACCTCATCTCAAAGGGGGCAATAATTTACGTTGCACGAGAAAAGGGAACTGATTTAAATTTAATGTGTTGAATTGATACTGGGTAACAAAATAACTAAAAGAACTGCAGATGCTGTAAATCAGAAAAACAGAAATCGCTGGTAAAGCTCTGCGTGTCTGGCAGCATCTGGGGAAAGAAACCAGAGTTAATGTTTCGGGTGATAATGGGAACTGCAGATGCTGGAGAATCCAAGGCAACAAAATGTGAGGCTGGATGAACACAGCAGGCCCAGCAGCATCCCAAGAGCACAAAAGCTGACGTTTCGGGCCTAGACCGAGATGAAGGGTCTAGTCCCGAAACGTCAGCTTTTGTGCTCCTGGGATGCTGCTGGACCTGCTGTGTTCATCCAGCCTCACATTTTGTTGTTAATGCTTCGGGTCGAGTTCTGAGGAAGGGTAACTCGACCTGAAACGTTAACTGATGCTAGTTGCTTTGGTCACGGCAACATCTTGGTTAATTAAGTCTGCTTGCCAACCATTGAATAGCTCTTAACATTTCGTTATTTTTTCTGCTTTGATTAGCAAGACTATATTTTCTACCTTCTTATCCAATGGGAGCCACTTTGTGATACTCACGCCACGTAGAAGGAGTGTTTGAAGTCAGCGCGTTTATCGTCGTCAAATTTGACATCTGGGTGAAGGTCCATCTCTGTTTCAGCCTCAATGCATTTGGTTACCCCAGGTTTCCACAGTTTCCACCTAGGACACATGAAGGAAGCTGTGACAGCATGTTCTGCGCATATTTACACCCCTGCTCTGAGTAATCCTGAAGGCTTGACCATTGGGAGGCTGGTCATGGCACCACTCATCCTAGGTTCTAATCCTGAATGGGCTTTAAACCTCACGAGTCCCACTCCATCGAACCGCAACTAGAGCCCTGCACTCCCACTGTGATCTATCGGCATGTCCGTCCACAGAAGACACTATCTTTCTATGCCAGCTGGAAGGCAAGTTGACTCATTCATTGGTGCTGATGAGGCAGAAAAATCTTTGCCCTGGTTTTCAATAGGTCATGATAAGACAGGCCCATATGATGGACTGATCACCATTACCTGTATAGCTTCTGCCTTTCCTGCAGTTCCTTCTGTCGATGGGACTGAAGTTCAGGCATCTTATCATCAAAGGGTCTCTTTGCTGTGAAAACAAAAAGGCTTAGTTAAACTGTAACGTGAAAATGGACCATGATTAATTTATGCAGAAACTACAATGCACAGGAAAACAGGGACCATAATTAATATATATAAGCAATACTAGTATTGTAATGGGGAGGTGATAGCCTGGTGTTATTATTGATGAACTGTTACTCCAGAGACCCAGGTAATGTTCTGCGGCCCGGGTTCAAATCCCTCCACTGCAGACAGTGGAAATTGAGTTAAGAGTGAAATGATGACCATTAATCCATTGTGGATTGTTGGGGAAAAAAATCTGGTTCATTAATGTCCTTTAGGGAAGGAAACAGCTTTCCTGATCTGGTCTGTCCTACATGTGACTCCAGATCCACAGTAATGTGATTGATTGTTAACTGCCTTCCAGGGATGGCAATAAACATCTTCATCCCCTGAAAGAATAAAAAATTAACAGGAACTGCTAATATACACGGGAAAACAGGGACTGCAATTAAAATACACAGGGAACAGTGGTTAGCACTGCTGCCTCATAGCGCTGGGTACCCAGGTCCGATTCCACCTCTGGTGATTGTGTGGAGTTTGAACATTCTCCCTGTATCTCTGTGGGCTTCTTCCAGATTCCTCTCACAGTTCAAAGATATGCAGGTTAGGTGGATTGGTCATGTTAAGTCGCCCTCTAGTATCCAGGGGGATGGCAGGCTAAGTGGATTGGCCGTGGGAAATGCAGGGTTATACAGTGTAGTGGGTGGCTCTGGGAAAGATGCTGTTCAGTTGGCCAGTGCGGCCTCAGTGTGCTGAATGGCCTGCATCCGCACAGTAGGGATTCTATGATATCAAAGTCAAGCCAGTACTGGCAGCCAATGCAATGGGGTTATCCAAATTGACACTTGGCAAGATAAAAAAAGTGTGCACTGACGTAGGGAGGGAAGGTGGACCCAGGATGGTTTGTGTAGCGCTTAAATCTAACATCTCTGCACTCCTCCCACTCGGCTCGTCTTCCTCACCAGCCTCTGCATCAAGTGTCATGAAGTCTGATGTAAATCTATTCTGATAGCGCTCCCAGTCCTGATCAGTGACCCGGATATTTTCCTTCCATCCAATGTCTTGAGCCCATCCAAAACTCATATGCCAATTCACACCATATCCCATTCACCCATCAACCCAGTGCTTGCCAATGGCTGGGCAATCCTTTGATTTTGAAATTCTGATCCTTGTTTTCAAACCCCTTCATGTCCTCATGACTTGCCATTTCCATAATTTCATAGGATCCCTGCAGTGTGGAAACAGGCCCTTTGGTCCAACAAGTCCACACCAACCCTCAGAGCCCCCCCACCCATACTTATCCCCCTAGTCTACACATCCCTGAATACTATGGGCAATTTAGCATGGCCAGTCCACCTAGCCTGCACATCTTTGGGCTGTGGGAGGAAACCCAAGCAGACACGGGGAGAATGTACAAACTCTACATAGACAGTCGCCGGAGGGTGGAATCGAACCTGGGTCCCTGGCACTGTAAGGCAGCAGTGCTAACCACTGAGCCACTGTGCCACCCCACAGTAATGATCTCCTGCTATTTTCCATGATCTCTCTGCTCCTCCAATTCTGCCCTCTTGAGCATTCTCTGATGGATTGGTAGACATGTCTGGGGCCCTAAGCTCTGGAATTCCCTCCCTAAACCCATCCAGCTCTCACTCCCTCCTGCTTAAAGCCGACCCCATGACCAAAGTTTTAATCCTCTGTCCCAGTGGGTGACTCAAAATCTTGTTAATTCTCCTGTGAAGGCGCATGGAGATGTTTTGAATTGGAATTTTTATAGATGATCCATAGAAAATATCCTATCTGGATGCATCACAGCTTTGTATGGCAACTACTCTGTTCAAGACCACAAGAATTTACAGAGTTGTGAACAGAGCCCAGTCCATTACACAAACCAGACTTCCATTTATTGACTCCATCTACAGCTCCTGCTATCTCAGGAAAGCAGCCAACATAATCAAAGATCCCTCCCATCTGGTTATACTCTCTTCCATCCTCTTCCATAAGGCAGAAGATACAAAAGTTTGAAAGCATGCACCAACAGATTCAAGAACAGCTTCATCCCCGCTGTTATCTGACTTATGAACAGACCTCTCATGTATTCGAGTTGATCTTTCTCTACACCTTCTCTGTAGCTGTAACGCTATATTCTGCATTCTGTTGCATTACCCCGATGTACTTATGTAACATATGATTTCTCTGGTTAGCATGCATAACAATACTTTTCACTGTAACTCGGTATATATGACAATAATAAAGCAAATCAAATCTAAAGTTGTTTTGACTTCACATCAAGCTCCAAGTCCTCCACCAGGCAGCATTCACACGCTAACCTGTTCCTTGCCGAACACAGATGACGTCCTCTTCACTCATCCACCTGTAGCAGGGGAAGTGCAGGACATCTCCTGAGGGGGTGCATACTGTCAAATAACGGCAAAACCAGTCATCTTCCACTAGGAACTTCACTTTCTCCAACTGCACCCACCAGATTGAGCCCAGCTCCCTCTCACTTTTCACCTCATATTCATCCACCTGGCCAAACAAATGAGAAGACATGTTACACAGAAAGTAGGAGTAGGCCATTCAGTCCTTCGAATCTGCTCTGCTATTCAATATGATCATGGCTGATCCTCTACTTCAAAGCCACATTTTCAGCCTTGCCCTTTGATGGCTTTAATATCTAAGACAAAATGTTCAATCTCCTTCTCAAATATCCTCAATGACCCAGTCCCCACAGCCTTCTGTGGTAGGAAATTCCACAGGTTGACCACCCCCTGAGTGAAGAAAAGTATTCCCATCTCTGTGCATTAGGAAAATAGGTTGGCACAACAATGTGGGCTGAAGGCCCTGCACTGTGCTGTACTGTTCTGTCCTATGTCCTAAATGGCCTACCCCATATCCTGAGACTGTGACCCTTGATTCCCAACTCAGCAGGACACTAAAAGGTCTAAAAGAATATATAAGAGTGTAGACAGTGCAAAGGAAAAAATACACAGATTTACATGGATGATGCTACAGGCCAGTGGGGATGATAGTGGGCCTTGGAACATATGAACGTAAGAAATGTAAAGTGGTAATAAGCCATTTAGTCTGTCATAGTAAATAGCTCATGGCTGACCATCCACCTCATAAGCCATTTCATCCCCATTATCTCCATAATGCTTAATGTTGCCAGTCTCCCGAAATCTGTCATTTTCAGATTGCAAATAAACCTGCTCAATGATTGAGCTTCCATAACTCTCTGCGGTAGAGGATTTCGAGGATTCACCACTTTGAGTAAAGATGTTCCTCTTCAGCTCAGTCCAAAATGGCTTGCCTTCTATTCTGAGGCTGTGTCCCCTTGTTCTCTAATCCACAACCGCATCCTCAATGTTGCTGCTGATACCACATTCTGGTATATTGTATCTCGTTTTGATCTCCGTATTTGAAAATGTAGTTGTCTTAGAATTGGTGCATAAGGTAATGATTCTGAAAGGGTTAATGTTGGAGCAGCAATAACCTCCACCCCATCACATTGTGTCTCAAAAGTTTAACTGGAGAAAAGGCAGATCACGCAAGGCTCTTACAGGTCAAAGACCAACATTTACAGGTCTCTCGACAGTCTTAGTTAGCAACAATGGCCTGGATATTCTGCTGGCTAGGTAATTGTTGGAGCAATATAGACTATGTACCTACAGAAGAGTGGTTCAAGCAGGAAGCTCAGCACCAATTCTCCAGGGCGATTAGGGATGGACAATAAATGCTGACATTCACATCCCATGGGAGACGGAGAAAATCTGCGAGAAAAACGCGTTGGGCTGCAAAATGTGCTTTGAGATTAGACCAAATCATATTCTATTTGTATGGGGCTTAACCAAGTATAAAACTGAAAGGCTGTGTGTTTGTTGGTCACAGGCTGGTATGTACTACCAGTTTGCTCTTGGTGATAGTATGCACAGTTGGTTCCTGCAGGGTGCAGAATGTTCTAAAAATCGGATGAGGTTATTTTATTTTTATTTTCTCTGAAAGCACAATATCTCTCTGTTCAGCCTGCTTGATGTTTGGTTGACATGCCAAGCCAAACATCTTCTGACAAGTCAGTCTCTGTGCGCCAAAAAGGTGTGGCTGTGCACGGTGCTCACTTGTGTACAGGGGTCACATATCTTTCCACATTCCATTGATAAAATTGCCCTGCTCATTCAAGAGCCTGAATGTTAAATGAGGGGAGCAATCACACAGCTGACTTCTAGAATTTCTCACTCCTGTGGCAGCCTTTGTGATCTCAAAATGTCTCCGAGCAGGTGATAAGCAGCTAGGTGAATAAACAGTACTGAGGTGATATGAACTGCCAATGATGAGCCCTGTCTGCAAAAGCGACCCCGAGCTTCCAGCTACCTGTCATTTTGACACTCCATTGCGTTCACTTCCTAACATTGCTGTCTCAGACCTGCTGTAGTGCTCCAGTAAGACATAACGCAATTTGGAAGAATAACACCTCATCTTCTACTCGAGGACCTTACAGCCTTCAGGATTCAATAATGAGTTTCATAATTTTAGGGCCTAAACATGTCTATTACCCAGCCCACACACCAGGTCGTGTCATGACATGATATATTTTCTGCACAGCCAATGTATTTTCGCCCACTCATAGTCCCCATTTGCATCAAATCTAACTTCTCATCTTTACTGGCTCATTCCCTTTGTCTGCCGACACTTTTTTTCTCTCTCTGGGCTCCCTTTCCACCCATCCACTCACTCCTTTCCCTGCCTTCCCACTCTCTGTCATCAGCACAAATCCTGCCTTTTCCTAGCTGCTTTCAGTTCCGATGAAGGGTCCATAGACTTGAAACGTTAACTTTGCTTTCTCTCCGCAGACCAGCTGAGTTTCTCCAGCAATTTCTGCTCATGTTTGTAGACTGTTTGGCCCAATGTTGGTTGAGAGACAAATACTGACCAAAGATTTTG
Organism: Stegostoma tigrinum; assembly: GCF_030684315.1. Classification (NCBI taxonomy): domain Eukaryota; kingdom Metazoa; phylum Chordata; class Chondrichthyes; order Orectolobiformes; family Stegostomatidae; genus Stegostoma; species Stegostoma tigrinum. Next base: position 7,405,322 of record NC_081398.1, read on the forward strand.
GTCAACATTCCGTAAAGGGGATTCTTTAAGAAGGAATAGTGTAGGTTAGATGGGCTTGAGATCGGTATGACAGGTCGACACAACATTGAGGGCCGAAGGGCCTGTACTGTGCTGTAACGTTCTATATAAGGAAGCTTAACCTTAGTTCAGCAATGACAACAATTTAGATTAATACAGTACTTTTTCACTGTATGTTATGTATGTCTCACTGTAAAATACACATAACAATAAAAATCATTCATTCATTCATTTAATGTGATCAAACATGCTACAGCGATTAATGAGAAGAATTATCAAGATAACTATGACACCCAGCCTCATAAGGAGATGTCCCTCACACTCGCCGACTCAAAATTCATGCACCATGTGCAGCACACACCCACTTTCTCTCTCGCATATTACTTACAAACTTTCACTCGCTGCAAGAATTCAACCCACACGCTTCTCTCTCTCTCTCACACACACACACACACACACACACACACCCACTCCCTCTTACACACACTCACATGCCCTTGTGCACAACATACCCACACACCTCTCTCTCTCTCTCTCTCTCTCTCACACACACACACACACACACACAAACACACAAACACACATATAGACTTCTCCCACACTCGCCGACTCAAAATTCATGCACCATGTGCAGCACACACCCACTTTCTCTCTCGCATATTACTTACAAACTTTCACTCGCTGCAAGAATTCAACCCACACGCTTCCTCTCTCTCTCACACACACACACACACCCACTCCCTCTTACACACACTCACATGCCCTTGTGCACAACATACCCACACACCTCTCTCTCTCACACACACACACACATACACACACACACACACACACACACACACACTCACATGCCCTCCTGCACAACATACCCACACACCTCTCTCTCTCACACACACATACACACACCCACTCCCTCTTACACACACTCACATGCCCTCCTGCACAACATACCCACTCTCTCTCTCTCTCACACACACACACACACACACACACACACACACACACACAAACACACATATAGACTTCTCCCACACTCGCCGACTCAAAATTCATGCACCATGTGCAGCACACACCCACTTTCTCTCTCGCATATTACTTACAAACTTTCACTCGCTGCAAGAATTCAACCCACACGCTTCTCTCTCTCACACACACACACACACACACACACACATAAATACAAAAATAAACCTTCAAAGGCACTTACACTTCCACGCTCCAGGTCATTCTGAAGCCACTTGTCCAGTTTGGTTCTCCGGCTTGTACCTTTCTCTCCTATCAGAGAGACATAGATGTAATTGTTTGTTCCTGAGTAATACGTTGTGCCTGTAGCCACCGTGACCCTGTAGGTAAACATCCTTTCACAAAGGTATGGAGAACAGAAAAGCAACTGTGCTGCTGGTTGCAGGAGAAGCAGCTTCTGAGTGAATCAGTCAGAGGGCAGGGCTAGTCCATATGTAGTCAGTGCTGGATAGTGTCACAGAGCTATGGCAGGCCTATTAAACTTTGAGCAAATACTAGGTGTGTATCGAACTGCATACCTGTTATTACAGGTGTTTGCTTAGTTCCGTAACATGAGATGCTCTCCAGAATTGCTGGATTGTGGCATTAACCCTTGCAGCTTAAAAGGCCACCTGCTGGCCCAAAGCAGAGGGCACCTTTGGATTTGCTGTGACATCCACATGTGCGTCAACAAATGTCATCATATTCCCTCTGTTAATTTCAATGCTTCATCCCAGAATTTACAGGATGAATACATATCGCATTACTATTTTAGACAAGAAGGGGTCGCTTTTCAGATGTGGCTGTCACTGGCAAGGGACTCGTTGATGCCTGCCTTAACAGCCTTGAGATAGTGGCAGTAAGTTGCCCCCTTGAAACTCTTGCAGTGTATCTGAACAGAGCGGCTTGCAAAGCTCTTTCAGGGACCGCTTGAGAATCAGTTATGTCTTAACGGAAACATAAAGCTATTGGTTGCCTCATGCCTACTTTACATATAAACAGTTATGCAATTCAAATGTTTTGGAAAGTGTTGGTCAGTTTGACCATTGTATTTCTTTTTTGCAATGAAATTAAAGTGGGGGGGGCACTTGATTGAAAAACTGGGAACAGTCCTGGCATAAATGCAAATCGCAATAAACTGCGTTAAGAGTAAAGGTGACCTATGTTTATGCAATAAATTCAGAATTGCAGTGACAGTGCTGATCTTTAATGTATCCATGGATATGTGTGTCGCTGGCGAGGCCAGCATTTGTCTCCCATCCCTAATTGCCCCTCAACTGAAGGAAGGACATGATTAAATTGCAGAGTTTGCAGAAAAGATTTGCAAGGACTTACCAGGATTGAAGGATTTGAGTTATAAGGAGATGCTGGATTGGCAGGGATTTTTTCCACTGGAGAGTTGGAGGTTGAGGGGTGACTTTACAGAAGTTCATAAAATCATGAGGGGCACAGATAAGGTGAAAAGCAAATGTCTTTTCCCCAGCGTAGGGGAGTTCAAAACTAGAGGGCACAATTTTAAGGTGAGGGGGGGAAAGCTTTAAAAGGGACAACTTTGTCATGCAGAGGGTATGTGGAATGAACTGCCAGAGGAAGCGGCAGATGCAGGTATAGTTACAAAATTTAAAACATACTGAGACAGATACATGAAATGAAATGTTTAGAGGGATATGGATTAAATGCAGAGAAATGGGATTATCTCAGTTTGGGAAACCCGGCTGGCATGGGCGAGTTGAACTAAATGACCCTATGACTCTATAACTGAATGACTTGCAAGGGCTACTTCAGAAGGTAGTTCAGAGTTAACTATGTTGCAGAGATCCTGGAAAATTGTGGGATTGGAAGTAGTTAGCAAGTAAAGGGAGGGATGAGATCAGAAATAAATTTGTAGAACTCTGTGTGACAGATTGTTTAGGGGGAAATGTGGCACATTTGAATCCGAATTGGCTGACCCTTAGAAGACAAAGGGTGGTAGTGGACAGAAACTATTCAATATGGTGCTCAGTTACGAGTGTTGTATCACAAGGATCTGTTCTGGGTCCTCTTCCATTTGTAATTTTTGCAGATGATTTGGATGAAGGAGTGTAAGCGTGGATTAGTAAGTTCGTGGACGATATGAAGGTGGGTCACATTGTGGACAGTGCAGAGGGCTGTTTTAGGTTACAAAGGGACATTGATGGGCAGAGCTGGGCTGAGAAGTGGTAGATGGATTTTAACCCTGAAAAGTGTGAGGTGATTCATTTTGGAAGGACAAATTTAAAAGCAGAATACAGGGTCAATGGAAAGATTCTTGGCAGTGTGGAGGAGCAGAGGGATCTCGGGGTTCATGTTTACAATTCCCTGAACGCTGCCATCCAGGTGGACAGAATTGTTAAGAACACATATGGTGTATTAGCTTTTATTAATAGAGGGACTGAGTTCAAGAGCCATGAAGTTATGCTCCAGCTGTACCAAAGTATTGTGCCCAGTTCTGGTTGCCTCATCAAGATGTGCAAGCGTTGGAAAAGGCGCAGAGAAGATTTACCAGGATGTTGCCTGGAATAGATGGAAGGTCTTACAAGGAAAGGTTGAGAGAGCTAGGGCTTTTCTCTTTAGGATAACGAAGGATGAGAGGTGACTTGATGCAGGTGTACAAAATGATCAGAGGTATAGATAGAGTAGATAGCCAGAGTCTTTTTCCTAGGGTAGAGGTAGCTTTTATGAGGGGGCAGAGTTTTAAAGTGAAAGGAGGTAGATATAGGGTAGATGTCAAAGGTAGGTTCTTTACTCAGAGAGTGGTCGGGGCTTGGAATGCATTGCCAGAGTGGGTAGTGGAGTCAGCCTCATTAGGGGCATTTAAACAGCTATTAGATAGGCATATGGATGGTAGTATAAGGTAGGGGTGGAGGTTAGATAGACCTTAGGGTTAGGGTAAAAGTTCAGCACAACATCATGGGCCGAAGGGCCTGTACTGTGCTGTACTGTTCTATGTTCCATGTTCTATGCTCTAGATTATGGGGATCAAATGTCCCCTGTTTTTCGTACTTGACATTTTTGTCAGAATCAAAGAAAATATTTGGGAATATATCAGGAATTGTACCTGAATTCCAAGTTCTCTGGGAAATTATTGTCCATGGTTATATTCATCTCAGATTCAGACAATGCACTTCTTAGAGCATTGTTAATCCAACTTCTTGTGGTCCTTCCAGCTCTCACAAATGCCTAGTGGAGCTTCTCATGAAGCTGGATCTATCAACATGACTCATTCAATGATTCAGAGAGCCCTGTCTCGTTAAAGGGCATGAATCAATGGCCTAATGACAAATTCAGAAGGTAAAGGACATGTAGCAGAAACAGAAAACTCAAGAGGTCAACTAATCATCATGACATCCAATGCTTTTGAAACCCACCAGAATCCCCTGTCAAATAGACAAAAAACGCTCCACTTTCAGGATGGGGTTTCTGTTGTTAAAGGTGACAAGGTCATCCATCAACATTTTCATAAGGATACAGGAGCAGAAGTGGGCCATTCAGCTCCTCGAGTAGTATAGTCCTTAGTAGTATAGTGGTTGGTGTCCCTGCCTATCGCACAGGAGACCAGGGCTCAATTCCCTGCTAGAGAGGCTCCATGTGCTTTGGGCAGCTCAATGGCTCAGTAGTTTCCTCCCACAGTCCAAAGGTGTGCAGGCTAGATGGATTGGCCATGCTAAATTGCCCATAGTGTTCAGGGATGTGTAGCTTAGGTGGGTTATAGGGGAATGGTTCTGGGTGGGATGCTCTGAGGGTTGGTATGGACTTGTTGGGCTAAAGGACCTGTTTCCACACTGTAGGGATACTAAGAGTCTATGTTGTCACTCAGTGAGATCATAGCTGGTTGGATAATCTTCAATGATAATGGGAACTGCAGATGCTGTAGAATCCAAGATAACAAAGTGTGGAGCTGGATGAACACAGCAGGCCAGGCAGCATCTCAGGAGCACAAAAGCTGACGTTTCGGGCCTAAACCCTCTCTGATGAAGGGTCTAGGCCCGAAACATCAGCTTTTGTGCTCCTGAGATGCTGCTTGGCCTGCTGTGTTCATCCAGCTCCACACTTTGTTATCTTGGATTATCTTCAACTCCACTTTCCTACCTTTACCCCATAACCCTTGATTCTATTACTGATTAAAAATCTGTCTAGCACAGTCTTGAATATGCTTAGCAACACAGCCCTCTGCAGTAAAAAAAACCCCACAGATTCACAGCCCGCTGAGAGGAGAAATTCCTCCTCATTTCTGTCTTAAATGAATGATCCCTTATTCTAAGACTATACTGTCTGGTCCCAGACTCTCCTATAAGGGGAAACAATATTTCCACACCTACTCGGTTAAGTCCCCTAAAACTATTGCATATTTCAATGAGGTCACCTCTATTTCTTCTAATCTCCAACACTTACAGTCATAATCTATTAAGCCTCTCCTCGTAAGACAGTCCCTCCATCAATGGGATATGCCGGTAATCCAACAACATCTCAACTGTAAACCTATAGTAGCAGCTTATATTGGATGAGTACTCCAGAACCTCAGGCTAATGTTAAATGGACATGACTTCGAATCCTACAATGACAAATGGTGAAATTTGAGTTCACATAAAATCTGAAGGGGAGAAATTGTGATTGCGTATCCGTTGTTACTGTCATTCAAAACCCATCTGATTCACCAATGTCCTTTAGGAAAGGCAATAAATGCTGGCCTAGCCCATGATGTCCAAATCCCACACAAAAAAAACAACACAATCACTCCAGGCTATCAGAAACAAAAACAGAAATTGCTAGAAAAACTCAGCAGATCTAGTAGCATCCATGCAGAGAAAGCAGAGTTAATGTTTTGGGTTCCGAAGCCCTTCTTCAGAACTCTGAGCAATATCGCAGCTCCCTGTGGACCTACTTTGATGACAGGACTGTAACCAACAATCAAGCAATCTGTGGCTTTCTCCTGGTGGACCACTTGATGTCTTCAAAGCTCAAGGACCTCTGCTTACTCCATGCATTCATACTTGGGATTTGGGACAAAGTAAAGCATCCCCTTTCACATTCATGGTGGAATTTCCTGGATCAAGCCGTCTCACTGCCAGAAGCAGGTACCTTTTTCTAAACCCTTAAGTCGGTTACAGGGTTTGGTGTACTTGTTCATGTTAGAGTCATAAAACCCCTGGGTCCAACTCATCCATGCTGACTAGATATCCTAAATTAATCTAGTCCCATTTACCAACATTTGGCCCATATCACTCTAAATCCTTCTTATTCCTATGCACATCCAGATGCCTTTTAATTGTTGTAATTGTACCAGTCTCCACCACTTCCTCTGGCAGCTCATTCCATACACACACCACCCTAAATGTGAAAATGTTGCCCCTTCAGTCCCTTTTAAATCTTTCCCCTTTCACCTTAAACCTATGCCCCTCTAGTTTTGATTCCCCTACCCCAGAGAAAAGGTCTTGTCTATTCACCCTAAGCACGCCCGTCATTATTTTATAAACTTCTGTAAGCTCACCCCTGAGCTGCCGACGCTCCAGGGAAAATAACCCCAGCCTAGTCAACCTCTCCATGTAGCTCAAACCCTCTAACCCTGACAGCATCCTTGTAAATCTTTTCTGCATGCTCTCAAGTTTAACAATACCTTTCCTGTAGCATTTAACAACATCTTTCCTATGTTGGCTGTAGGGAACACAGTAACTTATAGAAGGGGAGAGGGTGGGTGCCTCATTTCACGGGAGTTAACACAGGTTGTCATCAACCCAGGGTTTTCAAACTAAAGTTAAGGAACCACCTCATGTATAGAATGTTCCAGAATTCGTGCAAGGTTTTGATAATAATCCCATTTCTTGCATGATTGAGCCCGCCACTCCTCCTTTGCTTTGGTCGTGCCTCGGTTGGAATCTTTCTCCAGCATCCATGCCAGAGAATCATTTGCTAAAGGCTGACAACTTCACTACAGTGCCATAGGAGCACTGCACAATCAGAGTTGCCATCCTTTGGGCTGCAGCAAGGAACTGAGGCTCCACCCGGACAGAAGTAAAAGATATCACGGCAGCATTATTGAGAGAAGAGGATGGACTATGCTCCTGAGTCCCAGGCCAACATTCTTCCATCAACCAACATCCAAAACAAATGATCTTGTGATTTATTTATTTGAGGTTAATGTGATCTTGCTGTGTTCACACTGGTTACACTGCTTCTGGCTTTACAACAATGACTACTCCTAAAATAGTACTTCATTGGATTTAAACTCTCCTGTCATTGTGAAAGGAGTTATTTAGATGCAGGTCATTTTCTTAGTCTCATCGCCACCTCTGCAAGAGCGCATGGACTTTTATAGCGACTCACCCTTTGAGTTTTTCACTGGGCTGTAGAAATGGCTTGGTCCAGACCTCTACACCAGGAAGGACAAGGGCAACAGATGCACAGGAACAGCATCCCCTGCAAATTCCCCTCCAAGCCACTCACCATCCTGACTTAGAAATATATCCTTCACATTGTCACACTACATGGACTGCAGGTGCTGAAGTTGGCTTCGCCACACACTCTTTAAGGATAGGGGAATAAATGCGGGCCTTGCCTGCGATGCCCACATCCAGTTAAACAGCAAGAGAAGACAATGATATCGCTCAATTATCTTGGACCCCACTCTCTCAGATACCCGCCTCTGTCTGCCTGTCTGTCTCTCTCTGCATTTTCCTGGTTCAGTTGCAGCAATTACAACTTGGAAGAAGAGTGTAGTGATTGGAGCAAAGTAGATCCATAGAATATGAGTTCCCTGATTGGGACAGTTAATCTGGTCCAATCAGGGAACCCTGGCGAACAGATATAGGAAAGGAATAGAGAGATACAGATCCTGTAGGTGAAGACAGTTTTAGTGTAGAAGGGCACAAATGCGACGGCACAGGCTTGGAGGGCTGAAGGGCGTGAACCTGTACTATATTGTTCTTTGTTCTTTTCTTTTGTTTATATAGACAGGAGTGGCATGGATTTTGCCGACTCTACGAGCCGGCTCTGAGCGAGCTGAGTCAACGTCAGGTACAATGCACGTGTAAATGAAGGGTAACTTGGTGATGGGATACCAGCCTTCGTGGAGTTTCTTTCAAACAGGATCTCATTTTTCACTTGAGAACGCTGTAGCTTTCAGGACTCAGTTTTGAGTTCAATAATCTTAGAGCCAGAACACCTCCTTCCCTGTCCTTTACCCTCCGCCAGACCCCAGGCCCTGTCATGACATGGGGCTGCTTTCAGCAAGCCAACATATTTATACCCATTTATACCCCATTTTCCCCTTTTCCTGGCTTAATATTATTCCTCCCTTTGTCTGTTTAATTGATTTTCTCTGTCTGGGCTCCATCTCCACCTATCTGCTTGCACCTTCCCGTACCCCCCTCATACCTTGCTTTCAACATATATTCGAGTTCTTTGTAACTACCATCAGTTCTGAAGCAGGGTCACCGCACTCAAAATGTTAACTCAGCCGTCTCACCTCAGTTGCTGAGTTTCTCCAGCAATTTTTGTATTTGCCGTAAATTCTCTCCTCAGTCAGTCATGATCTTTGCTGTCCTCTGCTGGTTCCTCTGCTTTGAGGCTAAACTAAAACTCTCTTCCTGTTTGCAAATGCCCCCAAGGGATCATTGCAGACTTTGTAGTCTGCGGTGTGACCTTGGGTCCTGTGCATTCTCTACTTCTCTGTTACAGCACTGACAACATTCCAGCCACACCTTATTGGCCACAAAATGTTTTGAAATGCCCGAGATAACAAAAGGTGTGCCATAAGTGATAATAGAAACTGCAGATCCTGGAGAATCTATGATAACAAAAATGTGGAGCTGGATGAACACGGCATGCCAAGCAGCATCTTAGGAGCACAAAAACTGACATTTCAGGCCTAGACCCTTTATCAGAAACCTGATGAAGAGTCTAGGCCCGAAACATCAGCTTTTGTGCTCCTAAGATGCTGCTTGGCCTGCCGCGTTCGTCCAGCTTCACACTTTGTTATCTCAGTGTATCATAAGTATTCTTTTTATTTGTTCATTGGATGTGGGCATCGCTGGCTATGCCAGCATTTGTTACACATCCCTAATTGTGCGGGGGGCAGATAAAAGTCAACCATATTGCTCTGTGTCTGGAGTGACACATAGATCAAACATGGTAAGGAAACCAGATTTCCCTCCAGAAAGGGCATCAGTGAACCACATGGGTTTTTACAACGATTGACAATGACTGCCTAGTTGCCAGTTCACTAGGTTTTTTCTTAATTCTGAATTTTTGTTTTTAACTGAATTCAAGTTTTATCACCTGCCACCAAAGCATTAGCGCAGAGTTCTGGATAACCTTATCACTAAGCCACGCCTCATCATGAAAGTTTTTCATTTTCTTTCCAAGGTAGGCCTGAAATCTAATCTGAGATAACAGTATTCTTCTGGAACGGTGGCCTCTGTGGAGTTATTTCATTGTTGATGAGAAAAAGAAAATGGAGAAATTTGCTCACAACAGTTGACTTGGAGTTGAGGTCAGGATTTATGGCCTCATGGCTGCAGCTGAATTGGTGGTTGAGACTTTAGCTTCCCGGACCGTCATCTCTGGAATTCCCTCCCTAAACCTCTCTGTAGCGACTGTAACAATGTCGGGCAGACAGACCTCAGAGAATATCAGTTCCCTGATTGGGGCTGTTAATCTCATCCAATCAGGGAGCCCTGTCTGACACATATATACAGGAGGGTCAGGTGTTCTGTTCACTCTGAGAGCTGGCTCTGAGGGAGCCATATAGGTCTGAAGGACTCACCATGTGTAAATCACGACTGACTTGGTGATGGGATACTGGCCTGTGTGAAGTTATTTCACCATCTATCTTTATGGCAACAGAAAAGTTGACAGCCTAACTTTTCCCAAACATTTAGAATATAGAATATCCTTTATTGTCAGGTGTACTCAAGTACAGGAGTACAGTGGTAAGCTTTACAATGTTGCCTGTTATGATGCCATCCAAGGTACAAAGTACCTAGGTACAGATCTTAGATACAAAAGAGGAAAAAAGAGAAAAGTGGTTGCAATTCTTTACAGAGATTCATAGTATAAGTCAGCTCAGAGCAGGGGCTTCCACACATGGCCTGACTGCCTACACTAAACCTCAGCTCTTCTCAAAGCACCAGCTCTCATCGGCTCCAAAGTAAGATTTCTCTAGGACTGCTTCTCTGTGCCGGCCTCCGCTCCGGGACTTCCATTTCCCATGCCAGCTTCCAATCCGGAATTGCATTCCCCATGCCACCCTCCGCACTGGGACTCGCATTCCCCGTGCCACCCTCCGCTCCAGGACTCGCATTCTGCGTGCCACCCTCCGCTCCGGGACTCGCATTCCCCACCCTGGCCTCCGCTCCATGACTTGCATTCCCCGCCCCGGCCTCCGCTCCAGGACTCGCCATCCCCACCCTGGCCTCCGCTCCGGGACTCGCATTCCCCGTCCTGGCCTCAGGTCCGGGACTCGCATTCCCCCCACCCCTGGCCTCCGCTCTGGGACTCACATTCCCCGCCCTGGCTTCAGCTCCAGGACTCACGTTCCCCGCCCTGGCCTCCGCTCCGGGACTCACATTCCCCACCCTGGCCTCAGCTCCGGGACTCGCATTCCCCCCACACCCGGCCTCCGCTCCGGGACTCACATTCCCCGCCCTGGCCTCAGGTCCGGGACTCGCATTCCCCCCACCCCCGGCCTCCGCCCTGGGACTCGCATTCCCCGCCCCGGGACTCGCATTCCCCGCAACACAGTCTGCTCAGGGACTTGCAGTTCCCATGCCACCCTCCGCTCCAGGATTCACCTCTGCTGCTCGCCAGCTCCTCTATTAAAGTCCAAAGCCAAACTTAATAAAATAAATCAGGAAATTAGGAGAAAAAGCAAAGAAAGAAAGAGAAAGAATCGGCAGGGCAGAGGAGCTCCAACTGGAGCACCTTACTCTGCCGCCATCATGAACCAGTTATTTCACTCTCCACTTCTACCCTGCTGTAATCTTCTTTAAGGCCAATCTTAACCCCTCGAAACTTACCTCTTCAAACAAGCGTTTGGCCAACTGCCCTTTTATCTTGTCAGGTGTATTAGAGAGAAGTTTCTTTTCAGAACATATATAAAAACAGTGATTTTGCCACATTAAAGGTTGCTATATAAATACAGTGCTTGTTCTGATAATTTGATCTGCACAGAATTAGCTTAAAATATCCATATTACACTCATTCCAACATTGGTCTCCACCAAAAGAAGGATGCCAGTGTAATAGATTTGATTTGATTTGATTTATTATTGTCCCATGTAACTAGCTACAGTGAAACATTTTGTTTTGCCTGCAGTACAAGCAGATCATACCATTCACAGTGCACAAGGGCAATACAACAGAGCAAGGAGTACAATGTTATGCAGAGAACATGCACAAACAGTGAGGCCGACATTATATTTGAAATTTGAGGTCCATTCAGAAATCTAATAACAGAAGCTGTTGTTGAATCCGTTAGTGTATGTGTTTTAGACTTTGTATCTTTGGTGTATCAGAGGAGTTTTAACTAGATTGATACTTTGAATGAGTGGGTTGTCTTATGAGGAATGGTTGCACAGACTGGCCTTGTTTCCCCTGGAGTTTAGTACGGTGAGCAGGGTACTTACCTGTATCCTGAAAAGGTTTTGACAAGGAGGATATTGAAGGGATGTTTCTTCCTGTGGGTGAGTCCAGAGAAAGAGGGTCACTCTTCTCAGATAAAAGTGAGGATTTCTTTTCTGTTCGAGGGTTGCGTGGCTTTGGAACTCTCTGCCTCGGAAGGCAGGTCATTGAATATTTTAAAGTGAAGGCAGGTAAGTTCTTGATAATGAAATGTGAGGCTGGATGAACACAGCAGGCCCAGCAGCATCTCAGGAGCACAAAAGCTGACGTTTCGGGCCTAGACCCTTCATTTGCAGTTCCCATTATTGCAGGTAAATTCTTGTTAGGCAAAGGAGTCAGAGATTATTGTGGTAGATGGGAATGTGGAACTCGAACCACAAACAGATCAGCCATGGTGTTACCGAATGGAGGAGTGGCCCTGAGGGGCTGAAAAGTCTACTCCAACCTGTCACGAGGGAGTCCCTGAACTTTGACCCAGCAGCAGTGAAGGATAGGCAATGTATTCCCAAGTCTGGAGGCTGTGTGGCCTGGAGGGGAACTTAGAGGCCCCTTTTATCTGCTGTAATTGTCCTTCTGGGTGGGAGAGGTTATGGATTTGGAAGGATCTAATGAAGGAACCCTGGTGAATGACCACAGCACATATGGTCACACTGCTGCCACTGTGGTGTTGTGGTGACAGTGAGAGCGAGTGAGGTGCAAACAGGTGGCTGGTTTGTATAGAATGGTATCAATCTTCTCTAATGTTGTTGAAGCTGCATCCATCCAGCCAAGTGGAGAGTATTCCTGCGCAATCCACACTTGTGCCTAGCCTCGGCCAGGTATTGAGGACCTTTTCTAATTTGTCCATTGGATGTGAGCATCGCTGATTGGGTCTGCATTTATTCCCCAGCGACAACTGTACTGTTGTGGTGTGAGGAGTCACATGAATTGAAATTTTGGTGGGATTCAAAACCATGTTCCCAGAGCATTAACCTGACCCTCTGGATTACCAATCCAGTGACACTGTTGCAATGCCACTAATTCCCCTAAAGTCATAAGCTGAGTTATTTGCACCAGAATTCCCATCCTCTGAACAGTTCCTGTAGCCAAAGCATTGATACGTCTGTGATGGAAAACTATGTATGTTACCACCTCACATGTTTGCAGACACACAGAGTGAAACTATAATGTACCATGTGCCACACCAAAGCTTGAAAATGTACAAAAATAAACACAGCAACCGAATTATCTGAGCATTGCTTGATTCACAACGTGGGTAGTACTTTGAGCAAAAAACAAAATGAGCATCCCAGGCGTTTAACCTGATAGCATTCAGGGCTTTCGGAGGGATCCAGGCAACCAACCCCTTGCGACTTTGCCCATCAGATGCTAATGCCGTTCTCAATGTTCTTAGGATACTGGTATTCATATTTGAAGTCACTGTTATGATTCTGGTTTCTATGATTCTATTCAACTTGTCCTCAAATTTTGTAATGATTCTTCCGTGAAATATTTCTCATAATTGCCCAATTCTCTCTGCAAAAAGTAAGTAATTAATTTTCAGTTGGGTCCAAGATCTGAGGGAGTGCTGGGATGTCTGACATACTGGTATCATCTTTCAGATGAAATATTAAACGCAGGTTGCACCTGCCCTCTCAGGGGTATGTAGAATATCCCAGGGCTGTGATTTTAGAGAAGAGCAAGTGAGTTTTCCTTGGCATTCAGGGATAATGCAGAAGACAGAAGATAGGGGGCGGTGGTTGATGGGAAATGTTCATCCTGGAGTTCAGTTACTAGGGGTGTACCGCAAGGATGTGTTTTGGGGCCACTGCTGTTTGTCATTTTTATAAATGACCTGGGTGAGGGCGTAGAAGGATCGGTTAGTAAAGTTGCAGATGACACTAAGGTCGATGGAGTTGTGGATAGTGCGGAAGGATGTTACAGGTTACAGAGGGACATAGATAAGCTGCAGAACTGGGCTGAGAGGTGGCAAATGGAGTTTAATGCGGAAAAGTGTGAAGTGATTCACTTTGGAAGGAGAAACAGGAATACAGAGCAATGGGTTAATGGTAAGATTCTTGGTAGTGTGGATGAGCAGAGAGATCTCGGTGTCCATGTGCATAGATCCCTGAAAGTTGCCACCCAGGTTGACTGGGTTGTTAAGAAGGTGTGTTAGATTTTATTGGTAGAGGGATTGAGTTTCAGAGACATGAGGTCATGTTGCAGCTGTGCAAAACTCTGGTGCGGCCGCACTTGGAGTATTGCGTTCAGTTCTGGTCGCTGCATTATAGGAAGGATGTGGAAGCATTGGAAAGGGTGCAGAAGAGATTTACCAGGATGTTGCCTGGTCTGGACGGAAGGACTTATGAGGAAAGGCTGAGGGACTTGAGACTGTTTTCGTTAGAGAGAAGAAAGTTAAGCAGCGACTTAATAGAGACATACAAGATGATCAGAGGATTAGATAGGGTGGACAGTGAGAACCTTTTTCCTCGGATGGTGATGGCTAGCACGAGGGGGCATAGCTTTAAATTGAGGGGTGCAAGATATAGGACAGATGTCAGATGTAGGTTCTTTACTGCGAGAGCAGTAAGAGTGTGGAATGCCCTGCCTGCAACAGTAGTAGACTCGCCAACTTTAAGAGCACTTAAATGGTCATTGGATAAACATACGGATGATAATGGGATAGTGTCGGTTAGATGGGCTTCAGATTGGTTTCACAGGTCGGCACAACATCAAGGGCCGAAGGGCCTGTACTGCACTGTAATGTTCTATGTTCTATGTTCTAATGCTAGTAACTCGTGCACTCATGCACAAACAGGCCCGGAGCTATTGCAAGTCCCATTAAAACCCTGGACAAAGACATAATTTCATAAACATCCTGCACGGCACTTTCACACTGAATTGAGTTATGCTTTATCTTGTGCTTTAGGCCAATACTAGTCTCTCCATTCTGAGATTCCTTTGAGGCAGGATGTGTCTGTACATTCATTGTCCTTGAGTCTGCCTTCTCCTTATCCCTCAATGAAGCACTCTAATGCTTGATGTCCCACTCCTTTATTTATATCTGTACTTTGTGGGTTCTCAAATACAGCTGTCTGGTGGAGTGTGTAAGACCTCTCTCCTCACAAACTTATTCTAGACTGGAATCACTCACTCTTGTCAGAGGCATATTAGTTGTACCATTATGATTTATATTAATGTTATTACAACACAGACTACACTCAAAGTCAAACATCACTAATTAGAAAATCTTTATCCCAAAACACCTGAGAGAGCACTAAATAAATTTGAATATATTTGAATTGTAATTAAGGAGCCAGAACAGGGAGATTATGTAGAGCATAACTTATTTGACTGATAGATCCACCGTCCCCTATCAGTTTCGTTCTTGCAATGGAGTTAATGTGCATTATGTACTTGACGTGAGGAGTCAGAAACTAAAACGTGAATATAATATTTATAATGTTAAAATATTGTGTTAGTCTTTGGAATTCTCAATCTGCGAGGTGGTCGGTCACTGAGTAAATCCAAGGCCAAAATCCATAAATCTTTGGGCTCTAGGGTAATCGGTGGATATGGGGAAAGAACAGAAAGGTGGAGTCAATGATCAGCTGTGATCTTATTGAACGGCAAAGCAGGCTAAAGGAGTGAATGGACTACTCCTGTTCCTGTTTCTTCTGAACTTAAAAACACATTATCCCATGAAATTAAGTTGTTGGAAAAGCTCAGCAGGACTGACAGCAACTGTGAATAAAAAATCAGAGTTAACATTTTGGGTAATAAACCGTGAAGCTGGATGAACACAGCAGGCCAAGCAGCATCTCAGGAGCACAAAAGCTGATGTTTCGGGCCTAGACCCTTCATCAGAGAGGGGGATGGGGTGAGGGTTCTGGAATAAATAGAGAGAGAGGGGAGGCGGACCGAAGATAGAGCATAGAACATAGAACATAGAACAGTACAGCACAGAACAGGCCCTTCAGCCCATGATGTTGTGCCGACCATTGATCCTCATGTATGCACCCTCACATTTCTGTGACCATATGCATGTCCAGCAGTCTCTTAAATGTCCCCAATGACCTTGCTTCCACAACTGCTGCTGGCAACGCATTCCATGCTCTCATAACTCTCTGTGTCAAGAACCTGCCTCTGACATCCCCTCTATACTTTCCTCCAACCAGCTTAAAACTATGACCCCTTGTGTTAGCCTTTTCTGCCCTGGGAAATAGTCTCTGGCTATCAACTCTATCTATGCCTCTCATTATCTTGTATACCTCAATTATGTCCCCTCTCCTCCTCCTTTTCTCCAATGAAAAGAGTCCGAGCTCAGTCAACCTCTCTTCATAAGATAAGCCCTCCAGTCCAGGCAGCATCCTGGTAAACCTCCTCTGAACCCTCTCCAAAGCATCCACATCTTTCATATAATAGGGCGACCAGAACTGGACACAGTATTCCAAGTGCGGTCTAACCAAAGTTTTATAGAGCTGCAACAAGATCTCACGGCTCTTAAACTCAATCCCCCTGTTAATGAAAGCCAAAACACCATATGCTTTCTTAACAACCCTGTCCACTTGGGTGGCCATTTTAAGGGATCTATGTATCTGCACACCAAGATCCCTCTGTTCCTCCACACTGCCAAGAATCCTATCCTTAATCCTGTACTCAGCTTTCAAATTTGACCTTCCAAAATGCATCACCTCCCATTTATCCAGGTTGAACTCCATCTGCCACCTCTCAGCCCATCTCTGCATCCTGTCAATGTCCCGCTGCAACCTACAACAGCCCTCTATACTGTTAACGACACCTCCAACCTTTGTGTCGTCTGCAAACTTGCTGACCCATCCTTCAATCCCCTCATCCAAGTCATTAATAAAAATTACAAACAGTAGAGGCCCAAGGACAGAGCCCTGTGGAACCCCACTCACCACTGACTTCCAGGCAGAATATTTTCCTTCTACTACCACTCGCTGCCTTCTGTTGGCCAGCCAATTCTGTATCCAGACAGCTAAGTTCCCCTGTATCCCATTCCTCCTGACCTTCTGAATGAGCCTACCATGGGGAACCTTGTCAAATGCCTTGCTGAAGTTCATATAGACCACATCCACAGCTCGACCCTCATCAACTTTTCTAGTCACATCCTCAAAGAACTTGATAAGGTTTGTGAGGCATGACCTGCCCCTCACAAAGCCGTGTTGACTGCATTTGATCAAGCCATGCTCTTCCAGATGGTCATAAATCCTATCCCTCAGAATCCTTTCTAACACCTTGCAGACGACAGACGTGAGACTTACTGGTCTGTAATTGCTGGGGATTTCCCTATTTCCTTTCTTGAAGAGAGGAATTACATTTGCCTCTCTCCAGTCCTCAGGTACGACTCCAGTGGAGAGCAAGGATGCAAAGATCCTCGCAAGTGGCAAAGCAATTGCATTTCTCGTTTCCCAAAGCAGCCGAGGACAAATCTGGTCCAGGCCTGGCGACTTGTCAATCTTAATGTTTGACAAGATTTTCAGCACATCAGCTTCCTCTATCTCTATCCATTCCAGCATGCACACCTGCTCTTCAAAGGTTTCATTCACTACAAACTTCGTTTCTTTCGTAAAGACAAAAGAAAAAAACTCATTTAGGGCTTCTCCTACCTCTTCAGACTTCACACACAATTTCCCTATGCTATCCCTGATCGGCCCTACTCTTTTTTTAACCATTCTCTTATTTCTCACATAAGTGTAAAATGCCTTTGTGTTCTCCCTAATCTATTCTGCCAAGCCTTTCTCGTGCCCCCTCCTGGCTCTCCTCAGACCATTTTTGAGCTCTTTCCTCGCCTGCCTGTAATCCTCTAGAGCTGAGCTTGACCCTAGCTTCCTCCACCTTATGCAAGCTACCTTCTTCCTTTTGACGAGAAGCTCCACCGCTCTCGTCATCCAAGGTTCCTTTATCTTACCCCTTCTTGCCTGTCTCAGAGGGACATATTTATTCATCACTCACAACAACTGTTCCTTAAACAGTCTCCACATGTCTAAAGTGCCTTTACCATGGAAAAATTGCTCCCAGTCCATGCTTCCTAACTCATGTTTAATCGCATCATAGTTTCCTCTTCCCCAATTAAATATCCTCCCATTTTGCCTAATCCTCTCCTTCTCCACAGCTATGTAGAAATGTGAGGCAGTTATGGTCACTATCACCAAAACGCTCTCCTACCACAAGATCTGATACCTGCCCCGGCTAATTTCCGAGCACCAAGTCTAGAATGGCGTCTCCCCTCGTTGGCCTGTCAACGTACTGAGTTAGGAAACCCTCCTGAACACACCTTACAAAAACAGCTCCATTCAAATCTTCTGCTCGAAGGAGGTTCCAATCAATATTGGGAAAGTTAAAGTCACCCATTACAACAACCCTGCTACGTCCGCACTTTTCCAAAATCTGCCAACCTATGCTTTCTTCAATCTCCCTGCTGCTATTGGGGGGCCTGTAGTAAACCCCTAATGAGGTGACTACTCCCTTGCTGTTCCTAATTTCCACCCATACTGACTCAGTAGGCAGGTCTTCCTCGACAAAGGAAGCTTCTGTAGCTGTGATACCCCGCGGGGGGAGGGGAAGGCTGCATCCCGGGACCAGCCCAGCCTGTCTCTGCCTCCCTGGCCTGTTCTTCCTCTCACCCATCCCTTCCTCCCACCCCAAGCCGCACCTCCATTTCCTACCTACTAACCTCCTTGACCTGTCCGTCTTCCCTGGACTGACCTATCCCCTCCCTACCTCCCCACTTATGCTCTCCTCTCCACCAATCTTCTTTTCTCTCCATCTTCGTTCTGCCTCCCCCTCTCTCCCTATTTATTCCAGAACCCTCACCCCATGCCCCTCTCTGATGAAGGGTCTAGGCCTGAAACGTCAGCTTTTGTGCTCCTGAGATGCTGCTTGGCCTGCTGTGTTCATCCAGCTCCACACTTTGTTATCTTGGATTCTCCAGCATCTGCAGTTCCCATTATCACTTAACATTTTGGGTCCTCCTTCCCCAGAGGAAGCATCACCAGATCCAAAACATTAACTGATTTTTTTCCTTCACAGGTGCTGCCAGACCTGCTGAACTTTTCCAGCACCTTACATTTTTGTTCCTGATTTATAGCATCCGCAATTCTTTCGGTTTTGACCTCATAAAATTGGGTTGTTGGCAATTGGCACACTCAGCTGATTAAGTGCAAAAATCAGCTCCCAAGCTGTAACTTTTTTATTCATTATAGGAGGTAGCTGTGACCAGCTAGAAAGCATATATTGTCCATCACTAAATGCCCATTCAGGCCGTGTTGGTGAGCTGCCTTTTTGAGCTGCCACAGTTCATGTATCCCCATTAGCTGAAAGTACGTCATGATTCCAAGTCAAAGTGCAATTGCTGACTTGGCCAAAGCCAGAGGTCCCATCCCCGCTGAATTTCCTCTCAATTGCACTGCACAGTGCACCCTTGTGTGGACTTGGCTGTGCCCCGATGAAGTTTAGAGAGAGCCTATGGAGCAAGAGGGAAATCTCACTGGAATAGTAATCCTGAACACCAGGCCAACAGTCTGGGGCATGGGTTCGGATTCCATCATGGCATCTGTGGAAATTTGAATTCAATTTTAAACAAAATTAGCCTAATGGCGACAACATGACCACAAGCTATTGTTGTATAAAACCATTTGGTTCAACAAATCAATATAGGGAAGGAAATCTGCAGCTCTCGCACAGTCTGGCCTGATCTGACCAGGTCTACAGCAATGTGGTTGACTCTTAACTGGTCTTTGGGGACGGACAAGAAGTGCTGAACTAACCAGAAATGCCCACATTCCATGAATGAATGAAAAAAAATCTGCAGCTGGGATAAGTGGGGCATCACCATTGACCAGAAACTCAACTGGACTTGCCACATAAACACTGGCTACAATAGTAGGTCAGAGACTAGGAATCCTGCAGCGAGTAACTCACCTCCTGACTCCCCCCAAAGCCTGTCCATTTTATCTACAAGGCACAAGTCAGGAGTGTGAGGGAATGCTCCCCTATTTGCATGGATGAGTGCAGCCCCAACAACAGCCAAGAAACTCTAGACGTCCAGGACAAAGCTACCCGCTTGATTGGCATCACATCCACCAACCTTCAACATTCACTCTGTCCACCACCGCCAGGGCCTATGACAGGGAGAACATATCAGACTATAATAACCTGCATCTGGGGCTGTTGAGTGGGCTCAGTTGGACTGCTGTGTTCAGGTTAGAGGCAGAGTAGCTGTGTTTAGGTCAGGTGTGCGTCCTGGTGTTCTCCAATCAAGGCTGATGTATTCAGGGCAATTTGATTGTAATTATTTTGAATCAGTGTTCAGACAGGTGGGA
This sequence comes from Stegostoma tigrinum, assembly GCF_030684315.1. NCBI lineage: Eukaryota > Metazoa > Chordata > Chondrichthyes > Orectolobiformes > Stegostomatidae > Stegostoma > Stegostoma tigrinum. The sequence continues at coordinate 7,425,303 of NC_081398.1, forward strand.
CATGATATTCTGCCCCAGAGGTAAGGACGCTCGTATTTTGTCACAAGAATTAAATAGTGTGTGATTATTTAATTGTCTTTTCAAGCCAGTATAGAACCTTACATTAAGAGGCAATAGTCTAGTGGCATTATCTCTAGCCTATTAATTCAGAAATTCCTTCCATGGCAGATGGTGAATTCAATAATCTGAATTAACGGTCTAATGATAACCATGGAGCCACGGTTGGTGGGCACAAAAACCTATTTGGTTCACTAATGTCCTTTCGAGAAGGAACTCTGCTGCCCTGACCTGTGACTCCAGACCCAAGGCAATGTGGTTGATTCCTAACTGCCCTCTGGGCAATTATGGATGGGCAATAAATGCTGGCCTAGCTCGAGACACCCGCATCCCATTAATAAAGTGAATTGAAAAATCCTCTGCGGCCAGACTGCGGTTAGATAGAACCAAAGGTTCAAAGCTGAAACCATTTATCACCTCAGTGAAAGAACCAAACAATTAATTGAACAGACTGACTGCCAGAGAAACATGTAGCAATTCCAACCCTACCAAGAATTGGCAATCAGGTGGGCAATTAAAATTGCTAACATTGCATACTCTTCCCAGAGGCTGCGAATTTAATCTGCCGTTGTAACTAAAGTGTTGGGGCAACTGCTGCCAAGGCACAGTGGAGAAAGACCACCATCTGAGGTCTTTCTATCAAAGTTAAATGGGGGTCCATTCAGTTATCAGACCCTCTTGTAAGAAATGCTTTGGGTTTGTTTTCTGGATAGAGTCAAACTCCAAGGTTTGTTTGTTTCTCCAGATGCTACTGCAGAGAACCAAACTGCTTCAGTGACTCTGTGTACATAAAGATATTTCTCTGAATAAAGTATATCTTTGAGATAAGAGGAAGTACTCAAAACAGCTGATTCTTCTTCAGGTGTTTACTGATCAAACAAAAATTGTCAGTTTGATTCTTCATTCTTCAAATGTAGGGCTTTTAATTTTCTTCATTCATGGGATGTGGGCCCTTGTTGGCCAGGCCAGAATTTATTGCCCATCCCTAATTGCCCAGAGGGCAGTTACAAGTCAACCACATCGCTGTGGGCTTGGAGTAACATGTAAAGATGGTAACGGGTAAAGATAGTAGTTTCCTTTCCAAAAGGATGTTAGTGAACCAAATGGGTTTTTCCTGACAATTAACAATGGTTTCATCGTTATCATTACTCCCTTTCTTTTGTTTGTTTGAACTCAAACTTCACTATCTGCCATGGTGGGATTCCAAGCTAAGTCCTTGAACCATTACCTGGGTCTCTGGATTAATCGTCTCGCAATAATACCACTAGGCCAACAGATGGACTGGATCGGTTAGGAATAGATTCACTGGAGTTTAGAAAGATGTAGAGAGGGATCTCATTGAAACCTTTAAAATTCTAAACAAAAACAGAAGCTGCTGGAAAAGCTCAGTAGATCTATCAGCATCTCCGAACAGAATTCCGAGATAACGTTTCGGGTCCAGTGGCCCTTCCTCACAACTGATGGTAGCTATGAAAATGGGGAGCAAATGTAGATGCTGCCAGACCTGCTGAGCTTTTCCAGAAACTTTGTTTTTGTTCCAGAGACAGAGACGTTGGCCAGGGAATGGGGTGGTGCATTAAAGGGACAGGCAACTGGAAGCCCAGGGTCTCTTTTGTGATCAGACTGCAGGTGTTCTGCAAAGCAGTTATCCAGTGTATGCTTCTTTTCCCCGATGTAGGGGAGACCACATTATGAGCAGCAAATGTAGTAGTCTAGAATGTGTGAAGTGCAAGTGCTGCTTCTCCTGGAAGGTATGTTTGGGTCCTTGGATACTGAGGCGGGAGTCGGTGAATGGGCAGGCGCTACACATTTGTCGGTTACAGGGGAAGGTGCCGTGGGGCTGTGGGGGCTAATTGGGTGCGAAGGAGGAGTGGACTAGGGGTCCCAGAAGGAACAGCCCCTGCAGAGTATAAAATTCTCGTGGGACTAACCAAGTTATACACAGGAAAGATGCTTCTAATGACCAAGGAGTCCAGAAATGGGATCACAGTCTAAGGATATAGGATAGGCCAGTTAGGATTGAGATGAAGAGAAATGTCTTCACCCAGAGAGTGGGGAGCCTGTGGAATTCTCTGCCACAAAAAGTGGTTGAGGTCAAAACAATGGATGCTTTCGAGAAAGAATTAGATATAGTCCTTTGGGCTAAAGAGGTCAAAGGATACTGGGAGAAAGCAGGAACTGAGTACTGAATTGGATGATCACCCTTAATCAAATGAATGGCAGAGCAGCCTTGAAGGGCCAAATGGTCTACTCCTGTTTCTATTTTCTATGTTTCATTACATCTGACATGGTGCCAATGGCCTCTCTGTCATCTGCTCCAAATTGCAAAGTTTGTTTTGACAAAGGACATTAAAACCATCTTGTTAGCTGAGCTGTCTGAACCAGAAGCCTCCAGTCACATGATAGAAACTGCTGGTTTGCTTGAAATCTTTCATCATATTTGATTTGACTGCTTTTCTCAATATGCTTCTTACATCAGTGCAGTCAACACTGAAGCAATTCCAGGTTTAGTTACAGTGTGCCTCCAACCTCAATCTCTCAAAGTGTGGTTTCTAGGAAGAATCCTATACTTCATTTATAAAGTGAACAACTTATTGGAGAAGATTCTTAGGAACGGAAAAGTTTGGACTTATTGATGATAGGCAGTATGGATTTGTGTGGGGGAGGCTGCATCTCACAAACTTACTGAGTTTTTTTAAGGCAGTGACAAAAATGATTGATGAGGGCGGAGTGGTGGATGTTGTCTGCATGAACTTTAGTGAGGCCTTTGACAAGGTCCTTCATGGCAGGCTGATACATAACGTGAAGTGACATGGAATTTCACATGGGTGAGCTGGTAAGGTGGTAACAGAACTCGGTCATAGAAGACAGAGAATAACAGTAGAAGGGTGGTGGCCTGACTAGAGATCTGTGATACAGTTGTGTTCCACAGGAATGCCGGTTGTTTGTAATATATATCAAAGATTTGGAGGAGAATGTCTGTGGTCTGATTAATAATTTTGCAGATGACGCAAAGATTGGGGGATCTGCAGTTAATGAGATGGATTGCCAGAGGATATAACAGCATATAGATAGGCTGGAGACTTGAGTGGAGAAATGGCAGGTAGAGTTTAATCCAAATGTGCGGTGATGCATTTTGCAAGATTTAATACAGAAAGAGAGTATACGGTATATCCATACATACATATACATATATCCACATGCAGAGGGATCTGGGCAAACAGGTCCACAGTTCCCTGAAAGTGACAACATAAGTGGATAAGGTGGTCAAGAAGGCATATGGCATGCTTGACTTCATTGGTTGGAGCATGAAGTATAAAACCTAGTAAGTCATGTTGCAGCTGTATAGAAGTTTAGTTAAGGCCCATTTGGAATGTGGTGCATTGTTCTGGTCACGACATCACCAGAAGGGTGTGGAGGTTTTGGAGAGGGTACAGAAATGGTTTACCAGGATCATGCTTGGTTTGGAGGGTATTAGCTCCGAGGAGAGACCGGACAAACTTGATTCATTTTCATTTGAATACCAGAAACTAAGGGGCAACCTGATAAAGGTTTGCAAAATTATGAGAGGCATGGATAGAACGGATAGTCAGAGTCTTTCTCCCAGAGAAGAAATGTCCATTACATTTGTCTAGGTTTTAGGTAAAAGGAGGAAAGTTTAAAGGAGATGTGAGAGGTGAGATTTTTCACAGAGGGTGGTAAGTGACTGCTACGCACTGCTAGAGGAGGTGGTAGAAACAGGTACAATAGCAACATTTAAGGGGCATCTTGACAGAATAGGCAGAGATTTGAAGAAAATGGACCGCATGGAGGCAGAAGTTTAGAAAGGCTTTTGTGTCAACGCAGGCTTGGTGGGCCAAAGAGCCTGTTCCTGTGCTGTACTGTTCTTTGTTCTTTGTTCTAAATTCCCAGCAAGAATTATATTGCTGTGTTTTCGATTGCAATTCACCTGTATCCAAACTCTGACAAAAAGAAACTCTGCCACACCAATCAACTGCAAAGTTTAACTGGACATTGATGTCCTGGACTCTAACTTACGTGAACTAATGTGACAATATTTTTGATTTTTGGTCTTTTGTTTTCCTCTTCCTTCTGCCTTGTATATTTTTCAAAATATTCCTTGGTTTGAATGCTTGAATAAACCATCCTATTTTGCTTTAACACTAAAGAGTTTGTTGTAAGTCATTTTAAAATTGGGCTTCACAGACAGAGGGTGTAGGGAGGTGAGGGGGTGCGGGAGGAGAAACATAGCCTATTTTCAAAGGAAACAAAGAAAAATACGTCAGAAAGTTAAATCTCTGCTAGGAACAGAAAAATGAAACAGTCAAAATAATTAAATTCACTTCTCCCTTTGGTTCCTGACACTAAACTTGAAGAATGTATCATCGGCTGTAAAGCACATCGGAAGGTCCCAACTTCATTAGATATGTTACATAAATGAAAGTTTTTTCTTTCTACTTGGCCTCTCTGGTGTGATGAATGTTATACTGTTGTTAGTTTATGGGTACTGTGTCAGATTTCTGTGTCAGGGTACTTGCCCTCTTATTGCCAGATTTCCATTTCCTGATTTTACAAAAGATGTGCTCAAATTCTTCAACAGTGGTCCAATGGTGTGTCTTGTACACAGACTCTTTCAAATTCAGTTCAGCATAACTAAATCAATAAACACTCAACAGACAAGCTTAAGAGTTGAGAAAACAGTGATTTTCAAGATGATAAAAGCTAAACAATAAAATGCAGAGAGATGGGATAAATGGATCCTTTTCTGGCAGGCAAGGTGTAACTCTTAGCGTGCCACAGGGATATGTCAAGTGAATGGGCCAAAATTTGGCACTTGAAGTTGAACATGGATAAGTGTGAGGTTATCCATTTTGATTGGAAGAATTTTAAAAAGGTGACTTTATTACCAAAATGGAGATAAACTGCAGAATGATTGGGTGCAGAGGGATCTGGGTATTCTAATGCATGAATTGCAGAAAACTAGTATGTAGTTAATAAGGAAGGCAAAAGGAATTTTGGCATTTGTTGCTAAAGAATGTAAAAGCAGCAAAATGTTGCTATGACTGTGCAAGGCATTGGTGAGACTGCATCTGCAGCACAGTGTACAGATTTGGTTACCTTATTTGAAGTTGGATGCAATTGCATTGGAGGCAGTTCAGAGAAGGTTCACTAGATTAATTTCAAAGATGAAAGGTTTGTTTTACAATGAGAGACTCAGCAGCTTAGGCTGGATCTCACTCGAGTTTAGAAGAATGAGAGGCAATCTAATGGAGGTATATAAGCTGCTAAAGGGGATTGACAAAGTAGATGTAGAGCTGATGTTTCCCATGGTGGAGCAAGCTAGAATGAGAGTGAAAACCTCAACCCCCAGCTGCATCTCTCAATTCCGCGAGGGGTCAATGAGCACTCGCAATTGGTCTAGCTGTTTAAGACTTTACTCGTTATTTCTCCATACGGCCAGGTACAGATCATCCGGAAACACAGAAGTTGAGCACTTCCGCATTCCTCTGAGGAGCTGCACACACAACTTAATACAAAGACATTTTTATACTTTTCTTAAAGCAGGGTACATGGCATGATCGCATGGTGTATTCAAACAATTACCAATCAATACATGATTTGCTTCATTGACAGTTACTTAATCCAATAATATTAACTGGTAAACAACTTATGTCACAATGCTTAGGCTACTTTTTATCTCGCCACATAGTGCCGCAACATTTGCACTCGAAGGTCAGTTAGAACGGTTAGTACTACATTTTCTTATCAAGTTACTTCTGTATTCTAAAGGGCGTAATGTCTGCTAATCTATCTTTGCAACAGGCTGAGGGTTAGTTATTTATGCAGCTCCAGCAGAATTTACAGTTCCCAGGCTAGAAGCCATTTTTGTTGTGCTAACTTGCATCAAGAAGCCATCTTGTTGCCATCTAAGTTACCAACAGCATTCATCAGGCAGTTGCTCCTAGCTGCAACTAGTCACACAGATGCAGGTCATGAGCCTCCATATCGTAGCCTAGGCTGTATCCAACTCTCAGACTCTCATCTCCCCCCTTTGGCCATTCCATGACCAGACCATAGGGCGGGAGAGCATAAATTAGATCAGTCCAAGTGGATGGACACCAGAGCCTGTCAATACCCCTCCTCTTCAAAAGAGGAGTCGGGGTGGACAACTGGTTCTCCTCATCCTCATTGGGGGCACCATCAGGACAGAGGAGGAGCATTTTCTGAGGGGAACCGATATCACTAATAGAATTCACTAGTTTAGCAATAATGCATTTAACGAAAGCAATACCAACAAAAAGACAAAGTAAGGTAAGACCAAGATTTATCACTAGTTTGAGCAGCCAGTGGTACCATGAGCCAAAACTCCAATCTCCTTTTCCAGGACCCTGCCTGAAATCATCTAATTGCTTCTTAATAGACTGAATGGCATGGGTTATGTTATATGATTTGTCTGTAACATGGGGTGATGCATTTGTCTCCCACTATAGTACATACTCCCCCTTGTTGAGCCAACAGATAATCCACAGCATACCTTGTCTGTTGTGCGTAGAGCCTTAGTTCTGCCAGTTCCTTATTAACAGCTTCCAGTCCTGCTACAGTGTTGTTTCCCAGGATGGTTAATCCACAAATAAGGTAGTTCCTATTCTTGGCAATAATGACTCCCATTGATCCCCCTCGGGACAGGGACCCAAGGAACCTGTAGCCAAGCGAGGTCCCCAGTGTGACTGGGTCCTCACAGTCTGCACAGAATTGTGCGCTAACAGCTCAGGCCACGATCTTCCTACGAGTATGTCCTCACTGGGGGCATGGGACAGTAAGTGGTCCGAGAGTACCAACTGCAAAGAGGTCGGGGTGGCCGTCATGTATATTCCATTAAGGAGGAACACAAAGCCTTTCTTAGCTCAATAGCGTTTGACCTCCTGATTATTTTTCTGCATGAACCGATTGTGCCACCAGTTCCCCGGCTGGCTGGAGACTCCACCAGTTGGTAGGTATTGAGATGTTAATGTGATAACATCCCATTGATTTCTATACTTCTATAAATTAAAGTCTTTTATCTGCATTTGATTCCTATACAGAGACTTTAATTTATAGAAGTAAATTCTTATCTACCTACACATAGGTATGCAGGCACTGCCCTGAAGCTTCCTGCCCAGCTAGGAATTCAATGTAAAGCTTTTGTAACTCCTTATCTTCTCATACATCGGTATGCAGACACTGTCTTAAGCTAACAAAGTGTGAAGCTGGATGAACACAGCAGGCCAAGCAGCATCTCAGGAGCACAAAAGCTGACGTTTCGGGCCTAGACCCTTCATCAGAGGCCCGAAATGTCAGCTTTTGTGCTCCTGAGATGCTGCTTGGCCTGCTGTGTTCATCCAGCTTCACACTTTGTTATCTTGGATTATCCAGCATCTGCAGTTCCCATTATCACTGTCTTAAGCTTCCTGACTGAATTAAAATTAGAATCAAACTGTTTCAAATAGGGTTAGGTGGGGAAAATTTGTAAAGGTGTGAAACCTCTAAAGCATGTAACTTCTGTCGCTGACAAAGGGGCCAGGGCACTGACTTTGTTCTAGCCAGACACACTGGCAACTTGTGTAATTTATTAAAAGTTTAATTGCTTAATTGAAAAAGAGTGTAGCAGAGAAGTACTAGAAAGCATTTAATACATAAGTTGTAAAAGTTAACTAAACAAGTAGTAATGGCTGGACAGGTGATGTGCTGTAGCTGTATGATGTGGGAGCTGGCTGATCCCATTGAGAACAGCAGCGACCCCATCTACAGCAAGTGTTGGTTGCTGGAAGAACTCCGGCTCAGAGTAAATGATCTGGAATCTGAGCTTCAAACTCTGCGGCACATTTGGGAGGGGGAGAGTTACCTGGACACTTTGTTTCAGGAGGCAGTCACACCCGGTAGATTAAATAACTCAAATTCAGAAAGTGTTCAGGGACAGGGTGTGACTGTAAGTGAGGCAGGTAGGGGGATTCAGAGTTCAGGAGTGCAGGAGCCTCAGCCCTTGACCTTGAGCAACAGGTATGAGATTCTTGCTCCCTGTACGGTTGAGGAAAAGGACTGTGGACAGGATGAGCCAGCTGACCACGGCACCGTGGCGCAGAAGGCCATTCGAGAGGGTGTGCAAAAAGACAGGTAGTTGTTATAGGGGATTCTATAATTAGGGGGACAGATAGTATCCTATGCAAGCCGGATCGGGAGTCCCGCATGGTGTGTTGCCTGCCCGGTCCCAGGGTGCGGGACATCTCCGACTGGGTTGAAAGGATATTGGAGCGGGAGGGGGAGGATCCAGTTGTTGTGTTCCATGTTGGGACTAACGACATGGGCAAAGCTAGGGGAGAGGACCTGTTCAGGGATTATCAAGCACTAGGAAAGAAATTGAAGTACAGGTCCTCAAGGGTCATAATCTCTGGATTACTGCCCGAGCCACGTGCCAATTGGCACAGGGAAAAGAAAGTTAGGGAAGTAAACACGTGGCTAAGGGATTGGTGTGGGAAAGAGGGATTCCATTTCATGGGGCATTGGCATCAGTTTTGGAACCGGGAGGATCCGTACTGTTGGGACGGTCTCCACCTGAACCGACCTGGAACCAGTGTTCTAGCGAAAAGGATAGATAGGGTGGTCAGTAGGACTTCAAACTTCTGAGTCGGGGGCAAGGGAAAGTGAAAGTGACAGTGAGTATGGAGTTAAATGGAAAGATAAGCAACAGGATAGCGTGTACAGGTGGATTTAAGCTCGAGGCAGACTAGGAATACAGCAAAAAGGAAGGATAGCTTAAGACATCTTAGGATTTCCAACCTCTCTAATAATGATAAGAAAGCTAGCATTAAGACACTTTATCTAAATGCTCGTAGTATTCGCAACAAAGTAGATGAATTAACAGCACAAATCATCTTGAAAGATTATGATGTGGTAGGCATCACAGAGACATGGTTGCAGGGAGCTCAGGGCTGGCAGTTAAAAATTCAAGGATTCACAACATATCGAAAGACAGGGAGGTGGGCAGAGGGGGTCAGGTTGCCTTGTTAGTTAAGAATGGAATTAAATTTACGGCACTGAATTACATAGGGTCAGAAGATGTGGAGTCTGTGTGAGTGGAATTGAGGAACCACAAAGGCAAAAAAAACTATAATGGGAGTTATATACAGACCTCCAAACGGTGATCAGGACCAGGGGCGCAAGATGCACCGGGAAATAGATAGGGCATGTCAGAAAGGCAAGGTCACGGTGATCATGGGGGAACTCCAATATGCAGGTGGATTGGGTGAATAATGTTGCTGATGGATCCAAAGAAAGAGAATTCATGGAATGTTTGCAGGATGGCTTTTTGGAACAGCTTGTGATGGAGCCCACAAGGGAGCAGGCTATTCTGGACTTAGTGCTGTGTAATGAGCCAGACTTTATAAAAGATCTCAAAGTAAGGGAACACTTAGGAGGCAGCGATCATAATATGGTAGAGTTCAGTCTGCAGTTTGAAAGAGAGAAGGCAAAATCGAATGTAATGGTGTTACAGTTAAATAAAGGTAATTACAGGGGCATGAGAGAGGAATTGACGAAAATCAACTGGAAGCAGAACCTAGCGGGGAAGACAGTGGAGCAACAATGGCAGGAGTTTCTGGGTGTAATTGAGGACACAGTACAGAGGTTCATCCCAAAGAAAAGAAAGATTATCCGCGGTTGGATTAGACAGCCATGGCTGACAAAGGAAGTCAGGAAATGTATCAAAGGAAAAGAGACAGCCTATAAAGTGGCCAAGAGTACTGGGAAAGCAGAAAATTGGGAAGGCTGCAAAAACAAACAGGGGATAACAAAGAGAGAAATAAGGAAGGAGAGGATCAAATATGAAGGTAGGCTAGCTAGTAATATTAGAAATGATAGTAAAAGCTTCTTTCAATACATAAGAAACAAACGAGAGGCAAAAGTAAACATTGGGGCGCTCCAAATTGATGCTGGAAGGCTAGTGATGGGAGATAAGGAAATAGCTGAAGAACTTAATAAGTACTTTGCGTCTGTCTTCACAGTGGAAGACATGAGTAGTATGCCAACAATTAGGGGGAGCCAGGGGACAGAGTTGGGTATGGTAGGCATTACAAAAGAGAAAGTGCTAGAAAAGCTAAAGGTCTAAAAATTGATAAATCTCCTGGCCCCGATGGGCTACATCCTAGAGTTCTGAGGGAGGTGGCTGAGGAAATAGCGGAGGCTTTGGTCGTGATATTTCAAAAGTCACTGGAGTCAGGGAAAGTCCCAGATGATTGGAAAATTGCTGTTGTAACTCTCTTGTTTAAGAAAGGATCAAGGCAAAAGATGGAAAATTATAGGCCAATTAGCCTAACCTCAGTAGTTGGTAAAATTCTAGAATCCATTGTCAAGGATGAGATTTCTAAATTCCTGGAAGTGCAGGGTCAGATTAAAACAAGTCAGCATGGTTTTAGTAAGGGGAGGTCATGCTTAACAAACCTGTTAGAATTCTTTGAAGAGGTAACAAGTATGTTAGACCAGGGAAACCCAGTAGATGTTATCTATCTAGACTTCCAAAAGGCCTTCGATACAGTGCCTCACAGGAGGCTGCTGAGCAAGGTGAGGGCCCATAGTGTTCGAGGTGAGCTACTGGCTTGGATTGAGGATTGGCTGTCTGACAGAAGGCAGAGAGTTGGGATAAAAGGCTCTTTCTCGGAATGGCAACCGGTGACGAGCGGTGTCCCGCAGGGTTCAGTGTTGGGGCCACAGCTGTTCATCTTATATGTTAATGACTTGGATGAAGGGACTGGGGGCATTCTGGCGAAGTTTGCCGATGATACGAAGATAGGTGGACAGGCAGGTAGTACTGAGGAGGTGGGGAAGCTGCAGAATGATTTAGACAGTTTAGGAGTGTGGTCAAGGAAATGGCTGATGAAATTCAGTGTGAGTAAATGTGAGGTTTTGCACTTTGGAAAAAAGAATACAGGCATGGACTATTTTCTAAATGCTGAGAAAATTTGTAAAGCAGAAGTGCAAAGGGATCTGGGAGTGTTGGTCCAGGATTCTCTAAAGGTTAACTTGCAGGTAGAGTCCATAATTAAGAAAGCGAATGTAATGTTGTCGTTTATCTCAAGAGGGTGGAATATAAAAGCAGCGATGTGCTTCTGAGGCTTTATAAGGCTCTAGTTAGGCCCCATTTAGAATGTTGTGTCTAATTTTGGGCCCCACACCTCAGGGAGGACATACTAGTCCTGGAGCGTGTCCAGCGGAGATTCACACGGATGATCCCTGGAATGGTAGGTTTAACGTATGATGAACGGCTAAGGATCCTGGGATTGTACTCATTCGAGTTTAGAAGGTTGAGGGGAGATCTAATAGAAACTTACAAGATAATGTATGGTTTAGAAGGGGTGGACGCTAGGAAGTTGTTTCCGTTAGGTGGGGAGACTAGGACCCGTGGGCACAGCCTTAGAATTAGAGGGGGTAAATTTAAAACTGAAATGAGACGACATTTCTTCAGCCAGAGAGTGGTGGGCTTGTGGAATTCATTGCAGTGGAGGCCGGGACATTGGATGCCTTCAAGGCAGAGATCGACAAATTCTTGATCTCAAAAGGAATCAAGGGCTACGGGGAGAGTGCAGGGAAGTGGTGTTGAAATGCCCATCAGCCATGATTTAAATGGCGGAGTGGACTTGATGTGCTGAATGACCTTACTTCCACTCTTATGTCTTATGGGCTTATGGAAATCACAATCTGTCCCAGACAACAACTCGAAATCGCCTCCTGCCATGAGCAGGTACTTCACCAGTAATCGATACTATATCCTGGTCTTTTCTGTTCTTGATGTAATAATTGTTTGCTATCCTGTTTTTGTCTGTTGTAGTAATTGTTTTATGTATCATGTCATTGTAAATTGTGAAATCGTTTTATGTATCATGTCTTTTGTAAAGTGTAAAAAGCGGGGACTGTCCGCTGCTTGGGGAGAATTACTTGCGAGACTCTGCACTCTGTGCCGGGCTGAGTACAGTGATTCTCCACAGCTTGTACTTGCTTGGTAATAAAAGGATTTGTGTTTTTCTAAACAGGTCAGTGTCTTGTTATTGCAGCAAGTCCGTGAGGGTCTCCAAAAACGAACTTGACATTTGGCGCAACAAGCAGGGTTCCAACATATACAGCAGTCTCACATGGAGGGCTGAATAAGTGATCGTTCGAGTGTCAGTGGAGTGAGACGGACGGGCCCGCAAGGTACGATTCACCTTGGTCTCTCTCACTAACCTGCCACCCATGCGACCCCTCGTCCCTGCGTGGCTCTGTACTGACAGAACCCGAGACAGCTCACGGTCTTGAACACTGCTAACTCCTAACGCCTGGAGGTTCGAGTCCCCAAGTGAGTAATGAAATCCGGGAGGTCAGAGTCCCCCGGTAGCCGGGGTTAGAGTCCCTAGGTCAGATAACCGAGTAAAGAAATCCAGGAGGTTAGATTCAACCAGTGGCCGGGGTTAGAGTCCCTAGGTCAGATAACTGAGTATAGAAATCCGGAGGTTAGAGTCCCCCAGTGGCCGGGGTTGGAGTCCCTAGGTCAGATAACTGAGTAAAGAAATCCGGGAGGTTAGAGTCCCCCAGTGGCCAGGGTTAGAGTCCCTAGGTCAGATAACTGAGTAAAGAAATCCGGGAGGTTAGAGTCCCCCAGTGGCCGGGGTCAGAGTCCCTAGGTCAGATAACTGAGTAAAGAAATCCAGGAGGTTAGATCCAGGAGGTTAGAGTCCCTCGGTGGCCGGGATTAGAGTCCCTAGGTCAGATAACTGAGTAAAGAAATCCAGGAGGTTAGAGTCCCTCGGTGGCCGGGGTCAGAGTCCCCAGGTCAGATAACTGAGTAAAGAAATCCGGGAGGTTCGAGGCCCCGGTAGACGGGGTCAGAGTCCCCAGGTCAGATAACTGAGTAAAGAAATCCGGGAGGTTCGAGTCCCCGGTGGCCGGGGTTAGAGTCCCTAGGTCAGATAACTGAGTAAAGAAATCCGGGAGGTTCGAGTCCCCCGGTGGACGGGGTTAGAGTCCCTAGGTCAGATAACTGAGTAAAGAAATCCGGGAGGTTAGAGTCCCTCGGTGGCCGGGGTCAGAGTCCCTAGGTCAGATAACTGAGTAAAGAAATCCGGGAGGTTAGAGTCCCTCGGTGGCCGGGGTCAGAGTCCCTAGGTCAGATAACTGAGTAAAGAAATCCAGGAGGTTAGAGTCCCTCGGTGGCCGGGATTAGAGTCCCTGGGTCAGATAACTGAGTAAAGAAATCCAGGAGGTTAGAGTCCCTCGGTGGCCGGGGTCAGAGTCCCCAGGTCAGATAACTGAGTAAAGAAATCCGGGAGGTTAGAGTCCCTCGGTGGCCGGGGTCAGAGTCCCCAGGTCAGATAACTGAGTAAAGAAATCCAGGAGGTTAGAGTCCCTCGGTGGCCGGGATTAGAGTCCCTAGGTCAGATAACTGAGTAAAGAAATCCAGGAGGTTAGAGTCCCTCGGTGGCCGGGGTCAGAGTCCCCAGGTCAGATAACTGAGTAAAGAAATCCGGGAGGTTCGAGGCCCCGGTGGACGGGGTCAGAGTCCCCAGGTCAGATAACTGAGTAAAGAAATCCGGGAGGTTCGAGTCCCCGGTGGCCGAGGTTAGAGTCCCTAGGTCAGATAACTGAGTAAAGAAATCCGGGAGGTTCGAGTCCCCCGGTGGACGGGGTTAGAGTCCCCAGCTCAGATAACTGAGTAAAGAAATCCGGAAGGTTCGAGTCCCCGGTGGCCGGGGTTAGAGTCCCCAGGTCAGATAACTGAGTAAAGAAATCCAGGAGGTTAGAGTCCCCCGGTGGACGGGGTCAGAGTCCCTAGGTCAGATAACTGGTAATTTTTAAAATCCCGGAGGATAGATTCCCCCCGGTGACCGGGGGTGAAACCCTGTGTCGGGCAATAGGGAAAAGGTAGGACGTTTAGTGTAAGACCTAGATACAGTGTAGTTACAGTGTCTGTCTGTTTCAACCACCCTGCCTTAGACCGGTTGTTAAGAGGGGAAATCCCCCACGCGAAGGTCAGGACCCTGAAGTGGGTGTTGAGTCTAAGGACACTGCAGTAGTATATAGGGATAGTAAAAAGCTAAAGCGCTAATAAAACAAAAACACAGCAAAGGAAAAAATGGGACAAACACTGGATAAATTGGGTGCCGGCACTCCTTTACATCGATTATGCCGGGATAATCCCAAACCTGAAATACAGTACAGACGTCTGTCAGCACGCTTAAACAAAAAATTGGGAAATGAGAATTGGCCATTGGGGGGACCGTGGGATATAGATCTATGTACTAAAGCAGAAGAGGCACTGGAAAGGGTTAATGTCATTCTGGAGAAAGAGAGCTGAGGAGCTGATTGAAAAATCAAAACTGGCCAGTTGTGTGGATAATGCACGTAGGAGACGGATCAGTGCCTGTGATAGCGAGGGGAAACCTAAAATTTGGGAAGTTTTCAAACTGCAGTGTGAGGATCATGAGATGAATGAAAGGGAAAGAGTTAAACGAGAAAGGCAGGAGTGAGAACAACGAGACAAAGATCGGGGGCTAGAGCGGCAGGCCGCGTTGACAGAAAACAAAAAAATCGGAGGTACCTCCTGACATATCTGGCGTGCCGATGTTGTTCCAAATTAATGACACAGATGAGCAAGACGAGGAGGACTGGGAAAGGCATCCCCCTGCCTCATCGGGACCGCTACCCGCTCCAGAACCCAACCCGCCCTTGGCCAATCTACATCTGCAGGCAGCCCAACACTGCCATCAGTCCCAGCAACGGCCACCGTACGCTGCCCAAACGAAACCTCCCATAGAATCTCCAAGCCCTTCAGTAGTCAGCCCACATGGATCCCCTGGCAAGCCCACGGCTTGTACACACCCTACCTCCTGTCATACCAGATCTAAAACTAAACAGACAAACAGGAAACAGGACGCAGACCAGACCGTTAGTGAACAAAAGGAGGGATGACAGAATCCTTTTAAAACCCATTAGAGAAGCCCAGGAAGACATAAGCCCTGGGTGCAGCCTACTTGACCCTCTAACACCTGTTCACTGTTTCCTGGCAACTCCACAAGTAGCGAAGAATATGATAGTCCCAACTCACATGCAGAGGATAGTGAATGTGAGGACAGAGTTTGGAAGAGACCCTCAAATAGCCATTCCCTAAAGAAGGACCCCTGTCAGAAAAGAATCACCGGCAATTCCCTAATCGCACGGTCCCTCACCTGAGCCCAACACAAGGGGGTCAAAATGCAATGCAAGTCTATGCCCCTTGGAAGCCACAAAAGATGTGTTTAATTATGTCAAGGGCCCCTGATCGAAAGACTAACCCAGAAGATTTTATAGATTACATCCTGGGCACTATTCAAATGTACCAAGTCACCCCCCAAGCTCTCTTTAGCCTGTGCTGCATCTATGCTGCGCTCTCCAGCCCTCGGGGTCAGTCCCAGGAACTTGACCTCCCTCAACCCTATCTGTGCCGCCTTAGGGTTGACCTTCAACTCGCTCTTGCACAGGAGTTGTAACAACTCACTCAGTAGGGGGCGATGTTCCTCACTATTGTCTGTGAACAACAGGATGTCATCCACGTATTGTACAAGCCTGTGTGGCTCACTGAAATCTTTTAAACAGTCTGCCATACACTGGTGGAGAATGCTGGGGCTATAATGGAAACCCTGTGGCAGGCAACTCCACGTGTACTGTTGTCCTGTAAAAGTAAATGTGAATTTGTACTGGTCCTGCCGAACTGGGATAGACCAGAAACCATTCGGGATATCCACCACCGTGAAATCCCACCCCACCCCGCTTTAAGCCAGGAGAGCGCCTTTCCATCAATGGCACACGCCATCATTTTGAAATTCACGCCCACTTCTCCAGGTAATGGATCCCTCTTGAAACTTGCAGTTTCTCTCACAGCTGTGGCTCCGCTGGGTCCGAGGGCCCACCTGCAACATTAATTTTTTTTTCCCCAAGAATTTCTGATTTTTGTGTATGGTAAATTTGGTTAATTTTTTTAGCATGTATAAATCCAACTCTTGCTTGGTAATTTTTTAAACAAACTAGCGTTTTCTTCCCCTCCGGACACTCTTTCTCTCTAACTGAGGACACCATTGCAATGTTAGTGCCCATACTGCCTCCCTGGTTCAGTTTGGTAAATGGGATATGGTGACACTGTGCAAATGAGACATGACACAGAGCAGAGATTCCTCCTGTGCACTCACTCTGTTGCCCTTCCTCCTGACTGATAGCAATCATCATGCGGACTGGGTATTGAAACTGCCCTATCCCGTGTGATACTACATCACTTACATACGCACAGACATGATACTGAAACTGACAGGTTTACAATAGGCCCTTTAAACTTGAATTATAACAACCAGTTGCCTACTACTCAACTCGCCTGGACACTGTAGCTCAGGGATTACCCCCCTTATTCCCACATTCTCCCTGCGATTTGTTCCTTATCTCTTCCTGCTCCACTATTAACCCAGCCACATTTCTGAGCGAATCCCCCCACATGACTGCCTGCTGAGGAACCAATTTCTAACCTCTCCCCGCCCGGTCCTTACAGATGCCCCACTCCCTTCTGCGGACCTAGTGTGGATTTTTAATGTCCTCAGGTACACCCATCCAGGATTCCCTGTCTGTTGAAAACCTCTAGGCGATCCTCCTCCCTGAACAGTTTCACACTTAAAACTAAACAATTGGCTATTATCAAATGTGCTGCCCATGCCTCTGTTGATTCTATAGTTACTCGGGGCAATGCATGGGCTGATCCAGCTGCTAAACAGGCTGCTGCAGACCAAATTTTTATTATACCCTCTATGAACAAGCAGGCGGTACGTTGCACGCCTTCAGACAAGACGGGCATGCCAGATATAGTCACTGTTCGGCACTTACAGGGGGACGCCCCTGCTTCTGAAAAGAATATTTGGAAGGTGCATGGATGTTTGCATTCTGCATCCTCAGGCCTTTGGGTTACCCCAGGCGGCCAAGTGTGTGTATCTGATACTTTGTTACCTATGCTTGTGGACTGTCTGCATTCTGACACCCACCTTGGCAAGGAGGGAATAAGTGGTATTATGCTCCGTACCCGGTGGCACCCCAGACTGACTGAGGCAGCATGACTGAGGCAGCCCAGTCTCATACAGCATCATGTCTCACATGCCAGCAAAACAATGTGGTTCGGGGGTGAGATGCTCACCAGGAAAAATACCCTTGCCAGGTGGACCATTTGAATGCATTCAGCTAGATTTTATTAAACTGCCACGCGTAAACTGTTACAAATATTGTCTTGTCATTGTAGATATATTCAGTAGGTGGATAGAGGCTTTCCCAATGACAAACAACAAAGCCTCAACCGTAGTAAAACTGTTATTAACTGAAATAATACCAAGGTTTGGAGTACAGCGACAAATTAGTTTAGACAAAGGCTTTCACTTTGTGGGGAAAATTAATAAGGAACTGTGTGATACATTACACATCCAACAACAATTCCACTGTGCCTACCACCCTCGGGCAGCAGGAGTAGTAGAGAGAGCTAATGGAACACTTAAAACTAAACTAACCAAGTTGACATCAGAAACCGGCCTTAATTGGCTAAACGTTTTGCCATTAGCCTTGTATCACATGCGAATAACACCCCACTTTACTACTGGGCTCTCAGCAGTGGAAGTGGTCTATGGCCGACCCAGCAGAACACCATGGGATGCCAATACCAGCCCACCCACCCAAATTGACCTAAGTGTGATGGGAGAAGAAATGCAAAGGTACTTCCAAAAACTAACATCATCTTTAAAGTTTCTCCATTCGCAGGTGAAGTGCGCCTTCGGACCGCCTCCGCAGACACCGGAACAAGACCTCGAGATTCAGGATCGATCTTCGTGGCTGCAGATTGGAGATTTTGTACTCGTCCGGGACTGGGATCGCCCCAAGCTTGGACCAAGGTGGAAAGGACCATATCAAGTGCTTCTTCAGACTCCGACAGCTCTTAAAGTTAAAGGACAGAGTCGCTGGATCCACTTAAGTGACTGTAAACAATGGATTTCCTCATCGGCGTGCAGTTAACCATTGGACTGAGTGTAATTCTGCCCATGCATGGGCAGCAGGACAATTTGTTTTATAAAACACACATCCAGCTGCACAGGAATCAGACAGCATGTTACCCACTAGCAGGTCTGTAGAAGCATTATTTGTGGCAATATCTGCCTGGAACCCTAGTCAGCTTTATGAAATAGAGTATTCCGGTGAGCCTTGCCGAGGGGAGGGGGAACTTGGACAAGGGGTGTGCAGGGTAGTTAGTGGCCTCCCTGGTTGTGTGGACACTAGACCTAGGCATGGGAAGGAAGAGGCTAACTGTACAAATCCCAACAGCTATCCGTTTTGCTTTAATGGAACTGGGACTTGTGTGCCTGCTGTAGTCACTAATCACCTCCATAATGTTTCCTGGCCTCATCGGTGCGTAAAGAGAAATTGCACCACTATAGGAGGATTGTTGAAGTGCCCCTGCTTAGAATCTAAGCCAATAACTGTGACCCCGGGCATACAGTAGGGTTGTGGGGATTGCAATAGCACTAATGTAAAAACCAACTATGGGTCATTTCCATTTAACTCCGCAAACTTCCATATAAGAGTCAGTCCTCCTGGCATAGCTATCAAGAAATACGTGAGTCTGTTACCTGCTACTGGGCTAAAAAAGGGATTAGCTTTCCTCCTTAATGGGACCTTCACTACTGCCACTCCAACTCTGCCGGTGCTGTTTGCTGTTGGGACCATTGGGCCCCTCCCGGTCCCTTGTCCCCAACATGCACAAATTCAACAGCGAATTGTCACATGCTACCTCAGCCGGGAGTTTTGCGCTGCATGGCAGAACCCAGTTGCCCTGGGCTCTTCCTTGGGATACAGCTTCCTGGGAACTGTTGGCTTGGGAGGCTCCCCTGGGCTGGTGGCCACAAAAGAAAATTCGAAATTACCTTGTATGTGGACTCACCGCCCTGGGAAACAGCACAATGACAGCATTGGAGACACTCAACCAAGAATTGGCTGAACTTTGGCTCTATGCTCAGCAAAACCGGTATGCAGTGGACTATCAGCTGGCTCAGCAAGGAGGAGTCTGCACTATTATAGGGGATAAGTGCATTACCCACGTCATCAACGAGTCCTATAACATTACCCAGGCTATCCAAGCCATACAGGGGCAGTTGGAACAGCACAGAGAGGGACCCCGGCCTGGACAGGGTTTGTTGGGGTGGCTTATGGGCGGTTCTTGGGGCTCATTTTGCTGCATGGGTTAGTTGTTCTAGTGGTTGTCATAGCTGCCTGCTGTACATTTATGGCATGCCTGAGCCCTTGTTGCAGATTTGTGTTTGACAGGCTGGCAGCTCACTTCTCGGCCCCGTTATAGGTTATCATGAAATGATAAAAGGAGGGATTGAGTTGTTAATGTGATAACATCCCATTGATTTCTATACTTCTATAAATTCAAATCTTTTATCTGCATTTGATTCACATAGGTATGCAGGCACTGCCCTGAAGCTTCCTGCCCAGCTAGGAATTCAGTGTAAAGCTTTGGTAACTCCTTACCTTCTCACACATTGGTATGCAGACACTGTCCTAAGCTTCCTGACTGAATTAAAATTAGAATCAAACTGTTTCAAATAGGGTTAGGTGCGGAAAATTTGTAAAAGGTGTGAAACTTCTAAAGCATGGAACTTCTGTCACTGACAAAGGGGCCAGGGCACTGACTTTGTTCTAGCCAGACACACTGGCAACTTGAAATCACAATCCGTCCTGGACAAAATTCGAAATCACCTCCTGCCATTAGCAGCTACTTCACTAGCAATCGATACTATATCCTGGTCTTTTCTGTTCTTGATGTAATAATTGTTTGCTATCCTGTTTTTGTCTGTTGTAGTAATTGTTTTATGTATCATGCCATTGTAAATTGTGAAATCGTTTTATGTATCATGTCTTTTGTAAAGTATAAAAAGCGGGGACTGTCCGCTGCTCGGAGAGAATTACTTGCGAGACTCTGCACTCTGTGCCGGGTTGAGTACAGTGATTCTCCACAGCTTGTACTTGCTTGGTAATAAAGGGATTTGTGTTTTTCTAAACAGGTCAGTGTCTTGTTATTGCAGCAAGTCCGTGAGGGTCTCCGAAAACGAACTTGACAGTATCAAATGGATACGTCCAAGTGGCTGCACTAACATGAGTCCCATTACATTGGCCACAAATAAACTGTCTACCTATAGTTATGTTAAGATATCTTTGCTCATCGCAAGTGCACATAAACAGGCCGTTGTTCACTGGGCAATCTTGGTGGGAGCACTGTGTCCGTATACAGGAGGCGTTCTTGGGGACTAAAGCATATGCGCATCCCCATCCCTGTCCCGAGAAGCAAAGCGGGTAACTTAGCGGGTTCAAACATGTTGTGCTGTTCTTTCCCCAAATTCCTATACAATTAGGGGATCAGCTCTACACATCTCCCGTGAACACTTCGTCGGTACGTACCAGCCTGGTCTATGCAGGGGGCGTTAGTCGTGTCAGTCGTGTATAAGTCAGAGGGGGTCCATCCAGGGTTGGCTACAAATAACGCCTCTACTGACTGGGCAAGTGGGTAACACACAGTGCAGTTTCCATATAAAAGGATACAAGTCTTGGAAAAAAATTGTCCTCTAGGCCTAATGCCATAAAGGCGGCCATGACAATGGAAAGTTCAATAGTGGCCTTTAATCCTTCTGCGGGGCCCGTCGTTTACAATCACTCAAGTGAATCCAGCGGGTCTGTCCCTGAACTTTGACTGCTGTTGGTATTTGCAGGTGTATCTGGAATGGCCCTTTCCACCTTAGCCTGAGCTTGGGGCAACCCCAGTCCTTGATCAACACGAGGTCTCCCGTTTGCAGTCTGGGAGGTTCCTTCTGGTCGTCCGAGTTTTGATCCGTTGCTTGTAGTAGTGGTCCGAAGGCATTCTTTACCTGTGAATGGAGAAACTGTAGAGACGAGGTTAGTTGCTGAAAGCATATTTGCATCTCCTCTCCCATGATATTCAGGTCTATCTGGGTAGGTGGGCCTGTGTCAGCGTCCCAGAGGGTTCTACTAGGTCGGTCATAAATTATCTCAGTGGCCAATAAACCTGTAGTTGAATGGGGGTTATTCTCATGTGGTACAAAGCTAAAGGCAGGACTTGTAGTCAACTGAGACCAGTCTCGGACATTGACTTACTCAGTTTAGTCTTAAAGGTTCCATTTGCCCTTTCCACTACTCCTGCTGCTTGGGGGTGTTCAGCACAATGAAGTTGCTGCTGGATATGCAGTACCTCACATAGCTCTCAGTTGATCTTCTCTACAAAGTGGGGGGCCATTGTCTGAGCTAATCTGTCGAGGTACCCCGAACCTTGGTATGATTTCTGTCAGTAGTGATTTTACCACTGTCGAGGCTTTATTATTAGTGATTGGAAAGGCCTCAATCCATCTACTAAATACATCAACAATAACAAGACAATACTTACAGCAATGTACACGTGGCAATTCAATAAAATCAAGCTGAATGCAGTCAGACCACCTGGCAAGAGTGTTTTCCTGTTACGCACCACACTCCTTGACCAGTCAATAAGCATTGGTAACAAAGCATCAGATAGACACACTTGGCCAACTGGAGTGGCCCAGAGGCCTTTGACACAGAGTGCGAACATCCATGCGTTTTTACGAGTCAGGGGTGTCCCCCTGTAAAGGCTGAACAGTGACAATATCTGGCATGCCCGTCGTGTTCGAAGGAGGCAAGCAATTTATTGTCTGCTTGCTCATAGAGGGCACAATAAAAGTTTGATCTGTGGCAGCCTGATCAACCCGAGCGTTACCCTAAGTAACTACAGAATCATCGGAGGCATGGGCAGCGCATTTGATAACAGCCAATTGTTTAGGGAGGAGGATTGCCTGGAGAAGGTTTTGAACATACAGGGAATTCTGGATGGGCGTACCTGAGGACTTTCTTTTAGGCCTCCCCTGTGAGTTTTAAAAGAATCTTGCCCTCCCTCCTTTAATAGAGAATGAAATGTGATATTTAGCCTTTTGTGCATTTTTCATTGACCTAAGCCATTGGTCTTATTTGACTGCATGTCGTCCTGTGAACATATGCCTGCTTGGTTCGTTCATAACACACAGTGTATTTCTTATGTAAATAGTACTGTTTTAAATATTCTTTTCGAAGTTCTTCCATGCACTGTCCCAGCAATTGTAATTCAAAAGTGATTTACTTGTGCTCCTGCTCTTAATTCTAGTACTGTACGCTAGAACAATCAATACAACAATTTTTTAAAAATACCTTTATATCAATAGGTTTTTAAACTTCAGTTATTTTTCTTAGACAAATCTTTAACGTGTTTATTCCTTGAGCTACCTTAATCTTTACTTGCAGTTAAACCGGCAAGTGTTTTCAAGAGTTTATGGTGGAATATTGACCATTTGTAAAAGCCCTGCTTTTATGTAATTTTTGGAAAGGAATTCTGAATCTGGACTTCAAGAATTACGATACTAAAGATTCTTTAAAGGACGTTTTTTCACTTTATTTATTTAAGTTGTAATTCTTTACCTTATGGTGTGCACCTGAAGTGTGGCGTGCCAGACAACAGTTTAAATGCATTACTGATATTTAATCTGAAAATGACTACATGAAGGAACTGTATTCCTCCAGTATTCCAATGTGGGCAACCAAAGGCAGGTTACTGTGTTCTTTCACAATAACTTCTGCTGGGAAATAGCCCCTTGATGCTGTATTATGAGGCACTTCTAACCCAGCTAAATTTCTGCATTGTTAACAGGGAGTTTAAACCAATTCATCAGATCTGCAACTCAGTATTGGCAGATTCTCTGCAAGATTTGTTAATTTGTAAATGTTTCTAGAGTAAAGTTTTTTTGATACTTTGATTAGATTCGATTCCCTACAGTGTGGAAACAGGCCCTTCGGCCCAACAAGTCCACACCGCCCCTTGAAGCATCCCACACACCCCTCAATGCTACCAGAACACTTGCCAGAAGATTTTAAATCACATCCTTATTTGTAGTTGAGCCAAATGTTACTTTATATTTTAGATCTTTCTGCAGAAATATAAATTGGGCAGGGAAGACCAAATTAACAAATTGAACTTCAAACAGAATTTCTTACAGATATGAATGCAATGCTCTCATGATCTTGGTTAACAGTAGAATTTTTTGGGGATATCCGGCATTGCTTTATAAAATAATTCTTGGGCTTGTGGTTGTAAATGACACAATCTTGGATATGTATTAAAAATTAGTTGATCATTTAACTTGGGTTGAATAACTGCAGTGTGTGAAGTACGGCTTCTGTAATGTGATACTTTTTTCAAGAATGCAAATCATATGTTTTCTGCATGTTTTGGATAATCTGCATTGCATATAACACTTTATTTTAGGTTGCCTATTTCCTTCTCCAGTCCTCCTTGTCTTACTCATTTATGTCATTAGTTTGGAACAACATCAGCAAGCCAGGTATGTCAGGAGGTACCTCCTTCTTATTTCCGTACGGTAATTCAGCCTGGCGTTTCACTCCTAATTCTTTATTCTGCATTTCCTTTCTCAATCTTTCCTGTTCTGCTTTACTCAAATCATAATCCTCACATGGCTGCTTCAACACCTCCCATGATTTAGGGTTTCCCTCATGATCACATACTCTAAGCCGTCTTCAACCTGCATTGTTCTCCCAACTCGCCAGTTTAGATTTGTTCATTATTTCCTCAGCAGTCCTTCTCCACATGGATATTAAAGTTTTTCATTTTGTCCCCAATTTGCGATTTCAAATTTCTTCTTTCACTTTTATGCATTTATCTACATCCCAAGCTCCCCCTATTGGCCAAATTTCATTCCCTAATTTGTTACTAAGGCACGCTGACAGACGTCTGCATCGCTCCTCATCCTCATAATTATCTCAGCACATTCGCTGTAGAGGAGTTCCAGTGCCAGATTGATCCAAGGTTTGTCCCATTTTTAGAGCTTTTACTTTTTTTGTTTATTTCTATATACTACACCAGTGTCCTTGGTCCCAACACCCACTTCAGGGTCCTGACCTTCGCGTGGGGGATTTCCCTGCTTAACAACCGGTCTAAGGCAGGGCTTTTGAGACAGACAGACACAGTACTTATCCTATACCTATAGCTAAATGCTTATTCTACTTTACCAGTCTTATACTAATCCCTCCAGACTTAATTATATTTTTTACCTGCTAACATCCAGAATTTTTACTTTTCCCAACGCCGAGGGACTCAAACCTCCCGGTCTTTTAAACACAACTTCTTGCTCAGGAGTGCGAGGCGTAGATAGGAACAACAATCATCCAAATCCAAATTTCGGTTCTCTCCCGCACCTAAACCAAAGCCAACCATTGAATTACACAACTCCTTTTGTTTGTCAGTCACCGGGGACTTTTCTTTTTGTTTCTGTTGACATTTGACTCGAGTACATTTGTTTTTGAGGACCTCAATTAATTTTACGGTACCATTATCAGTCAGTTCAATTCCCAATTTGGCGGCAGTACATATCGTGATAATTCCTTGTTTCGTCTTCCACAGACCAGTTTGAAAATCACTTTAGACAATGTCAATTTGACCAAATTTGAGGCCGGACTCATTTAAACTCTTCAATAATGAGAGGCATAGATAGAGTTGATAGCCAGAGACTATTTTCCAGGGCAGAAATGGCTAGCACGAGGGGTCATAGTTTTAAGCTGGTTGGTGGAAAGTATAGAGGGGATGTCAGAGGCGGGTTCTTTACACAGAGAGTTGTGAGAGCATGGAATGCGTTGCCAGCAGCAGTTGTGGAAGCAAGGTCATTGGGGTCATTTAAGAGACTGCTGGACATGCATATGGTCACAGAAATTTGAGGGTGCATACATGAGGATCAATGGTCGGCACAACATTGTGGGCTGAAGGGCCTGTTCTGTGCTGTACTGTTCTATGTTCTATGTTCTATGTTCTAATACTCAGGTCCCCAACCTGTCTATTTCGTCTCTCAATTCACAATGTTAGAGTCCCCGACTCTATTTCGGATCCCCGATCCATAGGTCCCCGATCTTTAAATGGAGTCCCTGACTCCCTTTTAATCTCTTCAAGACCGATGCTTTTTCAGGCTCGACTTAGACAATAGGCAGCAAATGAGAGGAAAACCAGATGGAGAAATTACTCACGTCTGGCGGACCGATTCCTCGACACTCAATAGTGGAAGACTCAAGGCTCTTACACCACTGTCCATGATCTGTCCGTACCGAATCCAAGTCACGGCACCAAATGAAAATCTCGACCCCCGGCAGGGTCTCTCAATTCCGCGGTCGGTCAATGAGCACCCGCAATCAGTCTGGCTGTTTAAGACTTTACTCTTTATTTCTTCATACGGCCGGGTACAGGTCATCCGGAAACACAGAAGTTGAGCACTTCCGCATTCGTCTGAGGAGCTGCACACACAACATAATACAAAGACATTTGTTTACTTTTCTTAAAGCAGGGTACATGGCGTGATCGCACAGTGTATTCAAACAGATTTTAAATTAAAACACACATTTTTACTTCGACGTACACTCAAAGTCTTCATCCTGTTTAACCACGAAATCTACAGAAGAAAACATTTGTTACAGTTGTTGCCTTACTTTTTGCAATAGTTTCACTTTCTTCCCTAAACGTCTCTTGCGAGACTCTAAGCCCGACAATTTGTTTAGATTGAGATCTCCACTTGATTTGGTTAAGTCTAATTTGACTTTGGATGTGAATATAAGCAGCATGACACCAAAATTGATGGTGTAATGGACAGTGAAGAAGCTACCTCAGAGTACAAAGTGACCTCGATCGGGGGGCAAATGGGCCAAGGAGTGGCAGATGGAGCTTAATTTAGATAAATGTGAGATGCTGCATTTGGTAAGGCAAATCAGGGCAGGGCTTACACATTTAATGATAAGGACCTGGGTGCGCTGGCGAACAAAGAGACATTGAGGCACAGGTTCATAATTCCTTGGAAGATGGCATCGCAGGTAGACAGGGTGGTGAAGAAGGCATTTGATACACTTGCCTTTATTGGTCGGTGCACTGAGTACAGGAGTTGGGAGGTTGCAACTGTACAGGACATTGGCTAGGCCACTTTTGGCATACTGCATTCAATTCTGGTCTGCCTGCTATTGGAAAGATGCTGTAAAACTTGAAAGGATTCAGAACAGATTTACAAGGATGTTGGAGAACTTGAGCTCTATGAAGAGGCTCAATAGGCTGAGGCTATTTTGTCTGGAGCGCCGGAGACTGGACCTTATACAGGTTTCAAATGATGGTAGGCACGGATAGGATGAATAGCCAAGGTCTTTTCCCCAGGGTAAGGGACTGCAAAACTAGAGGGAATAGGGTTAAGGTGAAATGGAAAGATTTTAAAAGGACCAGAAGGTCAGCTTTTTCATGCAGAGTGGTGTGTGCATGGAATGAGCTGCCAGAGAAAGTGGTGGAGGTTGGACCAATTACAACATTTAAAAGGCATCACAATGAGTACATGAATAGGAAGGGCTTAGTGGGATATGGGCCAAATGCTGGCAAATGGGGCTACATTAATTTAGGATATCTGGTCAGCACGGACAAGTTGGACCAAAGGGTCTGTTTCTGTGCTGTAAAACTCTATGATTCTATAACTACTTCCTGAATGACAATAGATTAAGAAATGGGGAGGTGCAACTAGACCAAGGTATCCTTTTATACCACTCACTGAAAGCAAGCACTGCAGGTACAGCAAGAAGCAAAGAAGTCATAAGACCATAGACCATTAGACATAGGAGTGGAAGTAAGGCCATTCGGCCCATCGTGTCCACTCCGCCATTTAATCATGGCTGATGGGCATTTCAACTCCACTTCCCTGCACTCTCCCCAGTGGTATACTGGCCTCCAAAGCAAAGGGATTGAATACAAGAGTAGGGATGTCTTGTGACAATTGTACAAGGCATTGGTTCGGCCACATTTGGAGTATTGTATGCAGTTCTGGTCTCCTTATCTGAGGTTTGATGTCCTGGCTACAGAAGGAACAGAGCAAAAGTTTACCAGACTGATTCCTGGAATGGCTGAACTGATGAATGAAGAGAGACTATATTGACGCAGACTATATCCACAGAAGTTTAGAAGGATGAGAGGGGATGTTGTAGCAACCTATAAAACTCTAACAGGATTAGACAGGGTAAACACAGGAGAGATGCTCCCAATGACTGGGAAGTCCAGAGCCAGGAGGTCACAGTCTAAGGATACCGGGTAAACAGTTTAGGACTGAGATGAGGAGAAATGTCTTCACCCAGAGAGGGGAGCCCATGGAATTCCCTGCCACAGAAAGCAGTTGAGGCCAAAACATTGAACATTTTCTCAGATATAGTTCTTAGGGCTAAATGATGGGTAGAAAGTGGGAACAGGGGACTGAGTTGAATGATCAGCCATGATCCTATTGAACAATACAGCAGGTTTGAAGGGCTAAATAGCATACTCCTGCTCCTATTTTCTAAATTTCTACATTGCTACAATTCCTGATTTTCTCCAGCATTTTGTGTTTATTATTTCGGATTTTCAGAATCCGCAGTATTTTGCTTTTAGTTGGGATATTTGAGTGTTACCGGCAGAGCTGCTGTTTCTCCTGCAGTTCATCTTAGCGATGCAACAGGAGCGATAGGCAAATGGTCATCAGTGACTCTCAGCTGTAAAGTAAGATACATGTGTTAGGTACAGAATACAATACTCACAGATGAGTTATGAGCTGATTGAGGAATTTGAAGGTTTTTTGTACATATAAGATCATTGATATATTGGAAGATATTCCAACTTGATGTCTAATTCTAAGGTTTAGATTGTTTATGGGTAGAATAATGCACATTCAGTAATCTGCGACATGCTGAGGACGATGACAGCATTTGAAAGGATTTTCTGAGTAATATTTTGCAATGGGAATGTGTACAAGCTGAATCAAATAGTAGGTTCAGAATGGTTATGTATAAACTCCAGGTTTGTCTGGAATAGAATGAAACTATGCTAAATAAATGTGCTGGTGCAGTGACCTGTGGAGATGGGCTTGTCCTGAAATTTGACTGACAATGTTGAACCCTTTTAGAATGCACATTTTAAAATTTATTCTTGGAATTGCTAGAAATGCCAGCATTTGTGGTGTGAAGTAAGCTGTATGATCCATATATATTTTAGTATTGTTTATTTTTAAGTTTGAATTTTTAAAATTCAAACTAGTGGTACATGGGTTTTCTGTGCTTCTCAAGGAGTTAATGTTCAAATTGTAAATATTTCTGTAGCCATGGTTATTTCTTTCAAAATATAGTGTTGGAATGAGACTTTGTAGAATTCTGAGTTTTTGTTCAAAGAAGAGAATCCCTACAGTGTGGAAACAGGCCTTTTGGACCAACAAGTCCACACCGAGCCTCAGAGCACCCACCCAGACCATACGCCTATAAGCCACGTAACCGACACATCCCTGAACACTATGGGGCAATTTAGCATGGCCAATCCACTTAGCCGGCATATATTTGGACTGTGGGAGATAACCAGAGCACCCGGAGGAAATCCACGCAGACACAGGGAGAATGTGCAAACTCAGCACAGATTCCACAGGGTGGAATCAAACCAAATCTAACCCAGGTCCCTGGCACTGTGAGGCAGCAGTGCTAACCACTGAGCCACCGTGCCACCCCATGCTGTTACATCAGGAGAATTTTATGAGTGGACAAAGTAAACAGGTGTGTGTTAAGTTTTCAGTTTAGAATGTCAGTGATTGATTTTTTTTCTTTTGAAGAGCTTTGGAAATGAATTGAAGTTTCAGTTTGGCAGTTCTGTAAGAGCCTTGGTTGCAACTGGATGTAAAGCAGCTGCAGCTGTACAAGTGAAAAGATTGTTATGAATTGTTAAAAAAAAAGTGATCACAGTGTAAGAAGTTTAATAACTTTGGACTGAAACCCAAAGGAGCGATTTGAAGTTTAGAAAGTCTAAATTCAATTGGAGGAAGGCACCAGGGGGAGGCTATCAGTTTCCCAAGTCTGAGGTTTGAAGCCATAGTTAAATTAACCCAATAGGGATGTAAGAGAACTGTTCTGAGAAAGGGTCGCCAGTCCTGAAATGTTAACTCTGTTTTCTCCTTCACAGATGCTGCCAGACCTGCTGAGTTTTTCCACCAATTTTGATTTTGTTCCTTTAAATATGTAAGATGAGTACTGTAGGGAAAAAGGCTAGTTTATTCCACTTTATCTTCATTCTGTTCAGGAATAAACTTGTTTCATCGTTAGAACCAAATCTGAAGCATTGCTTGCTTATGTTTTAGTGAGAGACCACTTCACTAAAACCAAACAATAAAATATGATATATACAGTCAAATTTCAGTCTGTGATTTGATTTGTCAATGGTAAATTGTCAGCTGAAGAGCAGGGCTCCCTGCCATATCTATTCCTCGACCATGATCAACAAAAGAAGAGGCTATCTGGTCATTCCCTCCCTGATGTTTGAGGAACCTGTTGGGTGTAAATTGACTGCTGCATTATCTACATGATTATGTTACACTTCATCAGTTCATTGCTGGTAAAATGCTTTGGGAAGGCCTTTGTATGGATGTATGTTATTTCCATAGATAACAAAGTGTGGAGCTGGATGAACACAGCAGGCCAAGCAGCATCTCAGGAGCACAAAAGCTGACATTTCGGGCCTAGACCCTTCATCAGAGAGGGGGATGGGGAGAGGGTTCTGGAATAAATAGGGAGAGAGGGGGAGGCGGACCGAAGATGGGTAGAGGAGAAGATAGGTGGAGAGGAGTGTTTAGGTGGGAAGGTGGGAGGGGATAGGTCAGTCCGGGGTGGATGGACAGGTCAAGGAGGCGGATGAGCTTAGTGGGTGGGAAATGGAGGTGCGGCTTGAGATGGGAGGAGGGGATAGGTAAGAGGAAGAACAGGTTAGGGAGGCGGGGATGAGCTGGGCTGGTTTTCCGATGCAGTGGGGGGAGAGGGAGATTTTGAAGCTTGTGAAGTCAAGGGGATGTGTTGCGGGAAATGTGGGAGACACGGTCAAGGGCGTTCTCGACCACTGGGGGGGTGGGGGGGGAAATTGCGGTCCTTGAAGAACATGGCCATCTGGGATGTGCGGGAGCAGAATGCCTCGTCCTGGGAGCAGATGCGGCGGAGGCGAAGGAATTGGGAATAGGGGATGGAAATTTTGCAGGAGGGTGGGTGGGAGGAGGTGTATTCTAGGTAGCAGTGGGAGTCGGTGGGCTTGAAATGGACATCAGTTTCTAGCTGATTGCCTGAGATGGAGACAGAGATGTCCAGGAAGGTGAGGGATGTGTTGGAGGTGGCCCAGGTGAACTTGAGGTTGGGGTGGAAGGTGTTGGTGAAGTGGATGAACTGTTCGAGGTCCTCTTGGTGCCGATACAGTCATCAATGTAACAGAGGAAGAGGTGGGTTTGGGGCCAGTGTAGGTGCAGAAGAGGGACTGTTCCATGTAACCTACAAAGAGGCAGGCATAGCTTGGGACCATGCGGGTACCCATGGCCACCCCCTTAGTCTGTAGCAAGTGGGAGGAATCGAAGGAGAAGTTGTTGAGGGTGAGGACGAGTTTGGCTAGGCGGATGAGGGTGTCGGTGGAGGGGGACTGATCGGGCCTGCAGGACAGGAAGAAGCGGAGGGCCTTCAGGCCATCTGCATGAGGAATGCAGGTGTATAGGGACTGGACGTCCATAGTGAAAATGAGGTGTTGGGTGCAGGTGTATAGAGACTGGATGTCACATCCCTCACACCCTGCCCCCACAATAACCGCCCCAGGAGAATCCCCTTCGTCCTCCCATACCACCCCACCAACCTCCGGATACAACGCATCATCATCCGACACTTCCGCCATCCACAATCCGACCCCACCACCCAAGACATTTTTCCAACCCCACCCTTGTCTGCCTTCCACAGAGACCACTCTCTCCGTGACTCCCTTGTTCGCTCCACACACCCCTCCAACCCCACCACACCCGGCACCTTCCCCTGCAACCGCAGGAAATGCTACACTTGCCCCCACACCTCCTCCCTCACCCCTATCCCAGGCCCCAAGATTACTTTCCATATTAAGCAGATGTTCACCTGCACAGCTGCCAATGTGGTATACTGTATCCACTGTACCCAGTGTGGCTTTCTGTACATTGGGGAAACCAAGTGGAGGCTTGGGGACCACTTTGCAGAACACCTCCGCTCGGTTCGCAATAAACAACTGCACCTCCCAGTCGCGAACCATTTTAACTCCCCCTCCCGTTCCTTAGATGACATGTCCATCCTGGGCCTCCTGCAGTGCCACAATTATGCCAATCGAAGGTTGCAGGAACAGCAACTAATATTCTGCTTGGGAAGCCTGCAGCCCAATGGTATCAATGTGGACTTTACAAGCATCAAAATCTCCCCCTCCCCCCACTGCATCCCAAAACCTGCCCAGCTCATCCCCGCCTCCCTAACCTGTTCTTCTTCTCACCTATCCCCTCCTCCCACCTCAAGCCACACCTCCATTTCCCACCTACTAACCTCATCCTGCCTCCTTGACCTGTCCATCCTCCCCAGACTGACCTATCCCCTCCCCACCTCCCCACCTAATCACTCCTCTCCACCTATCTTCTCCTCTACCCATCTTCGGTCCGCCATCCCCTCTCTCCCTATTTATTTCAGAACCCTCTCCCCATCCCCCTTTTCTGATGAAGGGTCTAGGCCCGAAATGTCAGCTTTTGTGCTCCTGAGATGCTGCTTGGCCTGCTGTGTTCATCCAGCTCCACACTTTGTTATCTTGGATTCTCCAGCATTCTGCAGTTCCCGTTATCTCTCATACTCACAGATCTTTCCTGCCAGATAAAAACTGACAACCACTGATACAGAGAAACATCAAAACCATTTTTTTTTCCCAAGGGGCCAGCATTTCAAACACTGAGCCTTTCACAACACACCAGTGTAAGTTATAGCTCGCTCTTTGCTTAGCACTGTTGCCACCAAGTTACAAAATTCTAGGTTCAGTTTGCAGTCCAGATGCAACATTCGAGACTGAACCCTTCACTTCAACGAGGAAAGTTAAAATAGGTGGGAGGCAAGTGATGAGGATGACACAAAAAGTCTGCAGAGTGATGCAGACAGGTTAAGTGAGTGGGCAAAATCTTGGCAGATGAAAAACAATGTGCAAAATTGTGGGGTTGGCAGGAAGAATAAAGAAGATGAAATATTATTTAAATGTAGTAAGACTGCAGAGGAATTTGGGAATCCTTATCCATGAAGCACAAAAAATACCTGGCGTCAATTTGGAAGGCAAATGGAATGTTTGTCCTTATTTCAAAGGGAATAGAGATTAAAAGTTACAAGGATTTACTAAAACTACACAAGGCACTAGCCAGGCCACAGCTGGAAGAGTGTGAACAGTTTTGGAGCCTGTACCTAGGGGTAGATATACTGGGATTGGACGTAGTCCAGAGTAAGATCATGAGGCTATTCCCCATAATGACAGACTGCGTTATGAAGAGAGGTTGAGTCGATTGAGCTTCTACTAGTTGGAATATAGAAGAGTGAGAGGTGGCCTTGTGAAACACACAAGATTCTCAGAGGACTTGACAGGTAGATGCAGAGAGGTTACTTTCCCTGTGGGAGTCTAGGACCAAAGGATATCATCTTAGAATAATGTGTGGCACATTTTAGGCCGAGATGAACAGGAATTTCTTCTC
Source organism: Stegostoma tigrinum (assembly GCF_030684315.1). Classification (NCBI taxonomy): domain Eukaryota; kingdom Metazoa; phylum Chordata; class Chondrichthyes; order Orectolobiformes; family Stegostomatidae; genus Stegostoma; species Stegostoma tigrinum. The sequence goes on from NC_081398.1 coordinate 7,458,092, forward strand.
TCAGAGGATTGTGAATGTGTGGAATTCTTAACAGCAGATGTCTGTTGAGGCTGGGTCATTAAATAGACCCAAGGCTGAGGTCGGCAGACTTTTTAATCAATAAGAGAGTCAGGGGTTATGGGGAAAGTGGAGTTGAAGATTATTAGATCAGCCATGATCATTGAATGGTAGAGCAGACTGGATGGGCAAAATGACCTACTTCTATTCCTGTGTCCAATGGGTCTTACACACGGCACTGAGGGAGCGCAGCACTTGGAACCATTTTGGCAGTTCCTTCGTTATTAGCTGGGTCAAAGTACTGGAATTCCCCTGCTAGCAGCACTGTGGTGTAACAACACCACATGGGGTGCAGGGGCTTGTCACTGCCTCCTCAAGGCTAATTGCCAACAAATATTAGCCTTGCAGGACATGCCTTATTTCAATGGAAACATTAAACTGAGGCTTCCATCTGCCTGCTTGGGAAGTATCAAAAGTATCAATGGGATAAGGATCTGGAAGGGTGAATGCGAAAGATTGCATAAAGCCCCACCCAATATGGTGATGTTTATGAATGTAGAGAGGAATAGCTTAGGGTGTTCCAAGGAGTAAGGCCTACTATTTGGGTCTTCCTCCCTACACAGGTAGATGGAAAGATACCTACATCTGGGAATTCCCGCAGGGTAAAACTGCCTGTCACAAATTCTATATGGCACAACACTTCAGAGGAAGTTCATTGTCTGTAAGAAGAGCTGAAAGTGCTGCAGAAATTCAGGCCTGATTGTATCCGCGGAGGGAGAATCGGAGTTAACATTTCGAGTCAGATGAGTTATCTTCAGAGATAATGGGAACTGCAGATGCTGGAGAATCCAAGATAATAAAGTGTGAAGCTGGATGAACACAGCAGGCCAAGAAGCATCTCTGGAGCACCTGAGCTGCTCCTGTGCTCCTGAGATGCTGCTTGGCCTGCTGTGTTCATCCAGCTTCACACTTTATTATCTTAGTTATCTTCAGAACTACGCACCTTGAAGAGTCAGGCTGGACATTGAAACATCAATTCTGTTCTTGTCTCTCTCCACAGAAGACAACAGATCGACTGGGTTTCTCCAAGGCTTTCAGTTTTCGTTTCAGAACTCCAGCATTCGCAGCCTTTTCGCTTTAATTCATTTATCGTAAAGCCCTTCGTCACGTTGTCACAGTCATGAAAAATGCGTTATAAATGCAAATCCTTCCTTTCTAAATGATTTACTTAATCTATGCGCGGACGCTCCAGAAGGTAACATCGACCACAATCTGGTGAACTGCTTTGTTCCACATTCTGAAGTGACCCACTCGCAACCCTTGGAAATATACTCACAGATCCTTGTGTCAGATCAAAATGCAGCCACCTATTCAAACTGATAATAAAATGTGAGGCTGGATGAACACAGCAGGCCAAGCAGCATCTCAGGAGCACAAAAGCTGACGTTTCGGGCCTAGACCCTAGACCCCGAAGGGTCTAGGCCCGAAACGTCAGCTTTTGTGCTCCTGAGATGCTGCTTGGCCTGCTGTGTTCATCCAGCCTCACATTTTATTATCTTGGAATTCTCCAGCATCTGCAGTTCCCATTATCTCTGACCTATTCAAACTGGTTTTGAGTCTCCTGCCCTTCTCTCCGATCAGGGCGCAATACACACAAACTGAAAGTCCCAGCGGAAACCATTTCTCCAGTTTCGATAGTGATTGTGTAGGTGATCATTTCCGCAAAACGAGAAACCTAGTTCTCTGACATGGCAGATTGGGTTGAGCAGAAAGGAAGATGCAATCGAAAGGGGAAGCACTTATTGCTGAGAAGTCAGCTGGTCCTTAACAGCTGGTCACCTCAGGAGATCTGACACAACCAGTAAGACCTAATATTTGGGTTCTCCTCCAGATACATCTGGGTACTCCCACAAGGTTTGGTGTGCAAAAGTATTGTGCAAAAAAAAGTGCATCACAAATTCTGTATGGCACAACTTTTCAGAGGAATTTCATTGTTTGTAATAAGAGCTGAAAGTGCTGCAGAAACTCAGGTCTCCTACAAAGAGCTCAAACAGTTCATCCACTTCACCAACACCTTTCACCCCAACCTCAAATTCACTTGGACTATCTCTGACACCTTCGTCTCCTTCCTGGACCTCTCCATCTCTGGTAACCAACTTAGCACTGACATCCATTCCAAATCCACTGACCCTCACAGCTACCTTGACTACGCCTCCTCTCACCGATCCTCTTGCAAAGAAGTAATTCCATACTTTCAATTCCACTGTCTACACCGCATCTGCTCCCAGAATGAAGCAGTCCACTCCTGAACATCCCAGATATCTTCTTATTTCAAGGACCACTATTTCCCCTTTCCCGTGATTCATAATGCCTCCAACCTATATCCACCTATCACCATCCCACCTACCTTCACCCCAGAACCCCTCCTATTTATTTCTGAGCTCCCTTTCCCCACTCCCCCAGCCCTGATGTCAACTTTCCTGGTCCTCCAATGATGTCTGACGTGCTCTGCTTTTCCAGCTCCACAATTTATCGACTCTGACTTCCAGCATCTGCAGTCCTTACTATCCCCTGGTACTTAAAGGAAATTCCGTTTACAGCTGGGCTCTAGAATTAAAATAAGCCAGGATAATTTACGCTACATTCAACTTTTTATACTTGGAGGCCAAAGTGATCATTGTTACCAGGGGCATAAGCTTATAAAACAAAAGTAATGGTAAGAAAATAATTAATAGAAGTTAACATAAACACACAGGTTGCCTTACCAGGCTCATCATTCTTTGAGCTAAGGTTCAGTCTCTTGAATTTCAAGAAATTTCATGTCAGATTATCTTTATTTCTTTCCTCACTCCACAATTGGCAGGATGACTGGTTTGTGATGCAGAGTGATGCCAACAGCACTCGTTCAACTCTGGCACTGGCCGAGATTACCATGAACGACCTTCCGCCTCAACTTTCCCCTTTGCTTGAGGCATGATCACCCTCAGGTTAAACCCATCATCAGTCACGTCTCTCCCTCTCTCACTCTGTCTCTAATGAGACAGCAGCCTATGGTCTGCTAGGACTATGGCAACTTTACCTTGATTTTGCTTCACAGAAGCTGCCAGACTTGTCGAGTTTCTTCAGCTTGTTCTTATCTTTATTTTACACCTCCAACATCTGCAGAATTTTGCTTTCATTTGGCAATTGGCTATTCTCACAGAAATGGAGATCAGATCGTTCAGTTGTTTGAACAATGATGTTGGGCACTAAATATTGACTCAGAACAATCCACTCTCATTATTGCTATTAATTGTATGATTCAAAAATTAAAGTAGTCATCTTATTCAGGATAGTTCCAGGGAGATTGTCTACATTCACCTGGGAGGAATAAGGTTCAACACTGCTCTGAGTGGGACTCAGGTTTGATTCCAACCTCGGGCAACTGTCTGTTTTGGATTTGGCACATTCACCCCGTGTTTGTGTGGGTTTCCTCCAGGTGCTCTGATTTCCTCCCACAGCCCAAAGATGTTCGCCTTAGGTGGACTGGCCATGCTAAATTATCCGTTGTGTCTAGAGATGAGTAAACAAGGTGGATTAGCTACAGAAATGTGGGGTTATGGGGATAGGGTAGGGGGCTGGGTCTGGGTGGGATGCTCTTCAAAGGGTTGGTGCAGGCCTGATGGGCTGAATGGCCTCTTCCACATTGTAGAGATTTTAAGGTTCTATGAGTCAGGCCAGCTCTGACAACTAGGCCAGGAGCAGGACTGCTATCTGAGCCACACCTGACCCTTAGTATTCCAGGCCCCTTAGTTCCAAAGAAAAGTCATACCAGACTTGAAACATTAAACTCTGTTTCTCTCTCTAATCGATGCTGCCAGACCCTGTTGAGTGATTATTCTTTTCTCTCACAATCCAGAGATGCTTTTACCACCTCTGAAAGTCTTTCTTAAATCACTTTTCTTTCTTACCTCTGTGCTTCTATGGACTCCGAAACTGCACTCCAGTACTCTCCAGCTCTTCACTGATAGCGAGTCTCAATGAGCCGGTCTTCTCCTTGCATTTTCACTGAACTCCAACCAGTTGGAGTTGCTTCATGCAAATACCTTTGCAAGTATTTTGGCCCCACACTCTCAGCTGTACAGAGCAATCAATGCTCTTCCGAGCACTTCACAGTGACAAAGCAGTAATATTATAGGACCAGTAATCCAGAACCTCCAGCCAATACAGTTTGAATAGATTTGAATCCCACCGCGGCAGATGGTGGAATTAGAATTTAATACAAGCTGACCTGATGGTAGCTGTGTAACTGCTGTTAATTTCCATTTTTGAAAAAAACCATGAGGTTTAAAGAAGGAAATCTGCTATCCTTGCCTGGTCTGGCTCACAAGTAACTCCAGACCCATGCAATGTAGTGGACTTTCAACTGCCCTCTGGGCAGTTAGGGATGGACAATAAATGCTGGTCTAGCAACAGCACTGGCATCCCATGAATGATTTATATTTAAAAATGAGACAGCAGCCTTCCCGCTTTCTCAGCTGCCCAGGATTTTGCTGAGCCCTGACACTAACACTTAACTGAGCCCTAAGGAAGGTTAATACCCAAAACATTGACAGCTCCTTTTCTCTAGATGTTCTTCCAGCCTCCTGTTTGTCTAACTAATACTTAGCTGCCTACTCCTATAGGTCTTCTTGAGTTCTAACACCAGAAAACCATCCAGTTGCTTTTGACCCCTCACCAATTGCGCTACTCAGAATCTCTTCAGTTCAGAAACAAAGTCAGAAATTGCTGGACATTCAGGCAGTATCTGTGGAGAAGAAGCAGAACTAATGTTTCGGATGCAGAGATCCTTCCTCAGAACATGTCTTTAGTTCAGCTGCCTTACTCAGTATGTACAGTTTAACTGCATGACTTTTAACACGGAGTCTGCTTCTGTATCTCCAGCTCTCGGTTCAATGAAAATATCCTTTGAATTCTTTATCAGTGGCCCCTCTCCCCCACCTCGAAACTGCCCTGAGTGACTGTTTGAAAACCTTGCAACAAAGCCCTTCCCTAATGTTGGATGGAATTGCATGCCCCCAACATGTAAAAACAGTTCAATTCAGCACCCTTGGAACTGAGTGTACCCTGAAGATTACAGTCTTTCTCACAAAACTGAGAGATAGTGAAGAGAAAGAGAAAGGCAGAGTGAAGAGAGAGGGCAATGAAGCAAGAGATGGGGAGAGTGAGAACATTCAGACTCATTCTGCTCATTTGTTGGACTTCCAAGCCTGACTATGGAAGTCAGAGTGTAGTGTACCTAACTCTGAACAGAAATTAGGGGTCCAAGTCCTACCTCAGGGCTTGACAGCCAAAGAAAGTGTGTTCATGATGTGGACAAAGCACATAAATCCTTTCAAACACTCCAACAGGAGACTGTCAGAGCGGGAGAGATTCCTAGATGGAAGGAATTTGGATCCTCTGCCATCACTATTAACGGCCAATAGCTACTACTTGTACATAAAGGTGCATGCTGTAACTGCAGTGTTGAATCCATGAGTGAACTATAAAAGGCAGGCCAACCAATCCAAAACATAGAACTGTTGTTTGGACATCCTGTTTCACATCCTGCCTTTGAGAGATCAAGGGTACTGCCTTTCTCAAGGGTCTTGTGGGGCAGGTGTCTAGTGATGTGACAAACATTTTGTTTTTACTATTTTATTCACTCATGGGACATGACCATCATTTATTGTCCATCCCTAGTTGACCTTGTAAAGGTGTAGATGAGCTGCCTTCTTGGTCCCAATCAAGTTCGCAATCCTTTGTGAAGCAGCTGAATTATCCAAAGGGTAATTGTCACTCATCACAATGTTGGGAATGCCTTAACAGCTGAAATGTGCTTTCAGACTTTCTACAATTTTACTAGAAGTCATTGAAGCCAACTGGTCAAAGTCCCAACAATCAAAAGAAATGTGTACGTTTGACGAGATAATTAGTTTACTGGGAGAGAAAAGATGGCTGCTCACACTTTCATCCATGGTCTGTCTAGGGTGTCAAGCTTAGATTGAAACTCAATGCTAGCACTGCTCTACCTGATGTAGTCCTTGATTATGTTTGGCCAGTAGAGCACATCACCTAGCTTTGTCAGACTTGATTCCAATTCCTCAGTGTCTTGCATGGATAAGCTTTAATATCTTTCCTTTCAGCTCCTTAAGGATAATGATTTTATTTCTTCTGTACGTTACACATCATAAGCTGCCATAGGGAGGTAATGACCAAGTGGTATTATTGCTAGGCTATTAATCCAGAAATTTAGCAGATGATGGAATTTCAATTTAGGAAGGATTCTGAAATTAAGTGTCTAATGAGAATCATGAAACCAGTGTCAATTGTCAGGGAAAACTCATCTACTTCACTCATGTTCTTCAGGCAAGGAAATCTACATCCTTACCTGGTTTTGCCTACATGTGACTCAAAACCCACGGCAATGTGGTCGATTCCTAACTGCCCTCTCAGCAATGAGGGATGGGCAATAAATGCTAACCTAGCTAAAGATACCCACATCCTGTGAGTGAATAAAAAAAATTAGTCTCCGTATGCCCAATATGCTCTTGTGACCACAATTTAATACTTTTTGGGCCATTCTTTCATTGTGACTTCCTGAACCACATGGACAGCTGCACTTTGTTGGATTGTTCACTTGACTTCAACAAGCCCCTTGACTTTTAGATGCGATCGTCTCTGTTGGGTTAACGGCTTACAGGGTCATGTTGAACTACTGCTTCAAGTTGGTTTGTGGTTAGATTCGACTTCCAGCTAGTTACGAATGAAGAAAATGACCATGTTCTCTCTCAGTCTGCATGGAGCATCATTCCATTTGTGTCAATAAACATGCAAACAAGGAAAAGGAGTAGGCCACTCAGCCCTTGAAGCCTGTTCTGCCATTTAATGACATCTCATCTGATCTCATTTTTAATAGATTTTCACCCTTCAGAAAGAATCAGGGTGAAACAAGTCTCATCCCAAAATTGGTTATAAAGACGTTGCCAGTTGTAACTGAGATAATCAAATGTGAGGCTGGATGAACACAGCAGGCCAAGCAGCATCTCAGGCGCACAAAAGCTGACGTTTCGGGCCTAGACCCTTCATCAGAGAGGGGGATGGGGAGAGGGAGCTGGAATAAATAGGGAGAGAGGGGGAGGCGGACCGAAGATGGAGAGTAAAGAAGATAGGTGGAGAGGAGAGTATAGGTGGGGAGGTAGGGAGGGGATAGGTCAGTCCAGGGAAGATGGACAGGTCAAGGAGGTGGGATGAGGTTAGTAGGTAGCTGGGGGTGCGGCTTGGGGTGGGAGGAAGGGATGGGTGAGAGGAAGAACCGGTTAGGGAGGCAGAGACAGGTTGGACTGGTTTTGGGATGCAGTGGGTGGGGGGGAAGAGCTGGGCTGGTTGTGTGGTGCAGTGGGGGGAGGGGACGAACTAGGCTGGTTGAGGGATGCAGTAGGGGAAGGGGAAGGCCAGTTGTAACTGCTCTGGTTTGTTAATTTAAAAAGTTGCAATCTTGTAGTTTTGCAAATGGAGAGACTGCTGGTGCTATTTCATATCAGTTTTGTAAGGACTGTTTCTCTTGATTTCACATTGGGTGAAATGTGAAAGGGGTCTGAAAGATGTGGACCGGGGTGCGATGGGTGACACAATTGAACAATGCATTCAGCAAGGATCATCTCAGCATGGGGAGCAATTCCATCTGTCTTTTATGCTTTTCATGAGCAGCATGGTAAATTTCTCACTCAGCAGTGGTGAGCTGCCAATAAATAGTATTATTGTTTGTCAAATGTTTTGTTAATGTCACAGCTTCCAAAACTATCAAATAGGACTACTTGCATGCCAAACAGAATAAGCCGCAAGTGATAGAGCATTGAATCTATAAATTCCACCTCCTCCATGATGAAGGAGCCCAGCACATCAGTGAAAAAGACACGGCTGCTTAACAAAATACTCCCCACCCAAGTTCTTAACACTGACAGCCCCAGCCTATGTTTGGAAAGTTAAAATCCCTTACCATTGCAACCCTTTTTTTAAACAGATATCTGGGGTCACCTTATATATTTGTGTCTCAATTTCCCTTTGACTACTGGAGGTTACAGTTGTAACAAGGTGATCATCCCTTTCTTACTCTTAAGTTCCACCTATGTAAATTGATTGGACGATCTCCGAGGAATCTCCTCCCTTGGCACAGTCATAATGCTCTCCCTAACCAACACCACTCCCTCCCCCTCTCTTGCCTCCCTTTCTATCTTACCAAAACATCTATACGCCAGGACATTAAGCTGCCAGTCCTGCCCACCAATGAGTCATGTTTCTGCAATTCTTAAATGATCAGTCTTACCTCGTTCTTTGCTGAAAGAAGTAATGAGTTTTTAAGTTCTGAGGCCATTCAGCCCTTTAGTATTCAGTGAGGTAGCTTCAACCACTTCACTGGGCACGGAATTCCACAGATTCACATCCCTTTGGGTGAAGAAGTTCCTCCTGACCTCAGCCTTACATCTGCTTCCCTTTATTTTGCGGCAATGCCCCCTGTTCCTCGCTGGATGTGTTTAAGGCAAGGCTAGATAAATTTTTGAACAATAAAGGAATTAAGAGTTATGGTGTGCAGACGGATAAGTGGAGCTGAGTCTCAAAAAGATCAGCCATGGACCGACCTATACCCTCCATAACTCCCCACCTACACTCACCTTTACTGGCTCCACCCCTGCCTCTTTGACCTGTTTGTCTCCTCTCCACCTATCTTCTCCTTTATCCATCTTCTATCCACCTCCCCCTCTCTCCCTATTTATTTCAGAATCCCCTTTCCCCTTCCCCATTTCTGAAGAAGGGTCTCAACCTGAAACGTCAGCTTTTGTGCTCCTGAGATGCTGCTTGGCCTGCTGTGTTCATCCAGCTCTACACCTTGTTATCTCAGATTCTCCAGCATCGGCAGTTCCTACTATCACTGCTTTTTGTCTACTTCCTTTTTTGAATAGTGGCGTCACATTGACTGTTTGGTAATCTGCGGGAACCACCCCAAAGTCCTGTGAATTTGACTAGTGCATTTGCTATTTCCCCTATCACCTCTTTTAATACCCTGGGTTGCATTTCATCAGGGCCAGGAGATTTGTCTACCTTTAGCCCCATTAGTTTGCCCAGCACTGCCTCCTTAGTGATAACATTAGTTTTTAGGTCCTCACCTGCTATAAACTTCTTGCCTTCAGTTTTCGGCATGTTATTTGTGTCTTCCACTGTGAAGACAGACATGAAATAATTGTTTAATTTCCTCATTCCCCGTTATTAAATTGGCCTTCTCATCCTCTAAAGGACCAATGTTTACCTTTGCCACACTTTTACGATTTACATATTTATAGAAACTTTTGCTGCCTGTTTTTATATTTTGAGCTAGTTTACTCTCATATTCTTACTTTTCTTGATAACTTTTTCTGTCTCTTTCTGTTGGCCTTTCAAGATTTCCCAGTCTATTAGTTTCCCACTACTCTTTGCTTTTTATTTTTTTCAATCTGATACTTTCCTTTATTTCCTTAGACATCAATGGCTGACTATTTCTTTTCATTCAGTTCTTCCTTATCACTGAGATATACTTCTGCTGGGCAATGTGAAAAATCATTTTCAAAGTCCTCCACTGTTCCTCAATTCAGCCACCATAAAATCTTTGCTCCCATTTTACCTTAACTAACGCCTTCCTCATTCCTTCATAGTCTCCTTCGTTTAAGCATAGGGCATTTTAGCCTTCTCATGCTCCATCTGTATTTTAAATTCAACCATACTGTGATTGCTCCTTCCGAGAGGATCCCTAACTGATAAATCATTAATTATTCTTGTCTCATTACATAGGACTAAGATAGCTTGCTCCCTCGTAGGTTCCATTACATATCGTTCAAGGAAACTCCAGCCTCAGGCGACTGTCTGTGTGGAGTTTGCACATTCTCCCCATGTCTCTGTGGGTTTCCTCTGGGTGCTCCGGTTTCCTCCCACATTCCAAAGATGTGCAGGCTAGGTGGATCAGCCATGCTAAATTGCCCATAGTGTTCAGGGGTGTGTGGGCTATAGGGGGATGGATCTGGGTGGGATGCTTCAAAGGGTGGCGTGGACTTATTGGGCCGAAGGGCGTGTTTCCACACTGTAGGGAATCTAATCTATTATCTCAGATGCATTCTGTGAACCCCTCCTCAAGGCTTCCATGACCGACCTGGTTTGACCAATTGTTATGTAGATTAAAATCCCCCATGATAATTGCTGCACCATTTTTACATGCATTCACTATTTCTACGTTTATTTCCCTCCCCACCACGATATCATTATTTAGTGGCCTATAGACCACACCTATCAGTGACTTTTTCTCCCTGCTATTCCTAATTTCCACCCAAACGGATTCAACGTTTTGTTCAGTAGAGCCTGTATCATCTCCCACTGCCGGCCCGATATCATCCTTAAAAATCAGAGCGAGACCACCTCCCTCACCTTTCTGTCTGCCCTTCAGAACAGTTTGATACCCCTGGATATATAACTCCCAGTCATGACCATCCTGTAGCCGTGTCTCTGTAATGGCCACTAAATCATACCCATTTGCCACGATTTGCACCGTCAACTCACCCACCTTGTTTCGAATACTCCGAGCATTCAGATAAAGTGCCCTAACTCCAGTTTTTGCACCTTCTTTTTGGGCCCTATCACCTCCATTACTAACAGCTCTTGAATTCTCCTCCCTTTAACTTTTTTCCTGATTTTCCATGAAGTTGAAGCTTCCTCGTCACCTGCTAACCTGCTGCTTTGCCTTACACTAATTGTTATTCTCCCTCTACGCTCACTTCTCCCTTCCCCACTCCTTACTAATTTAAAGCCCTATGAACCACCCTATTTACCCTTTTTGCCAGAACACTGGACCTGGCCCTGTTCAGGTGGAGTCCATCCCAGCGGTAGATCCCTCCTGTCCCAGAACTAATGCCAGTGCCCCATGAAAAGGAAACTCTCTCTTCCACACCACTCTTTTAACCACATGTTTACTTTACTGATCCTTGCCTCCCTCTGCCAATTTACATGTGGCTCAGGCAGCAATCCAGAGATTATGACCCTTGAAGACCTGTTTTTTAATTTTGTTCCTAGCTTTCCATAATCTTGAAACAGGCCTGTTTTCCCAGCCCTGCCTATATTGTTGATACCTACGTGGGCCACAACAATTGGATCCTCTCCCTCCCTCTCTAGTATCCTCTCAAGCCGGTCAGAGATGCCTCGCACCCTGGCACCAGGCAGGCAATACACCATGTGGGATTCTCTATCCTGCTCACAAAGGATACTGTCTATCCCCCCGATGATGGAATCCCCTACAACTACAGTCTGTCTTTTAGCTCCTCCCTCTTGAATGGCCGCTGGGCCGTGGTGCCATGGTCAGTTGACCCATCCTTCCTGCAGCCCTGCTCCTCATCCACGCAGGGAGCAAGTGCCTCATACCTGTGGGACAATGTCAAGGGCTGCGGCTCCTCTGTTCCTGTCTGCAGGGTCCCTCTGTCTGCCTCACTCGCAGTCACACACTGCTGTCCTTGGTGATAGTTGCCAAATTTATTGGGTGAAAGATAACCATCACCCAGTCGACCACTCGCGCCTGCTCCAGGAATCCTCCTCCCACGTGAGGTAAGACTTCTATAACTAAAGCTTATCTTCCTCGACTCCTGCCACTGAGCAACTGAAGGCCACAGTCACGCGACGTAAGACTTTTATAACTAGGGCTTACCTTCCCAGGCTGCCCAGGCCGAGTAAGTGAGTGATTCCAGTCTAGAATAAGTTTGTGAGGAGAGAGGTCTTAGACACTGCACTACGCAGCTGCATTTGAGAACCCACAAAGTACAGATATAAATAAAGGAGTGGGACATCAAGCATTAGAGTGCTTCATTGAGGGATAAGGAGAAGGCAGACTCAGGGACAATGAATGTATAGACACATCCTGCCTCAAAGGAATCTCAAAACGGAGAGAGTAGTATTAGCCTAAAGCACAAGATAAAGCATAACTCAATTCAATGTGAATGTGCCATGCAGATCCTTCACATAGTTATGGCAATGCCGAGAGTTTTAATTGGGCTTAAAATAGCTCCAGAAACTCAGGCCTGTTTGTGCATGGGTGCACGTCAATAACTGAGTTTTTAGCATTATCCCCAAACGCCAAGGCTAACTCACTTACTTTTCTCTAAAATCACAGCCCTGGGATATTCTACACCCCCCTGAGAGGGCATGCACAACCCGTGTTTAATATTTCATCTGAAAGATGGTACCAGTATGTCGGACATCCCAGCACTCCCTCAGTTCTAGGATCTGGGACCGCAAGCCTGGAATTTTATATTCAAACCTCCGGAGTGAGAAGTAACCTTATCACTGTCTGGTTCAGGTGCTAGTGCTGCCCACTGAGCCATGGATGACTTGCCATTTCTCCCATTTTTTTTTCTCAGCTTTATATTTGCGTTGAAATCATACCCCGTGATGAAGCAGATAATAAGTTACAAAAGCAGAAAAAGCTGGAAAAACTTAGCAGGGCTGGCAGCATCTGGTGAGAGAGAGCAGTGGTAGCTGCCAGGAGAAGTTGTGGAAGCAGATACAATAGCACAGTTTAAGAGATATTTAGACAGAAACATGAACAGGCAGGGAAGACACTGATACGATACACGTGCTGGCAGATTGGATTAGAATAGAATAGTATCATGGCCAATACAGACATAGTGGGCTGAAGGCCTGTTCCTTCATTGTACTGTTCTATGTCCTATTTTATTGTTTTATAAAGAGCAGAAAGAGAACACCACCACCTCCACGTTCCCCTCCCAGCCATCCACCATCCTGAATTGGAAATATATCGGCCGTTCCTTCGGTGTTGCTGGGTCAACATCCTGGAATTTTCTCCCCAAGGGCATCATGAGTCAGCATGTGAACTGGAGCAGTTCAAGGAGGCAACTCAGTACCATCTTCTCAAGGGCAGCTAGGGACAGGGAATTCATACTGGACTAGCCAGTGGCACACGAGTATCCCACAAGTAAATTAAAAATTAGTTCCTACTTATGGAACACAACACCATCAGAGGATGAGAGATAATGGGAACTGCAGATGCTGGAGAATTCCAAGATAACAAAATGTGAGGCTGGATGAACACAGCAGGCCAAGCAGCATCTCAGGAGCACAAAAGCTGACGTTTCGGGCCTAGACCCTTCATCAGAGAGCTTCTAATTGGCCCTATTCCTACCCTATTCATCCTCTTATTCATCACATCCCTATAGAAAGCTTTAGGGACAGGTAACTGGAAAAGAGATCCGGGAGGATAGAGTCCCCCGGTGACCGGGGTTGAGTCCCTGAGTCGGGCAATTGGGAAAAGGGAGGGGGTTAGTATAAGATTGGGAAGGTATAAAAAGTGTTCAGACCAAGGTATAGAATAGTTACAGTGTCTGTCTGTCTCAACCACCCTGCCTTAGACTGGTTGTTAAGAGGGGAAATCCCCCACGCGAAGGTCAGGACCCTGAAGTGGACACTGGTGCAGTACATAGAAACAAGTAAAAAGTGAAAGCGCTGGATAAGTCGGGTGTCGGAACCCCTTTACATTGGTTATGCTGGGATGACCCCGAAAATGAAGTACAGTACAGACGTCTGTTGGCATGCCTAAACAAAAAGTTGGGAAATGAGAATTCGCCATTAGGGGGAACTTGGGATATAGATCTATGTACTAAAGCAGAAGAGGCACTGGAAAGGGTTAATGCCATTCTGGAGAAAGAGAGCTGAGGAGCTGACTGAAAAATCAAAACTGGCCAGTTGGGTGGATAATGCACATAGGAAAGAGATCAGTGCCTGTGATAATGAGGGGAAACCTAAAACTTGGGAAGTTTTAAAATTGCAGTGTGAGGATCATGAGATGAAAGAAAGGGAAAGAGTTAAACACCATCAGAGGATGAAAAGGTTCATTTGGGACTCGCTGCCCGGTCTTCTACGGCTACTTGAGAACATCATGCATTACAGCACAAAGGAGTTTCTGAACCTCATAAAAGTGAATACCTCCTCTTATATCAAGGCTTTCCAACCTATGACTCCTGAGCCACCAAAATCTCATTTGCTGATCTCTTTTGCCTGGTTGATTGCAGTGACTGGGAAAAATACTTTAAATAAA